>NW_017729032.1:125620833-125624267 GCF_001723915.1 Gavialis gangeticus
AAAAGATGGAGGCAATAGAAAGGAAATTAGTAGGTCAGGTTGGGTGTGTATGTGTGTCTAGGAATTGGGCTCCAGAAAGTGTAGGAGAAAGCCCACCAGGAAGAAACAAAAAAAATATGATGGTTTTGTGTATTGGGAATTACAAGATAAAGTCTGTGTGGAAATTCATGCTAGTTCTGACCAGTTCCTACAGCTCAGAAGGTGATGTCATGAGAAATCTAGGAGCTTGAAATAAAGAGAGAGAGTTTCTTTGGTAGTGTGAGCTGATCTGCTGGAACCAGCCAGCATGGGGCAGCTAGCATATCCCTCATTAGCTCAGTTTTAAGTATTCTGATCAAATGCTTATAATTGTAATTACTGTGTGAGTGTAGTCATTAATAAATTTTGTGACATTGCTATCTAATGTATGGTTGATATTTTGTTATAATATTTAGAAATTTCCTCTTAAAGTAACTATACAATAGCTATTGGCCTTTGGATTTAATAAAGACATTTTAGCTGTCCTTGGAGGAGGTGCTGGGCTGTTCCCAGGGACAATGCGGGGCAGGTGTGGGGGTCCTGCAGGCTCCGTTCTCTCTGGCACAGTGGCGCAGCTGAGGCTGGCTCTGTTTCGGGCCCCCCTGGGTGGTACAGGGCCAGGGCCAGCACGGGTTGGCAAATTTACAGAGGCCGCTGGCACCAGGCAACAACTACGGGCACGGGGAAAGGGACAGGTGTGCCCCGTTCCCGATCCCAGGCCCGGCTCTGCTCCAATCCCTGCCTGGTCCCAGCCCCACTTCCCTGCCCCCCCGGCCCTTTCCCCCCTGCCTGCAGACTTTCCTGTGGGGGCGGGGGTGCATGCACGCACGCTTAGCCCTGCCCCCAGTTCTTTTCTGTCCCTTCGCCTATGGTCTGAACATACAACAAAAGAGTGCGAGGCCTATTTGGATGTGGCCTGGACATTTAGAGCACTTACACACATGTGGGGAGCCTGTTCCAATGTGCTGGAAATCCAGCAAGTCGAGTTAATTGATGTGCTCTGGCAGCCTTGTGTGTCACCTGTATTAGTGGCACAGCGCACCTCTGCGCTGAGCAAGCGGCAGTCATGCGCTTTGAACTAAAAAATGTTCTATATGCTTTAGTTCAAAGTGCACTGCCGCCATTTTCTCAGCGCAAGGCGTGCTGCACTGCTATGTGTGACGTGCGGGTGCTTTTAATTAGTGCTGCTCGCTAATTAAAAGTGCCCATTGCCACGTTGGAAATGCATATAAAAATGCCCTCTGTCCAAGCTACACTGTTATGCTGAGACCTAACAGCTATGAAACAACAAAAAGAGGCCAGGCCTATCTTGGCTTGGGCCTCAACTACAGCTAGCGCCCAACCACACTGCTTGATTGGGGCATAAACTGCAAAAGGGACAAATAAGGCCCAGGCCTATTTCACTGGGCCTGAATTGGGTGGCAAAGAGCTGGCCAGGCCTATGCTGCAATGAGGCCTGGATAAACAGCAAGAAGTGCCAGGGCTTCACCCTGGCCCAAATTTGCCAGCCAAACAGGGCTGGGGTTCAGCCCCACACAGGTGGGCTGAAATGCAAGAGTTATGAAACAGCAAAAAGGGTCCAGGCTTATGGCTGCAGCATGGACATCCAGTCTCAGCTATACCACCATGCTGAGACAATCCCCAACACAGGGGTCAGTAACTGCCAGGACCCTGTTCCTGGTCAGGCTGCACTAGGACTTAATACACTCACGGCATCACCCCAAAACTGCCAGCAAGATATGCAGCTGGAGTTCAGGGACAGAGCTATGCTGAACCAAAAAGAAGTTACAACAGCAACTAAAACATGCCAGTCTCTCAGCTCTGGCCCAGAGCGTGCCAGCAAAACTGCCAGGCTCCAACCTTGGCTAGTTTGCTGTAGGGATTGATACCCCTCCCCCCTCCACCCACAGCCTCATCCCACTCAAAACTCAGAAAAGATAAAAGGAGAAAGAAGAGGGAGAGAACAGGGTTAGTTCAAAGTGCACTGCTGCCATCCTTTATTCTGGTTTCAGGTAGATAAACATTCTTAGACTTTGCACAATGCTTAGTAGTGTACTCTATTCTCTGGTCTGAGCAGTGTATGAAAGTAACTGTAAGGCAGGAATGGGCTAAAAGAGTAGTTCTTTATCTAGTCCTTTCCTCCGAATCTGGAACTTTGAAGTTTTAGAGAAAATGGGATCTAGTCAGGAATTATCTGTTTCTGTCACACAAGTATAGCCATTCCTAAAGAACCAACCCCATAGAATATTTTGAGTAATATTTGGATGTGAATACTTCTGAAAATACTCACTTTGGGAAACTATGGTAATAAAAAGGAACTTCTGCAGGATATGTTCTTTAGAGACAAGGACATTATTTTGCTCATACTGGCTGGAAGTTGGAGAGACTATCTTCTCTTAATTATGGCCATGTCTTCAAATCCTAATTTTAACATGAAAAAATATGTTGTGATAGGTCATTCATAAGCTTCAGTAGATCTTTGATCCTAGATGTAAGATCCCACCATAGCTGTATGTTCTGGAATAACATTACTGCCTCACTTCCTTTCTGCTTTTTGAGGCTTTCTCCCCTTCTCACCTTGTTCTGTGCTTCTTCCGTGCTTCACTTTCAGATGTAGGCTGTCAAGGGGAGAGCAGAGTCAGGCTCCTGCAATGAAATGTTTCACCTGCAGTGCCTGCTGTGAGCGAGATTGGGAAATACAGCATAAACCAGATCAATTCCACTCACAGCAGGTGCTGCAGGTGAGCCTCTTCCATGAAGCAGAACAATGTTACTAACCCACCAGTTTCCAGCACAAGTTGCTGGCTGGTATCTGCTCCAGTCACAAACCTTTCACTGGTTCCCTGTGAGATACCAGTTGCTCACAACTTCTGCTTTAGAGACATGGATCAACTTAGTAAAAACCAGTAATTACTGTTAGCATGTTAGCAATGTGTTGAGTATAAAGGAGTACCCAAACCTTGGATGTTTATTTGAAGTTTAACCAACCCATTGAACTGAGTTTGCAAGTACAAGACACTCTCCCACAGTTATCGTCTTAGCCACGGTCTACACCTCTTACTCTTTCCAGAAGACTTTGGCTTTTACTAGCAAACCTGTGAGTGCATCCACAATTCCCCTGTGGCAGCAGAATCTCTTCTTTCTGCTGGTGAAGCAATGTCTGCAATTAAAAGGCAGCTTCTGTCACTAGGGGGAAACCTACAGAAAGTGTATATAAGTATGCTCATGCTTTTCACCAGCTCCTGTAATAGCCAACACCTTCCAGGGTGTAACATGACCCCTGCTGGCAGGGCTCACAGAGTGGAACCATGTAGATCTGGCAAAAGTTGCTCATGTGGAAAGGTGCTGTGGCATCTGTCTGCTGGCAGAACTTCTACTAGTAGAGCAGACCAGCTCTTAACGGGGGGGGGGGGGGG
>NW_017729032.1:125629443-125631622 GCF_001723915.1 Gavialis gangeticus
TTCACTAGTCTTCTAGTATTAGTTGTCCAGGTGGCCTTCTCCCTTCCAGTCCCCCAAGGAGCATTTTCTTTGGTGTCCCAATAGCTTCCATTCTTATAACGTAGCCCAGCAATAGTCATTGCATTTGGATTTCTTGCATCAGGGTTGGATCTCTGTACAATTGATATACCAGGTACGTCAGGTACTGTGTCAGGTACTTAAAACAAGTACAGTAAACATTGAGTTACTACACGATAGTGTAATTAGGGCAGGGCAAGCACAGCATCAGCCCCAGGCATCAATTTACAGGTTGTGCCAGTAGTATTATGCAGTGCTCCACACCCCAACTTTGCCCTCTTTCTCCCCTCCCCACCCCCCCAACATACACTTTAGCAATTGACAGAATTTCTGTCCAGGGTGACAAAAGTGCCAATTATGCCTTTGTTACTACATCAACTACACCTTATTCTGGATCTTTGTCAACAGGTGTGTACATTAGTTGGAACTGGGTTGTGGACCGAGGAGAGCACGTGAGCCTAAACGTTTACCCTGATCCAGAAAAATCAAACTAAAAATACAATTTTTGACCCTCTCTAAAAAAGAAATTTTCATCTCTGTTCTCAGTGCATCTTGGATGCCCGTGCTTTTGGTGAATCACTCTGGCATACTGGCTTTCCTAGCCTTCCTGAGCTGTTTTTTGAACTCTTGCATCTTCCTTTTTATAAAATGGTCTGATAGATCAAAGCAATCAGGACTCACGGTAGAAGTGATATTTTTTATTAGGCAGCTTGATTTCTGCAAAAAAAATTTAGATTGCAATAGTTGGTCTAATAAAGTAATAATAGTTGGTCTAATAAAAGATATCACCTCTACCACAAGTCCTGATTGCCAATATAACTACAACCTTGATATCTGATAGATAAATGCATTCATAAGAGCCATTGAATTTACAGTGCCAAAGATTGAGGGCCTCTCTCTGTTTAGAAGTGTAAATAATTCTTGTGTGAACTGTAATCCTAAGCAGAGCCCTTTTCAGATAAGCGAGTGTAATTGGCTGCGTGCATGTGATAGGGTAGGTGGTGTGGAGGAAAGGTATCAAGCAGCCATGGTGAAATACTTAGAAAACTGATCACAGTGAATTAACAAAAAGTGAATAGTAGGAGAGTGTATGTCTGACTGCGGTTAAAATAAAAAGAAGCAACTGTTGATATAGATAATTATATGATCATTTTTTCATCAAATTTACTTTAAGAATAAATTCAATGCTTGTCAAGGGTGCTAGACAGACAGACCTACAGTTGTTTAAGGACCTGAAGAAAACATTTTCTTCTGACTCCAGTTTATAAAGGTTTATCTTAGTCTCCTTCTGCAGTTACTGATGCTAATAAAAATACACCAAAAGACTGATTTACAGACTCTGAGCCAGGCTTAGTCCGTGACGTGAGGAGATTGCAGTACAACAGGCAGCATCATAATCAGCTCCCCATGCTCTTGTTTTCTGCTGGGGATGCTGGGTTTAAACTCAGTCAGAGTCCTACAAACACTTCAAGTAGAAGCTGCTGGAAGGAGTCATTAATACAACACATCTCGTGCTTAAAACCTACTCCTCAGGCAAAGCTACTATTTCTTCTTTGCTCTGGACTAACTTGTCTTCTCTCCTCTACAGAGGAACTTTGATCTTATCCACTTCAACTTCCGTCTTTGGCAGGCTTTACAGTGTCCTATGTGCCCAAGGAAAACAGCATAGGTCCAAAAAAGTCCTAACTATACAGCTATGGCAGTATCATTTTTTAAAAACTTTTTTCACATGGATGTAATTCCACAGAAGTCTTGACTCAGTAAGGCTTCTATTTGCTTTTCTATTGTTTCATTTATTCTGCTGTTTCTGTTCCCTTCTCTACACTTGGTACCACGAGTGACTGGTGCCTCCCAAATCTGGGGGGCACCCGCAGAAGTCACCAACAGCAGCTGCCCTGTCAGGGGGGGCACCAACCCTACCGACAGCATCAGTGTCAGTCATTGGGGGGGCACGTGCATCCCTGTGCACGCCCTACCAGTCACCTATGCTTGGTAAGTTACATGTCAGATTTAATACATAACTCTAGAGTTCTAGGAAGCAACAACATATAAAGAGAAAATTCTTGCCACCTGTATTAGTCTTCCCACACCCAAAATAAAGTAACCAAGTTAAATATTAATT
>NW_017729032.1:125631962-125632441 GCF_001723915.1 Gavialis gangeticus
GTTAGTACTTCATTAAGCAAGTACTAAACTAAATGCACAATAACTGCTGCACATTAATGAATGTGTAGACATGCCCAGTGAGTACAAAATATTTTTATGCAAAAGCCTAGGAAGGCATAAGGAAATGAATTTAGCTTTTCTACTGACATTTTGATTTTATATTTTGTAATACCTGTTTTCCATTTCCTCAAACATTCTGTTATGGTCCTTTAGAAAGTGATCCTGTGAGGTGCTAAGCTCCCTCCACCTCCAGATGACATTCTCATGCAGAAAGAGAAACTGGAGGTTAATGATTTCAGGCTGTAAGAATTTTTGCTTCAGTTCTCAGTATTTACCTTTCCTTGAAATTTTGATGCAACACTTCACAATTCTTGCAGTCTAAAAAATATTAAACAGTTTTCCATTGAGGCTCAATATCATATAAGCATGGGTGGATCTAGGATTTTGAAAAGGGGGGTGCAGACGGTCATATAATACAA
>NW_017729032.1:125637441-125643961 GCF_001723915.1 Gavialis gangeticus
CTTGCAGTCTAAAAAATATTAAACAGTTTTCCATTGAGGCTCAATATCATATAAGCATGGGTGGATCTAGGATTTTGAAAAGGGGGGTGCAGACGGTCATATAATACAACACACATTTTTCTCCAGTTAAAAAGAAACTAGAAGCTTCACTAATAACTAGTGGCCTATTATTCAGTTTAAGACTGAAGCAAAAAACACAAAAGACCTTTATTAGAATGTGCATAAATTGTATTGTATATAAAAATACAACAGACTAGGCAAAAATAATCCAAAGATGTTGTTTCATTAGTCCTGGAGTCATTATAGGTAAATGTACATCCCTTTTTTAAATTCATAAAATAAATCATGCTTTTTCCAGCATCTGGGCAGTGCCACCAAGGTTTTATTTAAAGTGATTTCCACATCTAACCTAATGCTCACCTGAATTAATATTTCCACACCTAAGTTAATGTTTTAGTTAGAGTTAAAGAACAGTTTGCAGGGCTGTCAAAGTTTAGCTACATTACTAGGTGCAACTAACCAACAGCAGCATTGCACAAGTAAGAACAGCTGGAGTAGAACCATCAAGGACCACTTAAAAGGAAAGAGGGTTGTTAACACCTGTGGAATGAAGAGTTTAGAAGAAATCAAGCAAATTATGAATGGTTAAGGCAACCAACTCCCTCACTGCTGCCTGAATAAAAATGCTGCTGCTAGGCAATTGGCTTTAAACTTTGGATGAACAAGGAATCAAAGGGAGGTGCAAGTGCACGAGTGCACCTGCCTACATCCACCCCAGTGTATAAGAGAGTAATGTCTGTCTGACATCCATTAAAGTGATGCATACAGAGAAGAAAGCTTTGCATTCTAACAAAGCCAATGGGGTAACAATGTAGCTGCCACTATACCCCTGCACTGTAAAACACTTTCCCTCTTGAGGGTGGCTGGCAGTCAGTTAGGGGTGCGGTAAGAACAAAAGAAGTGCCATATTGGGTCAGACCAATGTATCCTGCCTCCAGCAGTGGCAGAAGTAGATGCTACACAGGGAGAGCATCAAGTCAGATATTTCTAGAGTGATTTATTCCCTATTCAGTGCCCTCCCTGACATCCACAATTTATTGGGTTAGAGACGCCAGAGGAAACATCTCCAACCATTCTGTTCAGTAGCCATTAACAAATCTATCATCCGTTAATTTATCCAGTTTCTTTTTGAACCTGGCCATGTTATCTGCCTCCACCACCCCTTGTGGCAATGAATTCCGTAAGTCAACTACAAGTTGCATAAAAAGGACAAGTGCATGGGGATCTGTACAAGTAAAAGGGCAAAGGTACAAGGGGATCTGTAGAAGCAGATTATTTGGCACTGCTGCCATTTGCATTTTGCCTGCTGATGCTCAGAAAGGTGAGATCAGTGTTGTGTCCCCATCTCCTACAAATTCTGTATGCAGCATAACTGCACTGAGACCAGTGTAAGGGACACTAAATGAAACTGAGAAAGGACTGGTTCCTAAGAGTTTTATCCACAAAACAGACATAGCTGCTTAAGTCCCAGTTTTATCTCTCATTTGAGGTGACCAAGTCCAAAAGTGTGATCCTAAAAATCCCTGGTCAGTTGCTGCCTTCCCAAGAAGGCATGTAGATGCCTCAGGTCTTGTGAGCGAACTACAAAGTTGGCTAAATACAGCCAACACTGAGCATGACTAAAATACGTGGCCCATTGTGGGCAAATGTGCTGATGAAAAGCAGTTTGACAGCTGGGATAAAATTAAATCCAAATAGCCATAAAACTCGTTCACTTAGAAATACCTCTCAACGTCATTCAATATTTCATCCTTTCAGCTATTTTTTGTCTTTCCATGTTTCAACTCAAACTTAACCTCCTTCACATCACTTTTCCTTCCAACATTTTGATGGCACTCTGTTTGGCATCTTCTAAATTGTTTTAAAACTGCATGAGCAATTTTGTTACATTGCAAAGTAAAGTTGTGGCTTTGTCAAAGCACATGTCTTTAGACCGTAGGCACTTAAAGACAAAATTTATAGTTTCCAAAATTTTTGTTTGGAACACTACAAGAAATACAAATCAAAGCTTCATAATATTTTCTTTAAATATGAAGCTTTCTTATGTTTTGCAGCCTTGTTGCTGAGAAGAATTATTCTGGAAAGCACCTCCATTATATCAAAGTAGCAGAACTACGAAGCAATGAATGATTCATTCTGGAAAACTAGCATGTTGAACATACTCTCTTCAAAGTAATGTTACTGAAAGCTCTGAGACAGAAGTTAATTCAGATAATATGGCCCGTCACTTTATGCTGTGCCCAAAGAAAGCGCAGACTTTCAATCGTCTCATAAAAATGTTTTATTTCAGTTTTTCCCTGAACACAGTCATTAAGTAAGGGTCAGACTGTGGGCAGCACAGTATACATATTCTGCCTTTCATTCTCTCACAGATTTTCCTGTCTGAACTCCAGAATATACTTCACTCATATTTGCAGCCTTGTCATATCCTTGACTTGAAATGTCCAACCCTTTCCTTTTGATGTTCACAATTTCTTGTTCAAGACCAGCACCATTTTGATCAGATATTGTGTGAAATCCCTGAAGAGCCTCATTGATTTTTCACCTCAATTCCTATATTTTATATCATTGGTTTCTACTGCTACTCAATGAAAAATTTGACTTACCTAGTCAATTTTTGCAACGTCTGGTGTTGCATCCATAACAACAGAGAAAAATGGCGCACTCTTTGATTTGTTCAACAACCTCTCTTTCAATACTTTCCAGCAATAATTCAGTGGCTTTGTTCTGAATTGTTTACTGCAATACCAAAAAAACCTCTTTGGTATATTAATTAGCTGTTTCAGCCCTCAGTTACATTTAGCCAAGAGTTCAATGCTTGAGAGTATCTCTACTAGGAGTCTGACTCTTTGTGTCGATGACCACCCTCTTCACCGGGTGTGGGTGTTACCATGGTCGTTCGTCTTCCTGCGTCGCCAACCCCGCTTCTCGCCTGCCACGACTTGCTGTTACACTAGTGGGGCGGGGCTAGTTCATGGGTCCCTCGGTGGCCCGGGTCGGCCTTGTTGGTTACATACGGGGCTCTTGCCACCCCTACACCCCGGCCTCACGCCACCTGTGGCCTCCACTTCCCCGTGCCTCCGCACTGATTCTCCCTCCGACTGCTTTATCTGCCTTCGTCTTTCAGTTTCCCCAAAACCCTTGGGTCACTCCTGCCCTGACATCAGGCCCTTCACACCCGCCTGTACTGAGGCCTAAGCCCTACTGCCATAGATACTACACCACCGACCCGTCACCCTATCCACCCTGATCTACTTGCTTCCCCCAAAGGGTTCTTCAGTGCCGACTATCTCACTGACCCACCACCAACACCCTATGATAGTGCCCGGGAGTAATGCCTCCTGGATATTTAGTGCTGCACCCCTTGTCCTTCGATAGATGTCCTCTATTCTCGGCAGTGATCCCGCCACGATCTCACTCTCCCACCAGGCGATCCTTCGGTCTCTCGCCCCTCTTCGGCGATTTCCACACCCACCACCTTGGCACTTACTTCTTGGTGCCCTGAATCATCCTGGGTGGTCTCAGTGTTCTGTGGCTCCCCTGACTTGGCACCTCGGGGTCCATCCACTGGCGAGCCCACCGTCGCTCCTTCTCTCTGTGCCACCGTCCTCCGTAGCACACTGGCTCTCTGCCGTCCGTCCCACTGGGCTGGCGTTGGGGATGGCTCAGACAGCCGTTCGTTCCCCTCAGCATCTGTGCCTCTGGAGCGGCGGCTGCCATTTTTAAATCTGCCGGCCGGCGACTGACATCATCGTCAGCTGCTGGCCACAGCTGTACATAGACGCGGCTAACGAGCCGCATGGGCTCTCTCTCCGCCGCGGCGTCCCACTTGTCCCGCTTTGCAGGTGAGTCTTCCCTGCTTCTTCGGGTCCCAGGACATAACCCCCCCCGCCAGCTGCCTTGTGGCGGTTCCCAAGGTCGTGCGTCACTAGTACCTGAGTCCCATTGAGGATTTTGCCCGCTCTGGCTGCACACGTCGGGATCCGAGGCATCGTCACATCTAGAGAGAAAATCCGCAGTTATGTTATCTTTCCCCGGGCGATACGCGATATGAAATTTGAAGGGCTGTAGTGCCAATGCCCATCTCATTATGCGGGTGTGATCCGTTTTGGCTGTACTAAGCCATTTTAGGGGCGCCGTGGTCTGTTATGAGTGTAAATTCTCGGCTTAGTAAGTAATAATGAAAGTGCTCCACCGCCCATCGGATGGCTAGGCACTCCTGTTCGATGGTCGCATACCTGGTTTCGGCAGGTAATAGTTTTTGGCTGGCGTAAGCCACGGGTCGGTCCACTCCGGCATCCTGTTGCATTAGCACGGCCCCTAGTGCCACTGATGAAGCGTCGGTCTGCAATGAAAAGGGTTTTTCGAAGTCAGGGGTGTGTATTAGCATGTCGTCACACAAGCCCCCCTTTAAAGCATGGAAGCTGCTTAACATCGCTCTGTTCCATTTTACCCCTTTTCATTGTACCCCTTTTAAGGCTTCTGAGAGAGGCGCCGCCAACTCGGAAAACCGGGGTACAAATTGGCGATAATAATTCACCAAGCCTAAAAAGGATCGTAACTGCTTGGTTGTTTGTGGGGCTTGGAAAGAACGGATAGCCCGGACCTTATCTTCTAATGGCCTGATGGTTCCTTGGCCTACCAGAAACCCCAAATACTTGGTGTATTTGTGTGCCACTGTGCATTTCCTCGGTGTTGCGGTTAAACCAGCTTTCTGTAACTCAGCTAGCACTACCTGCAGTGCTCGAAGATGTTGATCCCATGACAAGGTGAACACAACTATATCGTCTATGTACGCCACGGCATACTCAGTGTGGGGCGCCAGCAGTCGATCCATCAACTGTTGAAATGTTGCCGCTGCCCCATGTAGTCCGAATGGCATTTTAACAAATTCGTACAGCCTCCATGGCATTCCGAAGGCTGTCTTAGGGCGGTCTTCAGGTCTCACGGGGATTTGCCAATATCCTTTGGCCAGATCCAGTGTGGATATATAGCGAGACGCCCCATCTGCTCTACGAGTTCTACCACCCTAGGCATGGGAAACGCATCAAACGTGGCTACTTCGTTTACTTTACGATAATCCACGCAGAGCCTTAGGGTCCTGTCGGGCTTCCGTAACGGCACCAGAGAACTTCGCCAGGGGCTCCGTGATGTCATTATGATGCCTAGGGCCTGCATCTTTTCTACTTCTTTACATACCTCCTCGCTCAGGTGATGCGGTATAGGACGCCACCGGTCTCTTACTACTACTCCTGGTGGCATCTGAATTGCATGGAAGGTGTTCTTGACCCACCCTGGGTCCTCAGAAAAGACTCTCTGAAACTCCTTAAGGAGTTCTGTCACATCCTGCTTCTGGCGCAGGGTCAGCTCCTCGCTCACCTTAATAGCCTGCCAGGGCTCCATCTCCCTTAGATTCCGTGCATCCGTCCGTTGCTTGGGATTCAGGACCGTCTCCTCTATAAAGGTCGCCCAACCTTCTGGTTGCTGCCATTTGTGCAGGAGGTTGATGTGATAGATCTGCTTTGTCTTCATGTGTCCTGGGCGGTACACCTCATAATCGACCGGACCCACCTGTCTTACTATTTCAAATGGCCACTGCCATTGTGTCAACATTTTACTTGATGAGGAAGGCAACAGAACCAGCACCTTCTGTCCTGGTTGAAACCCCCTTTCTTTTGCTCGAAGATCGTATCTATCTTTCTGGGTTTGTTGAGCCTGTTTTAAGTTGCCCACCGCTATCTCCGGAGCATGGTGGACTCGGCACTGAAAGTCCTGTTGGTATTTTGATGGGCTGGAGACAGCCCCAGGGCTCTGCTCCCAGTCCTCTCAGAGAATTTGCAGCAATCCTCGCGGCTGATGTCCCAGCACCAGCTCGAACAGGGAATACCCCAGGGATTCCGACGGGGCGTCCCTTAGTACAAACAGGACTAGAGGGAGCAATAGGTCCCAGTGTCTGGGGTCGCCTTGCATGCATCATCGCAACAGCCTCTTCAAGGTCCCGTTCAGCCATTCCACCAATCTGTTAGCTTGTGGGTGATAAACTGAGGTCTTCAGTTGTTTGATCCTCAACGTTTGACAAACTCCTCTAAGGACCCTGGACATAAAGTTCCATCCCTGATCCAGCAATATCTCCCGGGGGACCCCCATTCGGGATATCCATTTTACTAACTCCTCCGCAATACGGGGTGCCGTCACTGACCGAAGCGGAACAGCGTCCGGGTATCAACTGGCATAGTCAACAAACACCAGAATATACTGGTACCCATTACTGCTACGTGGCAGGGGCCCCATGACGTCCATGGCTATATGGGAGAATGGGAGATCAATAACTGGCATCGGCCTCAAGGGTGCTCGAGGTGGCCGGTCTTCCCCAGTTTTCTGATAAATGGGGCATTTGGCACATCGGTGGGCTATATTGTCCCCCAACCTGGGCCAGTAGAACCATCGAGCTATCTTGCTT
>NW_017729032.1:125643972-125644610 GCF_001723915.1 Gavialis gangeticus
GGCCTGTCTTCCCTGGTTTTCTGAAAAATCGGACATTCGGCACAACGGCGGATTATATCGTCCCCCAACTGGGGCCAGTAGAACCATCGAGCTATCTTGCTTATGGTGCGATCCCTCCCCATGTGGCCCCCACAGGTGTCGCGTGAGCCAGTTGCCACCCCGCCTTTCGAAAACATCACGGCACCGCCAACTGAACTCAACTCTCCCCCTCCTCATTCTCTGGTGTCACCCGATACAAGAGGTGATTCCTTACCTCGAATCGACACCTTGAGTCAGCAGGTTGAGCGGGAGGCTGGGTTGTGTCCATGGCCTGCAACCACCAGTCCTGTAGTTCGGGGTCCTCCTCTTAAGCTTGTCAGAATTGGGGCCCACTGGCGACGTCTCTCCAATTGACCATCTCAGTGTCTCTTTCCGGGCCGGTATTCTCCCCGCCTTCAGCATCTCCAAACCACCCATCTCTTTGGGTCATTTCCTTATGAGCGACCTCAACGTCGTGTACCCTCTCTAATACCTCGTACAGTGGGGTCCAATCCCACCCTAGTAACATCTCACAAGCTAAGCGAGGGGCCAGGCCTACCACTAACTTTCCGTGGTAATCCATAACCTTCAGACGGGCTTTAACTCACTGAAGGGTCTGC
>NW_017729032.1:125649610-125653720 GCF_001723915.1 Gavialis gangeticus
AGCGAGGGGCCAGGCCTACCACTAACTTTCCGTGGTAATCCATAACCTTCAGACGGGCTTTAACTCACTGAAGGGTCTGCGTCTTGCCATGAAGGCACGACACCCTTACCGGTTCTATCTGGCCTGACGAGACATCTAGTAACAGGTCCACCCTTATTAATGATTGCGCGCAGCCGGAATCTAACATGGCTCGAACCATATGGTCCTCAACCCATGCTCGCACCACCAGCCGTTCCCAGACCGGCTTACCTTCCCCAGTCCCGAAACTGCAGTCCATGGGTTCCCCGTGGTCTGCTCTCCCGGGACTTCCCTCAAGCTCCTTGGGATATCTGTGGGTCATCGTCTCTCAGCTGCACGGCCTGGACACTCCCTAGCAAAATGCCCCACTCTACTGCAGTGGTAGCACACCATGTCACCCCCTTGGGGTCGGTAGTTGGGTCTGCGTTTCTCCACCTCCCTGGATGCTGGTGTCATCACAGTGGGACCCTGCTTCTCCCTGGGGTAATGCCATTCCGCCCCCGCAAAAGATTCGGCTAACTTCAATGCTCCCTCACATGTTTCCGGGGCATGTTGCCTCACCCAGCGCTGTGTTCTTTCCTCTAAATCGTTAATGAACCCCCCCCCCATAATTTTGTCTATCAGGGCTGCCATTGTGCATGTGGGTAACTTGACCCATTTTACAAAAAAGTCTCTAAGTCGTCGTAGTAGCACCCTCGGTAGTCTTTCTTCAGGCCCTTTCTTTGCTCTAAACAGCCTCCAGTAATGTTCTAGATCAAGCTGTAGGCGGTAAAGAATTGCCGCCTTCACTGCCCCATAGTCTTGGGCTTCATCTCTATTTAGGGATCAGTAGGTCGCCTGAGCCGTGCCCACTACCAGGGCCCCCAGTTGGCTGGCCCAATACCTCTTGTCTAGGCCCGCCACAAGCCTGGCATTCGAAAGCCTCAATATAAGCCTCGGGATCGTCATCGGCTGTCATCTTCAGCATTCCCAGCGCTGACGGGCTATGCTGTGTCAGCAGCCGCTGTTGGGATCCCACTATCTGAGTTAAAGCCTGCAAGTTCTGAGCCAGCAGGTCAGCTGGGCCCATCTCGGTTGGTTGCATCCCGATCTGATGTATTACTACGGTTCCCGGCCAATGCACCACGTTGTCCCGACGGGCCTTCGAGTATCTCTACTAGGAGTCTGACTCTCTGTGTCGATGACCACCCTCTTTACCGGGCGTGGGTGTTACTGTGGTCGTTCGTCTTCCCGCGTCGCCAACCCCGCTTCTCTCCTGCCACAACTTGCTGTTACACTAGTGGGGTGGGGCTAGTTCACGGGTCCCTCGGTGGCCCGGGTCAGCCTCGTCGGTCACACACGGGGCTCCTGCCATCCCTACACCCCGGCCTCACGCCATCTGTGGCCTCCACTTCCCCGTGCCTGCTCAGTGATGATCCTGCAGACTTCTATAGCGGCCTTCGTCTTTCAATTTCCCCAAAACCCTTGGGTCACTCCTGCCCTGACATTGGGCCCTTCACACCCGCCTGTATTGAGGCCTAAGTCCTACTGCCATAGATACTACACCACCGACCCGTCACCCTATCCACCCTGATCTACTTGCTTCCCCCAAAGGGTTCTTCAGTGCCGACTATCTCACTGACCCACCACCAACACCCTATGATAGTGCCCAGGAGTAATGCCTCCTGGATATTTAGTGCTGCACCCCCTGTCCTTTGATAGACGTCCTCTATTCTCGGCGGCAATCCCGCCACGATCTCACTCTCCCACCAGGCGATCCTTCGGTCTCTTGCCCCTCTTCGGCGATTCCCGCACCCACCGCCTCGGCACTTACTTCTTGGTGCCCTGAATCGTCCTGGGTAGTCTCAGTGTTCTGTGGCTCCCCCGACCTGGCACCTTGGGGTCCATCCACCAGCAATCCCGTCGTCGCTCCTTCTCTCTGTGCCACCATCCTCCCTGGCACACTGGCTCTCCGCCGTCCGTCCCACTGGGCTGGCGTTGGGGACGGCTCAGACAGCCGTTCGTTCCCCTCAGCATCTGCGCCTCCGGAGCGGCGGCTGCTATTTTTAAATCTGCCGGCCGGCGTCTGATGTCATCGTCAGCTGCCAGCCGCAGCTGTACATAGACGCGGCTAACGAGCCGCGTGAGCTCTCTCTCTGCTGTGGCGTCCCGCTTGTCCTGCCTTGCAGGTGAGTCTTCCCGGCTTCTTTGGGTCCCGGGACAGTTAACATAATTTAAAACCTCCCTATGCTCCACTTTGTTAAAGTCATATTGATGAGGTGCTCAAGTACTTGCCTCCAGAAGTTCTTTGCGTTCTCTTTCTCATGATCTGCATCAAGAGTACTGTGTAATCTCCACTGCTGAAAAACTACAAAATTATTTAAATGCAAATGTGAAGCTTCATGGCTATCTGTCCTTTCAGTTAAAGGATGCCAGCCTCTAACACCTCTCATCCATGCCGCATTATACTGTACGTGGAAGAACTATGGTTGGCAAAGAACCAACATGGCTCACAGTATGCACTATCCAACTTAGGTGAATAACAAAGCCACGTACAGGGAATGCTTATACCAGCCTTTGTTCTACTGGCAGTACCTTTTGGAAAAACACCACCCAATTTGCTTTTCATCCCATGGAAATGGTTCTTTGGGTTTACATAAACCTTGTGAAATTATATATCTTTTCTTCTGACTGCCTACCTTTTCCTAACAGGAAATGTCTTAGAAACATGAGCTATATTTTTTCTTGGTACTCTAGAGCTGGGGACCCCTGCACTCCAGATGAGTGGTGCTGGGCTGATCCACAGGCCAGATGGGGCCCACAGACCCCTTCTGCTCCCCACCCCCTTCTGTGAACTCAGTTATTACTCTTACTGCTGCCATCATACCTGAGGTCAAGCTGTTTCCTTCAATTCTGAGACAGGATGTTTGGGTTTACAGAAGGCCTATGCATAGAATCATAGAAAATTAGGGTTGGAAGGGACCTCCAGAGGTCATGTGGTTCAACCCCTTGCTCAAAGCAGGACTATCTCCCAACTAGATCATCCCAGCCAAAGGTTTGTCAACTGGGTCTTAAAAACCTCCACGGATGGAGACTCCACAGCCTCCCTGGGTAGCCTGTTCCAGTGCTTTACTACCCTCCTTGTGAAAAAGTCTGTCCTAATCTCTAATTTAAACTTCCCTTGCTGCAACATCATCTCCATCACCTCACCGGCAAGTTTTGGGCGAGGGGGAGGTCTGGGGAAAGCAGCAGGGCTTACTCTTATGGGGAAGTAATATAACTAGAAGTAATTTCAACAACACAGGGTGAATCTACATGTGCATTTTACTGTGGAGTCAACTAATTAAGTCCTCAGTAAAGCATCACCATCTACATGTCCAGTGCTATTAGGCTGCAGTAAACTAATTAACTATGCTGTAAGATAGTACTGCCCCACACAAATACTATCCTATGGTGGATCAGGACTCATCGTAGAGATATCTTTAATTAGATGAACAAGATTTTTGCAAAAAAATTCTTTAGAAATATTTTTGCAAAAATCTTGTTCGTCTAATAAAAGATATCATCTATACTGTGAGTCCTGATTGCCTTTTTCTTTAGACCAATACAGCTACAACCTAGATACCTGATCCTATGGTGGAGTTATTTACTCCACTATAGTGCATGTGTAGATGGTGACCAGGGTTGTCTGGGGCATGAGGATGCTACAGTGCTGGTGCTGCCTGCTGGCTAGCCCGTCACTGTAGCACCCTCAAGCCCCAGCCAGCCCCTTCACAGGGGCCAGGGCAGTGCACCCACGGAGTGCCTTTCCAAAACAAGCCAGTATTTATTTGTTAAATTGAATACAGAAAGCAAAGTCCTTGAGTTTGAATGGCCAAGGTAGACTATCACAACAGTAGCAGGCACAGCAGGCCAAAGACTCTTCAGAACCCATACTGACTCTAAACTGGGTCTCTGAGAACCTAAAGCAGTCAGTGAATTTAAAAGCTTCCTCATGCTGGGTGTCTTTCTTCTCAGCTTTGGGCCTCCCAGTAACTTTTATTGTCTTTGCCAAGGAACTCCTTGGTTTATAGCCTAGCTCTTGAGGGGCTTGAGAGAAGCTCCCTGCCCCCC
>NW_017729032.1:125653736-125661120 GCF_001723915.1 Gavialis gangeticus
CCCCCCACAGTCCAGATCTGACCTGCAGTAAGTTTGACACCCCATACCCTTGAGGCAGGCCCTGGTATTGACCTTTGCTGAATGTCCTCCCACTGTCTAGCCTTCAGAAGGTGCATGTGCACCTCCTGAGATTGGCACTACATCCCCTGTGATTGGCCACTGCTGATGCTGCTGGCGGCACCTGTGGGTGGTCGCTGCTCGCCCCCCACCCCACTGCCATGGCTGCCTGCTTGAGCTCCGCTCTCACTGCCACCATGCCCCCGCTGCCGCCACCTGCGAGCTGTCACCGTGCACCCTAACCTGCAGGGGCATGCATCATTCATGATGGGGAGGGAATGATTCTTTCCCAACGCCTGAATCATTCAGGAATACAGGGAAGGAGGAGGTCATAGATTCATAGATGCTATGTCTCCTTCTCTTGGAGACCCTCAAGGTAGGGGAGTGCACCACCTCCATTGGAAGCCCGTTCCAGATTCTGGCTACCCTTGCCATGAAGAAGTTCTTTCTGATGTCCAACCTAAATTTACTCTCCATCAGCTTGTGGCTGTTGTTTCTGATTATTCCAAGGGGTGCTCTGCTAAACACAGCATCTCTTATTCCCTGCTGCGCCCCCTCCCCCCCGGCCCATAAATTTGTATGCTGCCACAAGATCCGCCCCCCAGCCTTCTCTTGCAGAGGCTGAAAAGGTCCAGGTCCCTCAGTCTTTCCTCATAAGGCCTTCCCTGCAGGCCTCTAACCATACGAGTGACCCTCCTCTAGACCCTCTCAAGGTTGTCCACATCCTTTTTTTGAATTGCGGCGTCCAGAATTGGATGCAGTACTCTAGCTGTGGCCTGACCAGTGCCGCATAGAGGGGGAGCATCACCTCCCTGGACCTGTTCATGATGCACCTACTAATGCATGACAAAATGTGGTTAGCTCTGCTAATTACTTCTTCATGTTGACGACTCATATTCATCTTGGAGTCAGCAATGATTCCAAGATCTCTTTCTGCCACAGTGCTTCTGAGAAAGTCATCCCTCAGCCTATAGGTGTGCTGGTGATTCCCTCTCCTTAGGTGCAGCACCAACAAGGTGCACTTGTCCTTGTTGAACTGCATCCTATTGTTCTCTGTCCACTTCTCTAACCTGTCCAGGTCCACCTGGATTTGGTTTCTTCCCATCAGTGTATTTGCATTGCCCTATAGTTTGTGTCATCTGCGAATTTGGACAGAGTGCTTTCCAAGCCCTCATCCAGGTTGCTGATGAAGATATTGAACAGCACTGGCCCAAGGACTGAGCCTTGGGGGATCCCACTGCCCACATCTTTCGAGGTTGATACTAACCCATCCACCACCACTCTCTGGGTATGACCCTTAAGCCAATTTGCCACCCGCATGACTGTGTAGTTGCTTATGGCACAGCCGTTCAATTTGTTTATAAGAATAGGATGGGATACCGTGTTGAAGGCCTTCTTAAAGTCCAAGTAGATGACATCTACTTCAACTCCGGCATCTAAGCTTTTAGTGACCTGGTCATAGAAAGAAACAAGGATAGTCAGGTAGGATCGACTTGCTCTGAACCCATGCTGGTTGCCCTTCAGCATTATATTACCCGCTGGACTCCTACAAATGTGATCCTTGATAATTTTTTCAAGGGTTTTCCCAAAGATGGAGGTGAGACTAACTGGCCTATATTTACCCAGATCCTCCTTCCTCCCCTTCTTGAAAATAGGGACCACATTGGCCCTTTTCCAGTCCCCTGGGACTTTACCTGAGCACCACGAGTGCTCAAACATGACAATGGCTCTGCTATGACACTAGCTAATTCTTTCAGCACCCTTGGATGGAGCTCATCCGGTCCTGCTGATTTAAACACATCCAGACCCTCCAAGTGTCTCTTTACTAGGTCGATGCTGCCAGTTGGTGGGCTGGTGTTTCTCCTGCTTCTATCAGTAATGCATTTTGGAGATTTGTCTAGATCTGAGTTCAAGAATACAGAGGTGGTGCTCATGGGTGGTTCAAGGATTTAAAAAAAGGGGGTACAGATGGTGTGGTGCAACATTGCATGTAACATAACCCCCATTTTTTCCTGGGTAAAAGAAAACTAGAAGGTTTACTAATATGCTAGGGGCCTACGGCTGTACTCTTCAGTTTAGGATCAAAGTAAAAATGAATATAACTTTATTGGACTGCACACTAATTTATTACATTATATATTAAGTTAAAAAAACACAACAAACAAGGCAAAAATAGTCAAAATGCACTGTAGCCATTATAGTTAAATGTACATCTCTTATTCTGATTTGTAAAACAAAACTTACCTAGCTGTCTTGTCAGTGCCTCTAACACTTCTGTCAAATATTTCCCCAATGAGTTTTTTTAGCTCTCAGAGCCACTCTAATTAAAGTGCCCCCACCACCAGAACATGTGTAAAAGTGCCCCAAGACTGCAGAACAAGGGATAACTTCATTAATTGAACCTTAAGACCATTAAAAAAGGAAAAGGGGTCATTATCCCCTGACATGAGCAGGAATGAAGTACATTATAAGGAACCATGAAATCAACAGACTCCCTTAGCCCTGCCTAAAGAGAAATGTTGCTGTTCCTCCCAAAAGGTTGGTTTTAAAGTTTGGGTAGAACTGGAATTGAAGGTGGGGCAAGAGTGCACTACTACACTCAAGGCCCTTGTTACATATTAACGGATTAATCCTGCAATAAATTTAGACAGGCCACAAATGCAAAGTAACTGCCATCACACAATTCAACGGTGAATCACGCAATAAATTTAGACCAGCCACAAGTGCAAAGTAATTCACATAAAATAAAAATGACTACCTAGTTATAAAAAGAGCCCACCAGCTTACAAAGGGAGCACTTGAAGACATGTCACAACTCTCTGGCTGGTTTCTATGCAGCTCTGATTTGATGCCCCTGCTACAAATTCAGATTAAAGCTGGAGACCAAGCAGCCAGGGAGCTGTTACACATTTTCAGACACTCCTTTTGCAGCTGATCAGCTCTTTTTATAACCGGGTACTCATTTTTATTGTGTGATCTTTACTCCACATGTGGAGCTGGCTTACATTAATTGTGGGATTCCCCAGTGAACTGCGCAATGTATGTAACATGTAGCAGGGACCTGAGGGCCTACCTAGTGCAGAGGCACAAACTTCCCTAGGGGACAGCCTACTAGCCACAGCCGCACTCATCTCATGGCCTGTCCCTGCCTCTGCACCAGTATCTCCTAAAGTGTTGCACTCCCTTACCAGTGTGACCTAGCCCAGGTGCTCCCTACATGCCCTGCCCAGTGTTGCCAGGTCTAAAATATGAAATTATTGTATTTGAAGCTCAAAATTATTAAGTCTGCTGGACAACTATGGTACACTGAAAAAATATGCAAACAAGTTTGGAAATAAATCTTATTCGTGTTTACTTTATATTGCTCACTGGAAGTCGCTAGTGAGTGAGTGAGAGAGAACTGGGTCAACGTCAAAGTTGAAGCATTTCATTATTTTGAGGCAAGCAGTCATAAGAAAGTGCTGACAGCAAATCCAAAAGTCAGTTAAGACTCCCTAAGAGTGACCTGGGATTTGCATATGCTGCATCAATTAACTGCCTCAAAAAGTATGGTACCTTTTGAACACTTTGTTGCTATTATCGAACGTATTTCCTACAAGGGTTGAAATTATCATAAAACTAAGTAATGATCATAGTTTCATAGTTTCTAGGGTCAGAAGGGACCTTAGCAGATCATCTAGTCTGACCCCCTGCCATGGCAGGAAAGAGTACTGGGGTCAAATGACCCCAGCAAGGTGTTCATCTAACCTCCTCTTAAAAACCCCCAGGGTAGGAGCCTGCACCACCTCTCTTGGAAGTTGGTTCCAGACCCTAGCTGCCCTGATCATGAAATAGCGCCTCCTGATGTCTAACCTAAACCTACCCTCTGCCAGCTTGTGACCGTTATTCCTGGTCACTCCTGGCGGTGCTCGGGGGAACAGTGACTCCCCCAATGCCTGCTGATCCCCCCTGACTAGTTTATAACAGGCCACAAGATCCCCCCTCAGCCTTCTCTTTTGGAGGCTGAACAGGTTCAGGTCCCGTAGCCTCTCCTCATAGGGCCTGCCCTGCTGTCCCCTGATCATGCAAGTGGCCCTCCTCTGGACCCTCTCCATGCTGTCCACATCCCTCTTGAAGTGCGGCGCCCAGAACTGGACGCAGTACTCCAACTGCGGCCTGACCAGTGCCACATAGAGGGGGAGGATCACCTCCTTTGACCTGCTTGAAATGCATCTGTGGATGCATGACAAGGTACGGTTGGCCTTCCTAACTGCCTCCCCACACTGCCGACCCATGTTCATCTTGGAGTCAATGATGACTCCAAGATCCTTTTCCGCCTCCGTGCTGACAAGAGGGGAGTTCCCCAACCTGTAGGTATGGTGCCGGTTGTTCCTCCCCAGGTGCATCACCTTGCACTTGTCTGTGTTGAAACCCATCCTATTCTCATCCGCCCACCCTTGTAACCTGTCTAGGTCAGATTGTAGCCTGTTGCTTCCTTCTAGTGTGCCCACATCCCCCCACATCTTAGTGTCATCAGCAAATTTGAACAGGGTGCTTTTTACCCCCTCGTCCAAATCACTGATGAAGATGTTGAACAGTGTGGGCCCAAGGACCGAGCCCTGCGGAACCCCACTGCCCACGTCCTTCCAGGTTGAGAAGGACCCATCCACTACCACCCTCTGGGTGCGGCCCTCCAGCCAGTTGGCGACCCATTTGACTGTGTGGGTGTCTACGCCACAGCCCCTCAGTTTCTTAATGAGAATGGGGTGAGAGACAGTGTCAAAAGCCTTCCGGAAGTCATCATATACCTAGCAACACTGGCCCCGAAGTGTTATTAGGCGACTGCACAATAAGTGTCTCGTGTAGACCTGCCCACTCAGTAGGTAAATATCTGTTACATCCATCAGATGAGTCAGAAAGCATATAGATACTCAATGGTAATGTCACTTTTTGTCTAGTTTTATGTCATTTCCTAGCAGTTTATGAATTCTTGCTCAATGGGTACATTGTGGGGGAATTTTATGACAGATTTCAAATTAATATTTTACATGTAACCCTTCTATCAGCAGCACAAGGGCCAGGTTCACATTTTGGGGTACCTCATAAATTATACTCATGGCTCAAGCTCCCACCCATAAATCTGGGAACACTAAATGAATTACAAGGTGCCCCACATAAAAAACCCCAAAAGAAAACCCTCTCCTCGCAAGCAGTGGAACAAATAAACACATTAAATACAGAAAGTAGGGAAAAACACCAAATACAATGTGAAACACTACTAATTACACAACAGAAGTCTATAGGCTGCTCTGCACTAGGGGAAGCTGCTTGAGAGCACAGATCCTTTGGTGGTGCAAGGGGCCCCTTGGTGCTGCTTGGAGGGATAACGGTGTGGTAATCTTTGCTCCCATGGAGAGGCTGTATATGTGTGGGGAGCGACTGCAGCTCCAAACAGCATACACGCAACCCACACTTCTGGGCTGATTATATAGCCTGCTGAACCGAAAACTGCAGGAAAACTGGTTGATTAATGATTGCAGCTGGCCCCAAACAGGCAGGATTAGAAACACCCAGGTTCCAACCCTGTTTAAGCTGCCAGGCCTGAATCCTGGCCAGCAAACGTAAGGAGCCAATACTCTTCCTCCAGGATTAATCCCTTAAAATCTCAAACAAGAAAAGGGGAAGAAAAGGAAGAGAGAGGAGTTCCGAGACACTGGGACAATTCTCCCTCTATCCCCCCTTTACTTGAGCTTCCCTTTTCACTATCGGCAACTCACTCTCCCTTTAAAGAGACATTACTCTTCAGCAGGGATCTTGGTTTTCATTGATAAAAAGTCCCCAATTTTCAGATTTAAAAAAGTAACCCCCAAATCTACATTTTTCTGTGATTAAAATGAAGCATCACTAAGATAGATCGATAGATACATACATAGATAGGTAAAAAAGCATTTGGATTCGTATCTTGCTGGGATCATTTGACCTCAGCAGACTTCCTGCCTAAAGCAGGGGGGCTGGACTGGATGATCTGGCGAGGTCCCTTCCAACCCCTAATGTCTATGAATCGATATATACTGGTGGCATTTCATTTTAATCATAGAAAAAGGTGGATTTTGGGTTACATTTTTTAATCCAAAAATTGGGAATTTTTTTTCCAGAGAAAACCAGGATCCCTGCTCTTCAGCAACTGCTGGCAGCTTCTCCTCCTCCCCCCCGCCTCAAGCCACCCTATCTCCGCTTATATCCCTTGCATGACATCACCCTGGCTGTGTCCAGTCAGCGAGCGCCACATTGCAATCTCTCTCCCACCCAATTGGCCTGAAGAATCCTCTGCTTCCCCTGGCCAATGAGGCTAAAGGGTTTTACATATTTGCCCAAGATACAGGCCCCACTGGCCATGTGCTGAGTACATAGCCAAAACACAGGGGGCATCTTACCCACATAAAAAAAAGAACACACACAGAAAAACACAGCATACACCCAGCGTGTGTGGGGCTGTTACATGCATACAATGAATTTTTGCAACCAGGAGATCTGACACCATTTTTCAACTCTCCTGTGAAATATGAATTTTCATTTCCACAGGGAGAAATTTTACAATCTTTGCACTCTCCTATGCCTGAGGAAGGGCATGTGAGCCTGAAAGCTTGCAAATAAAGAACTTTTGCAACTATCTAGTTGGTTTAATAAAAAATATTACCAGGGATCCTAGTTTTCTCTGATAAAAAAATCCCCAATTTTTGGATTTAAAAAAGTAACCCAAAAATAAAGTTTTCCATGATTAAAGTGAAACATCACTATGCATATATAAGTGGTGCCTTATTTTAAATCACCAAAAAATGTGGATTTGGGGTTATTAGAGCTAAATGGCATTTTTGAAAGAACCACCTGGATACCACGTGAAGATTTGCTGCAGTACAAAAAGAAAATCCTCACAAATGGGACACCATTAGTTATGATGTATCACCCTTCCCTGGAACCTACATGGAAAATCCTCAAACAATTGCAGCCCATACCAGAAGATGACTGTCACGGGGGCACTTGGGTGCCCCGTGCCTAAGTAAGGATTAGAGCAGATGCCAATCACCAGGGCAGCTCAGCTGCGGGTTGCTAGAGCAACCAGAGGGATCATGTGACTGGAAGGGGGCAGGGCGGGGCCCTTATAAACAGCTAGGCCGGAGCTTGGCTGGCAGTTCCCTTCTGGCAGCCTGTGTGTAAGAGCTCTGCGGGAGAGCTAGGCTGAGCAGTGCCGCTTGGCACATAGAGGGCTGCATTATGGTGCAGGCGGAGAGAAGCCTGACCAGAAGGCTTTGGCCCGAGAGCCAGGATGGCCGGGACTTGATGTAGAAGC
>NW_017729032.1:125661672-125680868 GCF_001723915.1 Gavialis gangeticus
GCATAGCCCATAAGGCTGGGGGTGCACCAAGTCACCCTTAAATAGCAGGAGATCATAGACAGCCTCCCATATTACCTTAAATAAGAACAAAGACGTGGCGGGCGAGAATCCGAGGGTGCTAGATCTCCTAATTGCCACGGAAAGGGGGCGCTAGCGGGATCACGGCTGCTCGCAGGCCCCACGCCGTGACAATGACCCAGTTCTTAACGAGATCTTTCCAGAACCACCCATCCTAGCCTTTAAACAAGCGCTGAACCTCGCCAACCTCATTATCAGAAGCAAAGTTCATATGACCCAAACCACACCAAATAGATCCAGGCCATACCACGGAAAGAAATGTAAAACCTGCCAGCAGATCTCCACCAACCCCAATACAACAACAGTACCATCAGCATTCCTGGATCTTACAGCTGCACCTCCAGAAACATTATCTATCTTATCCAGTGCACCAAATGCCCTGATGGAAAATATGTAGGAGAAACCAAACAACAACTGTGCACCAGAATGAATGCACACTGGAAATGTATTAAAGACAAGAACACCCAATTGCAGCAGACATGGTAGGCTGTAACAGGAGGCCTTCCCAGTGCCAGTTAGATCTCAGCCCATCCACCTGTTTCTGGGCCAATCGCCTACCCCTTTTGCCTGCCACACCTTGATGGAAAATTGATTTAGATGTTACCCAGGCAGGAGGCTGCCCATTTCGGTCCCTGATGTCTAGGGGTGACATCCATTTTGCACCTTCCCTACACCGCAGCCCATGCCTCACAGATTGCATCCTTCACCTCTTCCAGATGTGGTCCCCTCTCTGGGACCTTTGGCTCCCCCTTAGGCCCTGGCCCCACCTTCAGACCAGTCAGAATCCCAAGCCTCTTGCTCTGGGCATTCCTCATGGTGGGGCCCTGGCCCTTCAACCCCCCTTCGGGTCCTGGCCCCAACACGGACCAGTCAAGGGTACCTCAGGTCAGATCTGAGCTGCCTGACTGTTCTCCCCTCACAACTCTATTGCAACCAGTAAGCCTCAGGCCTCTCAAAGATTTTATAGGTTTGGGCTTTCCCCAGCCAGGACTGTGTGTGCGTGCGGTGGCTGGAGGTTTTCAGGCACCCCCAACCTGCCTTTCACCAGGGAGGTTTGCAGTTCTGGGGGTGCTGCACCACCAGCAGTCCCACCAGGCCTCTCTACCCTGGCAGGGTGCAGTTTTAGGTCATGCCCAGGACTTCTTCCCCACAGCCCCAGCTCATACCTCCAGGTTTGTCCTGGCATGGGAGCTCAGCAGGGATGTTCTTCCCCTCCTGGCTGGTGATAAACTAAACTGCCATATCCAGCTCTGAGAGCGGGGCACTGGAAATCTATCAATGACAAAAATACCCAACTACCTGTGGGGGGCACACTTCTCACAGGACAGTCAGTCCTCCTCCGAGCTCTCAGTTCTAATCCTCAAAGGGAACTTACAAAACACCTTCCGTAGACGAGCCTATGAACTTCACTTCATAAATCTACTGGATACAAAAAATCACAGATTCAGTATAGACACTGGATTTATGACACATTACAACCTGGCTGACATGATTCACCAGATACCTGCCAGACCTGATCTCTTGCACTTTTCTTCCCCCACCCTTCTCCCACCCAACTTTTCTGCCTTTTGTCTTTCTAATTTCCAGCTATTTCCTTTTTCACAGACAGCCTCTTTTCCACCTTGAAACACCACCACTGTAGAGTCTCCTCTTACTCACCTTTGGCTTTCTTTCCCTCTGCTTTTTTCACCCTTCCCTTCCTTTACCTTTTGTTTTCCTAATTTCTACCTATTTACACTCTCACTGACATCCTGCCACACCTTTAGTTTGTCTCATTTCTTGGTATCTCAGACCAGCAGACACTCCCTGTGCCTTTTTTCCAATTACCCAGTTGGTCTAATAAAAGATCACATCTACCTAAGGAACCGATGTGGGATAACTTTATTTTAATCCGAAGATTGTGGATTTTTTGTTAAATCAGAGACAACCAGGATATCACCTCCTGGAGAGTTCTGATTACTTCAAATTAATATTTAACTTGGTTGCTTTATTTCAGGTGCGAGAAGAGGAACGCAGGCGGCAGCATCGCCTCTTTCCGTGTTGCGTGGGGGAGGGGAATGAAGGGAAACGAGGCTGCAGAGCGCCGCGCCCCCGTTTCTATGGCAACCAGAGGCGCCGGGCCAACCCGGAAGTGGATCCATGGCGCGGCGCATGGGGTGCTGGGAGGTCGGTGCCGGGTGACGTGTCTGAGGCTGAGAGACCGGAACAAGCGGCCGGAGGAACCGCGCGGAGAGCGCCCACCGTGACCGCTGCCCCTGGGCCCGCTCCAGCGCAGGCGAGCCCGAGCGCAGCCGCCGCCACCGCCATGTTGCTGCCGCGGGCGCTGCTGGTGGCTGTGCTGCTGGTGGCCGCCGCCCCCCGCGCCGGGGCCTTCTACCTGCCGGGCCTGGCGCCCGTCAACTTCTGCGAGAAGAGCAAGGAGACGGCCGACTGCAAGGTGCGCGCCCCTCGCTCGGCCCCGGGCCTGGCGCCGCCCTGTGTGCGCGGCTCTGGCAACCTGTCCCCGGGCGCCGCGGAGCCCCGGCCCAGGGCGTCCCCGCGGGCTGGGGCCAGCTGCTGGAGCACACCGCTATTGCCCCTGCTCCGTTCCCGTGTCCGCTGAAACGGCCGGGACGGGTTCAACGGTTAGCCGAAGCGAGGGGGTGGGGCTGAACGTGAACCGTTATCGTTTGCGGCGGGGCAGGGAAGCTGCACTGAGGGGGTGGGAGGAGTCAGAAAAAGGGGAGGGGCAACCGGGGGCCGGGTACAGCTGCTTACAACCTTCCTGCTGTCTGCCACAAGCAGTCTGGGCGCTGGATGTGGCACCGTCCATTGTTTCTGTAGGGTTGCAGGCCCTGGCAGGAGCAAGGTGGAGGTAAGGGGGCCGTGCTGCTGACTCAGCCCCACCTGGGCCAGGTCTGGAGAGGCCCTTCTCTCCCCTGCCCCTGTGGTGAGGCATAGCCCTGGGGAGCCGCTGAGTCTCCACTGCACCTCAGGGGCCTGGAAGTGCCCTGCTGGTGCCTGGAGGCTGCCATACCAATTAATCATTTAACATCTGTAATTACAACAGGTTAAACAGGTATTTTTAGTCTGTATTTACCTCCCTATCTCATAGTCAGAAAGTTCCTCCTAATCTCTAACCCACGGGTCAGCAGTGCTTTTGGACAGAGTGCCAAAAACACCTGCAACCTTGGCTTGCAAGATGGTGTGCCCGGGGAAGGAGGTGGGGGAGCCATGAGGGGCCCGATATTTATTGTGACAGTGGAGCCCATGTCCCTTCCCTGCCACCTGCCCCTAGATGTGAATGCCAAGCAAAATGCCTTCATCTGCCACAATCTGGCACCTGTGCTGGGGGGTTGCCTACCCCTGATGTAGTCTAAACTACCCATGCTGCAGCTTGAGACTGTTGTCCTAGTCCTGTCTCTCCAGCAGCCACAGAGAAAAGCCAATCTCCAGCCTCTGTGTAATGGCCTTTCAGGTATTTGAAGACTATTAAATCCACTCATTCTTCTCTTCTGCAGGCTGCATAACCCTAGTTCTTTCAGCCTTTCCTCATAAGCCTCCCCTCCCAGGCCCCTAATCATTTCTGTTCTGTGCTGGACTTTTCAAACTGCCCATATCTTTCTTGAAGTGTGGGACCCAAAACTGGACACAGGACTCCAGGTGAAGTCTCTGAATAGAGTAGAAGACTCACTTTACAATTCATCTGCCCAGTAACCACTGCGGCTGCCTCCCTGGGGTCTATGCAACAGGAGAATTGCCCTGTTCTTTTTCTCAGCTCTGAAGCTAAGCTGGCTTTTACCCAAGAGCTCCCTCTGGTTTCCTGGAGTCTAAAAAAAGGCTGAGAATGGTTGCTTTCATTCACTAGGAGAGAGAGGGAAACCCTAGGTCTGGGTGTGGCACTCACCCTGTCTTTGACCTTTGCTTCTAAAGGAAGAAAGGCACATTTGGTTCATTCTGCTTGGGCCCCTGCAGCTCTGTTTGCCAGCCAGGTTTTTAACCTTGTGCAGTGCATCGGTTATTTTAAAATAAGATTTTTTTGGTTTAACCCATGCTAGGTTGTTTTTTGGGTGGGTGTGGGCAATGTGGATCACTATTCGATGCTTTGGCAGGTAACAGGAGTGCAAATTGTAATGAAATAGGTAGGTGTTCATACTAGAAAAGACAGAGGAACCAGAGGAAGTCTGACTGCAGTTGCAGGGTTCTGATGTCTTAGATGTCCCAGGGCTTAAAGTCATTATTTCATACTTGCTAGATTCTTTACTTTAACATGGTGTACACTGCCAGCCCATGACTCTGCAAGAAAACAAGCATCAAAAATATGACTTAGAGTCATGTCATTCTGTTGAGCACCTGATTGTTGTTTTTCTTCTTTTATGTACAAAATCTTACTCTGAGGCTAGAAAAAGACATTGTCAAAGGAAGTGGCTCAGCTGTGCCAGGATGCATCTTGGGATAGGCATTTCACTTTGTGAGGAGAAGCATGTCACTTTGTCCTCCCTGGTGATCTTATGGGACAACAGGCGACTTCTTCCTTGCTTCCAGTGATTCACGCCTTGGCAATCTGTGGGGTTCTTGGAGATTGCTGGGGGTACATCTCTGCAAATGGGGAAAGGCAGGACACTCCCATGCAGTTCTCACAGCTCCTGGACCACACCAGAGCATATTAGATACTCCAGTGCAGTCCCGGGGTTGAGACTGCCAGTCAGCTGATTGGCAGTCCCAAGTCCCAGGATTTTCCTGCCTTTCTCCAGTTGTGGAGATGGGCCCTCAGCAATCTCTGGGCCAAGTCTCTAGAAGCATGGGGCCTTGACTTTCCCTGATTTTGCAGACTTGCCCCAGCAATTGCCAGGGGCACATCTCTAAAAGAGGAGAAATGTGGGCAGGCATTGTCATGGCCTGAGGGGCCCAATCCTGAGCAGAAATTCCCAGGGCACGCAGGATGACCCCTAAAGCCCCACAAGCACCTGCCTGGGGCAGCTGGAGAATGTGGGTAGCTCTGACTGCCTGTGCTCTCTCATCATAAAGCAAATAGATGTCTGCTGCAATAAACTGGTGCAATTTTACTACCTTTTTCATGGCCACATTTTGGCATAAGAAAACTTATGGATGTATATTTGCTGTCACTTTGTGCCAGAATAAAAAAAAAAATGTATGGCAGGACAAAGGTGATGAAAGGCAATGTCTGTTTTCACTCATTTGATTCAAATTCTGCTGTGAGTCATTAGGACAAGGGAGGCAGCCCGTCTGTCATGAAAGTGTAGTTGATGTAACTGTCTACTCAAATAGAATATAGGAGTAAACTCAGACAGAATGAATAAACAGTCCACAGTTATCATGGAGGATTAATGATGTGACATCCTGCCTCCTGATATCCTGTAAAATATAAACTGTCAATAATTGCCTTTTCATAATACTAAAATCTATTTTTGTATTTTTATTTTTACTGTTGTCTATCATCAGTAATTAATAATCTATAATACAATTTAATATGTATATGTATCATTGGCAAATGTGCTAGGTCCTATAGATATTTAGCACATCGGAGCTGTGTCCTGAAAAGGTGATGTGGAATGCTTTCAGTTGGCACTCCATGAGACGTAATGTTTTAAAGTCAGTCTCAGATAACTATTAATGTAGACACAAAACATATTTGCGCATACCTTGGAGTTTAGCAAAAGTGGTCTGCAGGCCAGATCTGGTCTGCCAAGGGAGTCCATCCAGCCCATGGCAGATACCTCAGCCTGGCTCAGCCCAGTGTCACCACTACTGGAACTAGCCCTAGCCCTAGCCCTGTTGGCTGGACACCCTGGCCTGTCTGCCCTGCACCCCCTGCTGAGGCACTTGATGGAGTGGGTGGGTAGGCAAAGTCTCCATGGAGACCAGCTCAGGACCCATGTGGGCAGGGCATGCTCAGTCAGTTGGATGGAATGGGGCTGTGGGTGGGTGGGGAGTGGTGTCTGGGAGCATGATGGGCAGGGCCATGGCTGGGGACAAAATTGTGGGGTGGTGACAGCGCAGGGCAGTGTCTGGGGCAGAGCCACAATCTGCTGCCTGCATGTCCCTGTAATGGGCACCAGTTCTGCAGGCAGGGGTATGCTGGGAGCAGATTGTGGCTCAGCCATAGGCCCTGGCCCCATAATGTCACCACCCTGAGATCTCGCCCCAGCTCTGCCTGCTCATTCCACTCCCAGGCACCACTCCCTGCCTGCCCACAGCCCTGTCCATCTGCCTGGCCAAGCGGGCCCTGCCTGCACAGGTCCTGGACCAGTCTTCATGGAGACCCTGGGATTATTAAGTGGTGACGGCATAGGATCAGGCCCCCAGGCAGAAGCACTTAGGGAGTTTTGGTGAGCTGTTATTGGAGGAGCAGGGAGTGCTGATCCAGTCTGTGACAACTCACCAAAACTTCCTTGGTGACCCTCAGGCCAAAATTATTGCAACCTCCTCCTCCAGTCTATATGGACTGCCTGTCCTTTTAGTCATGGCACCCTCAGGTTCTGTGGGATCCTTTAAAAAGTGCTGCAGATTGCCATGCAATGTGAGGTGGGCAAACACCCCCACGTGGTTCGCAAGATAAACCCAGAGGTTTCAAATTGGAATCCATCTTTTCAAAACATACTGACCTATTGCGATCTTTCTGAGTTAGTTGCAACAGAAGAATTTCTCTCTTCTAATTTTGAAGTCAAGAAATGAATGGAAGCTAAAAGTTGGCATTTTCTGATGGTGCCTTGTGTCTAAAAAGAATGAGAACCATTTCACTGGAGGAAGGATGCGACACATTTTGCCGATAACTTTCATAGCTATACGCTGACAGCAGAGAAATGTTGAAATTCAGGACTCAAGCATTCAATTCCAGGTTTTATAGCAGAGGTGGGCAAAATGCAGCCCGGGGGCTGGATGCGGCCTGCCAGGCCATTCTATCTGGCCCGTGGGGCCCCTAAAAGTTTAGAAAATTAGTATTTATTTGCCCCTGGCTGCCTGTCATGCAGCCGTCAATGGCTTGCCAAAACTCAGTAAGTGGCCCTCCGCCTGAAATAATTGCCCACCTCTGTTTAAAGGGTTTTGTGAACTGGAGGTCAGAGAATGTTCTACTTGTCTTCTCTATGACTATATAGTCACTCAGCTCCTCCTCACATCATCTTTCCCTGTCCTTCTATTTTACCATGGCTGTACACCCCTCACAGTGTGGGTGCCCTCAGGGACAGCCTTTACAACACAGGAGAGGACAATCTACTAGAGCATTTGAAGTCTAATCAGTGTATAAGAGATATATAAAGGATGGAGTATGGTTAGGGCAGACAGAATCCTCGGATAATTCAGTTGCCGTATTTTAACTTGTATCATAAACCTGTATAAACCAGTGGATTTTGTTGTTTGTTTGTTTGTTTGTTTGTTTTCTTCTTTCTTTTCCCCTTCCCATTTCCCTGAGGCTTCTAGTCTGGCTAGGCATAGGTGACTTTTCATCAGGATGAAAAATGACAACTTCCTTATCAATTCCAAGTCCCTTTGCCAAAGTGTTGAAGTGCTAGAGCTTTTCAATGCAACTTTAGTAAGAATTCTTGTAACATGGGCAGTTCAATTTAAGTTTAAACTGCAAATGCTCCACTTAAAATAAACTCTGGTTTTGGAAAACAAAAGCCCAAATGGTTAGGCCATTTTGGCATTACAAACCTCTGCTGGGAGAGCTATTTTGGCTACAGAGTATGAAAAAGACACCTAATAGTTGCAGAATATTCCACGTGTGGACAATTTTGTCAGAAGAAGGCAGTTTTTGTCAGCAGAGCTTCTGCTGTTTCGGGGAGCTGGTAGAACTTTGAGGGTAGAAAAACTGCTGGTAGAGTTGTATTTACGTCTACTGTAATATACTGCTGCACCTTAAACAGTAGCAGCCCTCCTAGTGTATATTAAGGCTGATATTGGCAAAAACCATGGTTTCACTATAAACAACTGAAAATTTTGGGGCAGTCTTGACTGCAGGCAGCAGTGTCAATCTGCAGCTGTAATCATGCATGTTACTTTGAAAACTTTAGTCAGTGCAAGTTGTGATGCAATCAAACTTTGCTTCCTTTGTATGAAACATGTGACCTGTGCTAGTGATCTACCAATGACTTAACTAAGTGGCTAAACTAGTGTACATGTTTTGGAGTTCTAGGTTAGAGATACTATTCCTGAGCATGATTCTCTGCCGCTTTGTACTTTATGTAGTTGTACTGGTCCAGAGTAGATACAAAATGCTGTCTGCCTGATATTGTAGTATTTGCATCTATTTTGATCAGGTGCAAACTAACCATGCAATGTCCAAGGCAGGGTTTTGTTTTTTGACACTGTTTGTACCCAAATTCATGCCTAATGATATAAACATAATTAGTTACACTAAATTGTCTCTCTCTTTCAGGCTGAGATAGAGCTGTTTGTCAACAGGCTTGACTCAGTGGAATCTGTTCTTCCCTATGAATATGCTGCGTAAGTATTTTAAACTTGACTTTATGTGAAACTTCATTAGCTTTTTCTGCAAAAAAGGTGAAGTCTTATTTTCGTATAATACAGTATATAGAAATAAAGTCTGGAAAGCTGCTAGAACTACAGGGTGACTAATTTTGTTCTGGTTTCCACTGTTGACTGTTTTGTAACCTACATTTTCTGGTCTAGAATATCCTTATTCAGAAAAAAATTACTTCCTGGTGTTAATCATCATTTTATTGATCAGAGTACTGCTGCTGTGTGAATCGCCGTGTAGCCAGATGAGTGGAAATAGTTGTAATGAAGTGTGACCTTCACACCTATTATTTTAATGAAGTGTTAACTTGTCTGTTTTGTAACCAGCTAATACTTGATGGAAAATGTGCGTGGTGTACTGTGGCAGTTAGTTTTGAAAGGGAGTTGCATCTCTGTTTTGATAGGGGACAAGTGTGAGGTATTGGGATTTAGCCTAGTAAATTTTAAAGAATTGTTCAAATCTAATAGTAAACAAAGGCATAATACAGTGGATTTTAGTTTGGTTCCCATGATCTGAAACTTCATGCAGTATTTTCAACAAGCAGCCAGTATGTTTTCTTTTCGGAGCAGCAGCTGTAGAACATATAATGATTGATTTAATCCCTGGCTAAAAAACCTCGTGTATGCAAAATGGTAATATACTTAGTCAAATAATTAAAATGTTGAAATTTAAGTTTATTTGAGTTTAGAAATAATTGAAGAAGTATTTTTAAATCAACAGTTATGGACTTTACTTCTATATTTTTTGAGAGTTTGGGGGAGAAATTACTGAAGCTCTGAAAGAAATGCTACAACTTTTTAGTTTAGATTTGAATGGCAGGGATTTGAAGGAGTGAGAAGAAAGTCCTACAGATTACATTTCAATCCTTAATAAAACTTACTTATTCTCTAATTCAGGTTTGATTTTTGCCAAAATCCAGAAGAAAAACGACCATCTGAAAACCTTGGTCAAGTATTGTTTGGAGAGAGGATAGAACCATCGCCTTATAAGGTTGTGCTCTGCTAAAGTATTTTTTGTTAAATGGCTCTTCGCAGTATAAAACTTTAAACTAAAAATGACTACTATTCCTGTTGTTAAAGATCTGTAATGGAAATCTGCCACTATTTTGTGTACTTTACAATTTTTGCTGTTCTGCTTGTTCCTTATACTCCATAATCTGTTTAAGAGCTAGAAGATTATGGTTGCAAAGGGAATCTTGAGAACGTGAGCTAAGTGTAAACTGAAAGAAAATTGTCTTCCTCCATTCGTAGAGAGGTTGAAGCAACAGCTCTGAAAGCTGTAGGTAGTTCTGGCAACTTCCATCAGGCGCTGGTGAGTGTCCTGCCCAACTTGGCATTTTCTGACATGCTGCAGAGTTCAGGCTTTATTTCCTCTGTAATTTGACATTTTTATTTGTCTCTTTCTTTCTTGGACTTAACTAGCCCCTGATTCTTGCTTTCCATATTAGGGAAGGTTGTCTAAATTACAGCAGGTATACTTTACATTCTTTTCATAATACCAGAGCTGTAATCCTATTTATAGCTCAGGAACAGAGAAATGGGAAACTTAAGCTAGGTGTCTGTCCAGGAGATGTGGAATCGCCCTGAAAATGGCTTAAGTGGGCTATAAGCACTGCCCTAGAGGCCAAGGAACCTTTGTGCCAGGAAGTTCCAACCAACACTGACCAGGCAGCTATTAGTAAGGTCCATGGAGCTGGTTCAAATGTACAGTAAGTCTATTGTCATTGTTGAATGTAGGTTATAACTGAGGGGTCTCGACCTAGAATTAGTAGTGTCCTGATTTGATAGAAGCCCCATAATACTAGAGTTAAAGTTGTTCCCTTCTGGAACTCTGAAACATCTAATCATACAATCTTGATGTTCTAATTACTATAGGATTTGTTTTCTTTAGTATTATCTAAAGAATTTGTCTAGCATGATTTTGGTATTGAACAAACTGTTTTTAAAACGCTTTTCTCTGAAATCTTGTTTAATTCTCTTAGTTCTTATTTAAAAAAGAAGAGACTTGCAAGACAGTTTGCACAAAGACGTATGACACACAAAAACCAGAGCAAAAACAAAAATTAAACTTCTTGAAGAAAAGTATGCTACTGAATTACCAACATCATTGGTAAGTTAAAGTACTTATATTTTTAACAATTTAGTGTATTTGTATTAATGGCTAATAGGGATGGTACAAATTTAATGCTCTAAGGCCATGCCCATACGTGGTGTGGACATTTGGTTCCCTGGGGACAACTAGCAGCGGTGTACCTTCTGCTGCCGCTATTTGTCCCCAGGGAACGTCTGTGCCATGTGCTGTCTGGTGCTTGGCAAATTACCCTGGGTGGGTTTGGGGAATCTGGGACCAGCACTGGGCTCACCCCAGCAGCCTTACCTGAGGTCTTGAGGGGGCCCCTTGGGGCTGCTGCAGCACCAATCCTGCCACATGGAGCCTGGCTGGCAGCTGCAGCATGGCTCTGGCCAGGCAAGCTTCACCTTTGAGTGGTGCATGATGCCACTGCATACACTACTCTGCTTTTTTTCTCCATGGGTTTTTTGACCCCTTGATATCCAAAAGGGTCCCAAAAAGCCGTGCTCCCCTGCAGTGGTCACATACCACACAGCTGCGCTTTTTTGGACACAGCCTAAGAGTGAATACCTATCATACTGTTCTTGCAAAATATTCCATGTTGTGTTATTTTGTTCCTTAAAATTTTGATGCTGACATTCTAATATTATAAAAGCCTTTGTCGGTCTGTAACACTTTATTTGCCCTCTGATTGGTTGTCTGAAACAACCAATCAGTGCTCCAAGAATGTTCCAGGCAGGAGGCGGCAGCAGCACAGGGTGCTGGCTGAGTGGGGACAGAGGGGCAAGTGTCCCTTGCCCCCCACCCCCTCTGCTTCTGGGAGGTGGCAGCGTGGTGTGCTGGTGGTGCAGTGCTGGCATTGCCCCCCACTGGGACCTTGCTGCCACCGCTGGGCCCTGACAAAAGCCGGCAGGGAGGTAGGGGAGTGGGGAACACAGTGGCAGTCCTCTGCCATCAGGCCCTGAGACTGGGAGGGAGGGGAGCCAAGTGGGGAGGAGGTTGTGCATGGCCAGATGCGCAGTGCCTGCAGTGTGGGGTGCTGTGTGGTGGCCGCTTCCTCCCCATCCCCTGCACCTGGGAGGTGGTGGCACCATGGTGTGAGAGGGGTGGACGGGGCTGGAGGCAGAACGGTGGCAACGCGGGCTGGTGGGTGGTGGTACTCCGGCCCCACCTCCCCCCCACCATTCTCGACTGACAATTGGCTAGTTTTTCAATTAAAGCAATCGTATACAGAATAGCTTTGGTAAACCTCATGGTTCTGGCTTTTTCTCTTGTGCCTTTGTGCTAAGACGGCACTTAACGTGTGGTCATTTCCTTGAATATGCAACATTCCAGATATTGCATTCAGTCTTGAAAAATCTACTTTCTATTTTGTCTTCCTTTTCCTGATAGTGATTATATGGGCTGGAATTTGTCTGTTTTGGACAAATGGATTTTGGTCAGAGATTGGGAAAGGGAGGCTGAAATGTAATGTGGAAACTTTAAGCTTAATAACAGGGAATAGTTGCAGCCAGTGAACAGTTCTTTTCACTGCCTGGCCATCATGTAATCTTCATTTTGAGGGAAGGAGTGGCAAGTATTTGACTTGATCTTTGTAAGCACTCTGCTCCCCTTCCCTACTCCTTACGCTTTATTACAGGTACTTTACTGTCTTGTACTAGTGGCAAGATTCTGGCTCCATTCTAATATAATAAAGGGCTTAGTCTGTGTGTCTGTCTGTATGTCTTGTCTGTCCGTAACACTTTTGGCCAACTGCGCTTGTGCAGCAGAGAGGGCAGGCAGCGATTTGCCTGTGCAGGCTCCACTTCCTCAGGCAGGGAGAGAGCCACTGCTGCCTCATTGTGGGGAAGAGGTAGAGGCAAGTGGGGGGTGGGGAAGGAAGGAGGGGGGAGACAAGGTTGGTCTGACACACAGTGCAGCCAAAAATATGTATGTGCATGTCCAGATGAAAGATTGTTTAATCATAAGTTTATTGTCTCTTTAAACATAAGTTAACAGAAACTCATTGGTCGTGGAAACTGGCATAATGTTGTTTAATAACTGTTGTCAAGTTTGAATATTATGGAGGTTTTTTTCTTAAATCAAATGTTTGTTTCACCAGTATATTAATATAGTATCATGTTAAATTAGTACACATGGCATGCTGGATTTTTTTCATTCATCCAGAAGAGAGATAGCTCCTCTGAGTTGCGGATGTGGAAGTATCCTTTTAGAATATTGTGTTCTACATTTGTCTTGTATTTAATTTAATCTGCAACTAGACTAGATTCAGCTTTCTGTCACTACAAAATCCAGTGGTGACAAATCCTTCTGGATTGCTCTCACATTCTGTGCTCCACTGTAATGGCCATTACACCTTCAAGATGAGCTGGCACTGTCTATAAATTGGGTATAAATGGGTGGTGGTGGGGGGAATGCATGGGAGACCAGGGTAGACGTGAATGCTGCACAGGGAATAAGATTGGTTAGAAGAAATGGGGCTACAAAATCCCTTGGGTGAACAGAAGTGGTCTAAGAAACACCCTTGAGATTTGAACAGTCACTTAATCAGTTTGGGAATACAGGAATTACTACGTAGGATCAGATCTGGTGCTGTTCTTGGTCTGTGCTTGGTCCGGTGCTTTTCAACATCTTTATCAGTGATTTGGATGTGGGGGTGAAGAGCTCACTGGCCAAGTTTGTGGACGACACCAAGTTATGGGGAAGTGTGGTTATGCCTGAAAATAGACAGGTGGACCTCGATACGCTGGCAAGTTGGGCGGATCAGAACCAGGTGAAGTTCAATGTTGAGAAGTGTAAAGTGCTCCATTTTGAGACTAACAATCCCCAACATACTTACAGGATTGGTGGCGGCAAACTGACTAGCACCATGACTGAAAGGGACCTAGGGGTAATAATGGACCATAGTATGAACATGAGCCATCAGGGCAAACAGTACTCTGGCATGCATCAACTGATGCATCTCAAGCAAAACCAGGGAAGTGATTCCACTTTACTCAGCATTGGTGAGACTGCAGCTGGAGTAGTGCATCCAGTTCTGCATCCACTTCAACAATGATGTGGAAAAGCTTAAGAGAGTCCAGAGAAGAGCCTGCCCATATGATCAGAGACTTGTAAGGCAAGCCATACAAGGAAAGCCTGAGGGACTTGAGTCTCTTCAGCCTAAAAAAGAGAAGGCTGAAAGGAGACTTGGTAGCAGCTTAACGCTACACCAGGGGAATACAACTATTCACCAGGACACCCTTGGGGAAAACCAGGAGTAATGGCCACAAACATCTGGAAGACCATTTCAGGCTTAACACTAGGAAAAACTTCTTCACAGTTAGGGTGTCTAGACTGTGGAATAAACTCCCTCCAGAGGTGGTGCAATCACCTACCCTGGAAATCTTCAAGAGGAGACTGAACTGTCATCTCACTGGGGTCACCTGACCCTGGTTGTCTTTCCTGCCTAGTGTGGAGGGCTGGACCCGATGATCTTGCAAGGTTCCTTCCAGCAGGGCCCTGACAATCTATGAATCTGAGGTTCAACTAGACTCATGTTTTGTCCCTAACAGTAGCCAGCACCAGATTCTTTAGAAAAAAAGGTGTAAAAACATCACCATATGCAGGTAACTTCACAGTGTAAACCAGATTTTAATTGGAGATTAAGGTAAGGGATTACTGCCCTTGTATTAGAAGTTAGGAAGCTTAATGTCTCTTGTGAGATATGTTAACACTTAGCACTTTGAATATTTATGTTATCCATGTAAATGTCCTGTAGTTCTTAAATGTTGCTAAAGTGTTGTCTTCAGCTTTCTGGAGCAATATGTTTCATGGTCTAGTTTATGCATTTTTAGTTTTCAGTTTACAGCCTTTCAGTTTTGCTGAGTTTCCCTTTTTCCTGTGTTGAGGTAGAAAAAATCAGGACTGTTTAACTCAAAAATGAAATTGGAATGAAAATGATAAAAAGATAATTGGTCTCAAGAAGGAAGGGCAGAAACTTCTATCTTTGCACACAAAAGCTGTTCTGTGCTGCTGATTATTCTCTTCCCTCCTTTGGGCCTGTTCTAGTTCTTCAGTGCTCTTTTTGAGATGCAAATATACAATACTGGTTGACCCATTTCAGAGAAGGCACACACAAGCAAAAGCTAACGTCCAGGACTTAATATTGTGATAGCAACCTTACAAATGGAAGCAAAGGGTAGGAAGTTGCAGTCTCCCTTATAAAGTTTAAATTTATAAGCTCTTACTAGGGTACAACTGTTGCTATGTCAGCAGCATGGTGTAATAATGAATAGGACAAGACTCTTGCTGTTCCTGTTCAGGGACCTGCAGTTATCTTTTAGAACTGTTGAACCCAGTCAGTTAAATGCTTTACTGCTCCTGTCTGTACCAAGCAACAGCTAAGGCAGGTGGTAGATACATATGTGGAAATAGGACCAACTTGAAACTAGAAGTTATGGAGAGTTAGGTTTCATCACTCCTCTTTCTACGTGACAATAGCTGCTGCAGCATGAAATTAATTAGAAGTCATATTCTCAAGCAGGATCCAGGGGATGCAACATAGTAGAAATCCTGGCTGCTTGCATAGAACTGAGTTGGGGAATCCATTGGTCCATAGTTGTGGTGGGGATCCTACCCTCAAGTTTTGTCATCAATTTCTGTTTATCAGGTTATAACTTTTTTCCATCCTAGTCTGTTGTTTAGGGTTACCTTTGTACCCGGTTTTCCATGCAACAGTCTGGCACATTGGGTCCTCTCCTTTTCCACTGCTGAAAGCAAGAAATATTCTGCCTTTCGCTACATCTCATGGAGCTTGGAGATGGTGCTGCTCTGCACCATGTTGCAGAAAGGGCTAGGAGCAGGAACCTGCTGGGTGGGGAGTGTTTAATAGGCAGTTGCAGCTATGTATGGTGGTGAAAAAGGACTCTCTCTCACTAACTCAGTCTTTCTCCTCTGGATTTATTGAAGTGTTGTTGGGAAAGTTGGCTTGGCAATGCAGGTATTTTTCTCTAGGGCTACTACATTTAGTCCCTGACTGAATAGGAATAAGTGTGCGCATGTATACCTCAAAGTCCTGACTGCTTGCGCTCATCAGGCTGAGACCTCCTTAGGCCACCCTTCCTTCCGTTGCTTTCAGGGTAACCTCCTGGTCATGGTAGATTAAAGGCAGAGTACATTTTTTACCAAAAACAGTTTAATGTAGCAATTGACTCCCTTAACGTATGTAACTAACCAACCAGCCACAAATATAAACAGGCCTGTTGGTTTTACCTAGACATCTGGGAGATTAGGTCCATGAGCTCTTCTAACTGTAATTTGCTCGGTGCCTTAGGGTGTTTCATTTGTTAGCATTGCCAGCATTCTAGTTATAACAGTAAGATACTTAATGGTAAATGTGATTCAGTAACTTGATGAGTTGATGAGCTTTGTACCAATATATGGTAGTTAGATGCAAAAGGTTATTTTCTTTGTCCAATGATGCAGCCTTATGTTTTTCAGCCTCTTGAAGCTTATTAATGGACCAGTAAAACTTCCTGAAGATCTCTTTTAACTATAGCTGTTGAATTTCTGAAATTCTTTAAATTATTTTCTTTTTGGACTAGTTCTTCAGCCATGAAAACACTTTGTTAGAAAGAAGACATAGGGCAGGTCTACATATTACCATACAGTGATGTTGCCATGGTGTCATGCTTTAGTATTTCTTTTTGGAAGTACTAAAGCACAGCGCAGTATTTGCTGGTACTGTGCCATGTCCATGGCACACGGTTAGGTTTTGCTGGTATGTCACCAAAACTACTCAGTAAAATGGGGGAGCGTGTTGCTATGGCAGTGTAGCTGCTGATCACGTGTAGGTTCGCGTGATCACTTTGTTGCCGTAGCACACCGTACGGCAACATAACGCACTGCTACAGCAGCGTAGGGCAATGTGTAGATGTACCCATAGTGGTAGAAAGAGAAGAAGTGGTGGGGTTTTTTTTAGTTGTAGATGATGTGTGTGTGAGTATGCATTTATGTTAGTACTCTGATCCTGGTGTCTCATCTCTTTCACCCACTGTTCATCACAGGGGCCAGTATTGTTTTGAAGAATTTTCTATTAAGCCTAAATTGGAAACTTTCTGTGCTCTAGACTTTTAACCATTTTAACAATAAAACAATTGAGAAGAGCTTCTGGAGAAGCCTGGAAAGGAGCTGCTGTTCCATAACTGTAGTGGCTCACATCTTTTACCTCATGTAAACTACCTACTTAAAATAGTTTGTGTCATTAGGGAGTCGCAGCTGCCTATGGGTGGCCAGAAATATGCTTCAGTAAGGAAAAATCCTGCTTGCTCTGAGCTGCTATGCTTTTCCTCACTCTCTCTGACAGTACTTCTTTGGTGTGGCAGTTCTTTAACTTCAGTGTCAGCATTTTTTAAAATTTTCCTGAAACTTACTTTTCATGAAAGGTAAACTGCAAAATTGTAAATATGCCAAGGGAGATTTCTTACAAATAAGAAGGAAGATGAAAGAACTCTGGAGAATGTAGCAAAAGTATATATAGCAGGGCTGTGTGAAACAGCGCCATTTTGTTTCAACTTCTGTTTCGTTTCGAAGCACTGTTCCATTTTGTTTTGTGGAAATTTTTGCTGTTTCGACGTGTCTTAACGTTTCACCTATAGGCTATAGTGGGGAATCATGCAAATGCTTATAACTTTGTCATTTCTTTCCTGATTTGAATGAAAATTGCAGGGATGGCAGCCCCTTCTGAGGACATGAAGCCTGCCATGTTTCAAGGAGATAGGTGCAGAGTTTTTTGTGAAACTGCACCTCAAACAGTTGAAAACAGAACTCATATCGCTTACAGGCAGGCGGCGTCCGACCCTCCCGGGACTCTGGCATTGGGCTCTTCCTGGCTCTCGGTGGCAGCGTTGGGAGGGCAGGTTGAGCTCCGTGGGGCTGGTGGAGCTGATTGGAGCACAGTCCTGGCTCTCCCTGCTTCCCACTGCTGGGCTGCAATCTGAACGGCTCTGCTAGCCCCACAGAGGTGAGCCTGGTGGCTGGAGGTAGCGGAGAGCCACTGGCCAGGGCTGTGCTTAGGGCCAGGGCTGTGCTCCGAGCGGCTTTGCCACTGGCTGTCCCACCACTGAGCTGAGCTTTGTAGGGAAGACCCCAGCACAGCCCCCCCAGCCCGCAGCTCTCCCATTGCAACTGGCTCTGGTGGCCCCCTGTGAAGAGTTGGGGGAAGCGATCAGGGAGCTGGGGAATCCAACCAGGAACTGGGGGAATGTACAGGGACCTGAACCTGAACCTCTGATTGCTTTCCCCAGCTCTTCCTGGGGGGTGCAAGCCCCTGGACCTAGGTGCTGGGTTTCAGCAGGCTGCTGCTGCAGTTTTAGTGGCGGCCTACCGAAACCCCGCATGCAGATTAGGGGCCACATCCCCTCCTGAGAAGAGCTAGGGAAATGATCAGAGAGCTGGGGAATCAAACAGGGAGCTAGATGTCACTATCAGAGAGCAGTTGTTTCCCCCTCCCTCTCCTTAGTTTCTGTTTAGCTGCAGCAAGCCTAGCTTTGAAACTCAAAACGTTTAGAAAGTTTTGAAACGTATTGAGTACCCTCGTTTCATTTTTAAGCTGTTCCAAAGCCTTTTGTTTTATTTCGATTTTGCTGTTTCGAGCTCGAAATGCGTCGAAACAGCTTCGAAACAAAATACCTGCCTAAATTTTGCACAGCCCTAATATACAGCTAGAAACACTTTTGGTGTCCCATTTGATGGATAAATGCCATTTGGGGACAGTTGAAGTTGTGAGTTAGCCTGTTTCCCTGAATAGTTTTGACCATAGAAATTAAAGAAAAGGTGTTGAAAGAATGCATTTTTTTGATGTTTCCAAAACAAAATGCTTAGATTATTTTAGGCTGTATTCACAATGGTCTCTAGGTTCTATTCAGAAAACTGAGCTGATGCTATGGACCCAGTTCAGATCCCCTCTAAATGATTCACAGAGGGGACCTCTAACTTTGAGCTCCCACCTCCTGCTATTATAATCACTGGCTTGTTGATGTTCTGGAGCAGCTCTTTCTCAATCTACCTGTGGAAGTCATTGCTCCTTGTTACAAAATGTAGTAGTGGGGCCAGAGGACATAAATAATAGGCCAATGTCCTTCTTGTTAGAGGTACAAATTTTAGAAGCGAAGTTTATTGTTTTGGTTCCTGCTCCAGTGAATATTTAGCTACTTATACGAAGTATAAGAGCTTCTTTGGGCAAGACTGAAATCTGCTTCAACTCCTTATAGCAAAGGAATTTTTCAGAGGGGTGAGAGAGATTCCATGTACAAGTTCCTGCTTTTTTCAATGGCATGTAAGTCCTGTTGTGGATTTAACCTTTATAGCATCCAGATTGTATTTAAAAGGTTGGCTAGAAATATCTGAAACTGCTGCTCTGCATTTAAAGTCAAGTGCAAAATTTTTTACCCCAAATGGGTTTCTTTTCTTTAATCTGTTAGTGAATAAAAAAAGTAAATTTACAACTCTGAGGTTATGCTCTATGGTGTGTGGTTATACTGTCCTGGCTATGGCAAAACGTGTGTCTTTGTGTGTGTATATATAAAGG
>NW_017729032.1:125685868-125692379 GCF_001723915.1 Gavialis gangeticus
GCTCTGCATTTAAAGTCAAGTGCAAAATTTTTTACCCCAAATGGGTTTCTTTTCTTTAATCTGTTAGTGAATAAAAAAAGTAAATTTACAACTCTGAGGTTATGCTCTATGGTGTGTGGTTATACTGTCCTGGCTATGGCAAAACGTGTGTCTTTGTGTGTGTATATATAGAGGGAAGGAGCAGATAATGTGAAGTTAGGTTATTTAACTGTTTTTTTTTCTTTCTATGTGTGGATTTGTCAGATATGCTGTGGGGCTACCCTAATTGCTTTCAAAGCAAAGCTTTTGTGTATTAACTTACTAATGCTAATAATGGATCCTATAGACGTGTGGGGAGCAGACTATTAATCAAGTCTGCTGGAACATGGAAACTGGCACTCCCCAGCAGCCTTCCACGTCTTATGTATCAGCATCCCTGTGCCGAAAAAGTGGTGGCGGGGCACTTTGAACTAAAGTTCACTGAACCTGTTTTAGTTCCAAGTGCCCACTGCCATTTTTCAGTACAGGAACACTGATGCACATGATGTGCGGGAGCCTTTAATTAGCATGGCTTGCAAATTAAAGTGCCTGGTACCATATCCCAAAATGCATGAAAATGCTCTCAGTGCCTGAGTAGCTGTGCGGTGGTCAAGCCAGGTTGAAGGATAGGTGCTGTTTTTACTGTATAGAAGTCATCTTGTAAGATAAGCCTGACAGAAAAGCATAGACACCAGAAGAGGAAGTTTTGCCTGGTAGAGAGAGCAAGCATGTGTAGGGATGAACCCTCAAGCTTAACTGTTTAAAGAAAAAAATTAACTTTTAATGAATTGGTGGAGGGGGGAGGGGGAATGATGTTTTTTTCTTAAAAATTACATGATATCTGAATCTTAATGTAGGTATACAATAAACTTCCTTCCAGGGCCTATTTCAGACTTCCTATTAAACGTAGTAAGAAATCAAATAAATTATGCAGAACTGAAAGGGTATAAAATCAATATCGTGTGAAATTTTACATAATCCGGACACCTACTTCTAGAGCAGTGGCTTTTAACCTGTGGCCCGTGGGCCACATGCGACACAGTCAGCACACTGCTGAGGCCCATGTGACATCCAGTTTACAAAAATTTAATAAAATAAAGATTGTCACCTGTGGTCTGTTAGTCATGGATCCAGGTTTCCATTCCCCATGGAAAAAATGTGGATTTGCCCCTTTTAAAGAGAAAATTGTGGGAAATGGTGGGTTTCTTCCTGCTTGGGGCTGGGGGGAGCGAGAGCAGGAAGATGGAAGGCAGGAGGTGCCACATGCTTATGCGAACGCATGTACATGGCAGCCAGGCAGTATGGAGAGCAGCTCCAGCAGCTCCCTCCAGGCAACTCTATGTGGAGGGAGAGGGGGGCAAACTGAGGCCCCCACAGTGAGGGAGGGAGGGAATAGAGTAGAGCAGGGCTAAGGCTGGGGGCGGTAGCCATGTAGGTCGGTGTGTGGGGTCCAGGTCTGGGGTGGGATTGTGTGGCTGTGGGGCCCAGCCGAGGTCAGGCTGGCTCCCTGTTGCTGTATACATTCCCAGGGAAGGAGAAATGCGGGGGGGTACAGGCTTCCCTAGATTTGTGTGTTGGGTAGATGTGAGCTCAGGGTGACCTGCCCTGCTGCCCCTCCCCCCAGGGGCCTCCATGGCAGAGCGGAGTAGAAATGCTTTGTGCCGTTGCTAGGAGTCCCATGCTGCTATAGTGAGGCATCCCATGCCAACCTGGCAAGAGCAGGGGGTACAACTCTGTGCTGCTGCTGCTGCCAGGTGGGCAGGGGGAACCTCGCCATGGTGGCGCAGATAGCATGGGGCATCCAGTGATGGCATTAAGCAGCCTCATCTGCCAGCACTGGGTCGCAGAAGCCTTGGAGGGTGTAGCAGTGGGTGAGCAGCAGGGCAGGGAGCCTGCAGTGGGCAGCCTGCACTCTCCTTCCTGCCCCCCCCATCTGCTCTGGGTGGGGGGTGCTGGGTTTTGCGCTGTACTCTGGCTGTGGCAATTGCCGCCTCCCACTGATGGCAAGGCTAGGGTGCTGGGGGGGAGGGGGGGTGATGACACACAAAGGCCTGCAGGCCCTGGCCCTGGTCCCATAGCCATAGCAGTTGGGTTCCCCCTCAGCTGTGGGGGTGTTGCTCACATAACACATTGAGAGCTTCAAGTGTGGCCCACTATGGCAAATAGGATCTGTTGTAGTGGTTTTTTGATCTCTCAAAATTCTAAATATTACTGTGGCTTAAAATGGTGTAAGCTTTTATTTATATTAAAGCTTTCTCTGTCTCCTGAAATCTAGTGAAATGTCTGTTCTTTATGTAGGATTGTTGACAACATGCCTGTAACATGGTGCTATGATGTTGAAGAAGGTCAGAGGTTCTGCAATCCTGGGTTTCCTATTGGTTGTTATATTACAAAAGATGGCCATCAAAAAGACGCCTGTGTCATTAATGTAAGTTTAAAGACTTTTCTGCCTCATTTTCTGCATGAAATCTCTTTCCAGATTTTTCCTTGGTTTCTGATGCTTTGTTCCCATGGTGGGTTTTCCTTTATCTTCAGACTGGTTCAGGGAATGATGGAAATGTCCTGTGGACTCGACTTAGATGAAGTTAGAAGAGATTTACCTGAGAAACTTTAGGCTGCTTTCCACTGCGGGGTGTAGAAGGCTGCGAAGGACTGGAGGGAAAGAGATGCATGCACACAGCCAAGTCAATGCAACATCCTTCCTTGACCCTGAAAATTTCTCTCTAACTGCTGCATGGCTGGGGCTGTGGAGTTTTTAAATAAGCATGTTTCTCTGAGAAGCAGACTTCCATGCAGTGGCTCTGTTATGTGCCTTTTCAAACCTAGCAAAAGCTGACATAAGCTAACGCTTCTTGAAGGAATTAACTTTCCCTCCACTGAGAGGGCTTATGCATAGTTGTTGGAAACAAGGTATCTTAGTAAGAGTCCTGTGTGACCTGTGTCACTGGAAGTAGCACGAGGAAAATTCTTTGCAGACATACCTCATTCTGTTAAAATACTGACTTTGGTTCTATTTTTAAGTTGCAGTTGCATGTCGCAAACAAACTTATTACTTAACCAAGCGATGCTTGATATTTTTGCTCAGAGGGTCAGGTGGGCAGTGGCCTGTTAATCCATGGGTGAGATCTGGGTGGTTCTCCTGACCAGTACCCATGGCAGACTTGGTGGGGCCCCATCCAGCCATGTGGGGACTGGGGGCAATCTGGCCCTTAACCAGCTGTGTGGTGGAAGGGGGCTCGGTGTGGCCATAACCCAACCCCACAAGGGATGGGGGAGGAAGCATGGCCTGGCCCTTCAGGGAGAGGGGGTCTGACTCAGTCCTAATCCAACTGTGCCAGGGGAAGGGGACGTGGCAATGGGTGAAGTGGCACCCACTGTCAAATTTTCCAACCCATGGGGAGCCCTATGGGCTAGATGCCATGGTTCCATGGACTGGATTTGGCCAGTGGGCTGGAAGCTGAACATGCCTGACTTAAACACTATATAGCTATTTGATAAAGTAGTATGTAGTCTAACTGTTTTGGCTAAGGTTAATTTGAAAACAGTGCTTTTAACAGGTTTTTACATTTATTACTCATTTAAAGAGGTAAAGCAAGAAAGTGCTTCTCTGAATAGTCCAGAATATGTATATAGTTAAAAATGTTGAGCTTCCAACCTGGTAGCAGATAGATTTAAAAAGTTAGGACATGCTAATCTTACAGGCTGAACAAAATTTACATTTTAGAATTCCCCTCTCTCTGTCTTATTTACTTCTGTGTTCTGTTTTGCAGTCAGAATTTCATGAGAGAGATACCTTTTATATTTTCAATCATGTCGACATTAAAATATTCTACCATATTGTAGAAAATGGAGCAACGGGAGCAAGACTAGTAGCTGCTAAGCTTGAACCAAAAAGGTGAGTATTAAAAATTCAGCCTTCTTACAGTATGACCCGTCACTAAACAAAGATTAGCTTCAAGAATTCTACTCCAAACCAGTTGTCACTAATCGGTGGATCTCAATCCACCGATAGATCTTGGAGCCTCTTCAAATCAATCTGAGACTGGGGTTGGGTGGCTGAGTACCCAAGTGCGTGCGTCCTAGCCCATCAGGTCAGTCTGTGGGGGAAGGAAGGCCAGGGGCTAGATCAAGGCCCCCACAGTGAGGGACAGTGCCATAGAGGCAGGAGCAGTGGTTTTCTCCCTCTGCCTTGATCTTCTCCCCCCTTCCTTCCCCACAGACTTACCTGCTGGGCGGCGGGGTGATGGGACAGGCAGTGGCGCATGGTAGATCTTGGGTTGTTTTAAATGCCAAAGGTTTCATAGATTTCATAGACATAGATCATCGAGTCCAGCCCCCTGCCCAAGGGCCAGGAAGTCAGCAGGCATCATAGGATCCCATCAAGATAAGCATCCAAATGTGTCTTGAAGGTATTCAAAGTAGGTGCTTGAACCACCTCTGGAGACAGTCGATTCCAAACCTTGGGGGCTTGGACAGTAAAGAAGTTCTTCCTTATGTTCAGCCTGAATAGGTCATGGCAGAGTTTGTGACCGTTCAATCTTGTCATCCCTTGGAGCGCTCTGGTGAACAGATGTTCCCCCAGATCCTGATGTACTTATAGGCAGCTGCCAGGTCCCACCTGAGCCTGTGCTTTTCCAGGCTGAAGAGTCCCATTGCTCTCAGCCTCTCATCATAAGATCTGTTTTCCTGACCTCCGATCATGCACGTGGCTCTCCTCTGCACTCTTTTTGGATGGTGGAGCCCAAAATTGGACACAGTACTCCAGCTGCGGCCTTACCAAGGCTGAGTACAACAGGAGAATGACATCCTAGGATTTGCTTGAGAAGCATCTATGGATGCAGGCCAGCGTTCTGCTCTCTTTACCAGCTGCAGCATCACATTGGAGGCTCATGTTCACCTTGTGGTCAATCATGACCCCCAAGGCCCTTTCATCTGTAGTGCTAGCCAGCATAGCACTGCCGAGCCTATAAGCATGCTGCAGGTTTTTCCTCCCAAGGTGGAGAACCTTGCATTTTTTGGTGTTGAACACCATCACGTTCTCATCCGCCATCTACTTTAAAAAGGTTGGAGATCAATGTTCCAAAACATTTGTCTTTAGCTATAAGATGTGTTACAAAAGGCAGAGGTCGGTTTAGTTTTCCTGCTGGAAAAAGTGATCTGATTTTAGGATGGTATAAAGCAACAGTTCCTTTTTCTGACAGTGGACTTTTATCTTCAACTGTAGTACCCAGAAAATATTTGGTGGTATACTTTTCAGTTGGCAAATGGGAGGGGGAAGCATCATATCATGTGCTCGTTATGATTCCTGTTTATTCATCAGTGTTCAAAGCAAGGGAAATAAATTCACCTTGGTTTTTTATCTTGTCAGTATTAAATATTTTAATAGAGTTATGCTCCTTTATGCTATTTCAACTTTCCTGCTGTCTAAGAAAACAACACATTTTGTAGGCTTACAATCCATTACAATTAACATCCTTCTTTCTAGTCCCTAAAATGTATTTACCTTGCTTTCCTTTACTCTGTCAGTATAACTGAATTTGTTGAGTTGCAGGTCAGATGTTCTGATCTTAACCACCTAATGGTTTTTAAAAGAAAATTTGAATTTTTTCTTGTGTATAATAACTAACTAATCGACTTGTCTTATTTTCTGTTGAGTTTTTTTTAATATTCATCATTTCTTTAGGTTTCACATGCTGGAAGAGTGTGATGCTTAAAATTTGAGGTATTTTAGGAAAATTTGTCTTTGCTATACACTGTTAGGGAACAGAAATGCTATTTTTGATGTTCATGCCACAGCTTGTAGTTTCTGAAACTTATAAATATTATTATTTTAAAATTGGATGCTTGGAAGAAAAATTCTAAATGAAATTGCTAATTAATTAAATGAGTAAACTTTAACACTGTTGCTAGTCAAATGAACAGCTTTGAATCTTGTGCATGTTTCTTTCCATAGCTACAAGCATACAAATCCAGAAAACCCTGACTGCTCAGGTGTGCCTATGGATATAAATAACCAGGCTAGTGGGGAGATCAAAATCGTTTATACATACTCTGTTACCTTTCAGGTGAGTGTTTAAGGTTTTTTGTTCTAACCAGTTATTTCCCATCTTCTCTCTGTGTATTTGATTGTTCCTTTCTAGGTGTAGAACTTTACAGTTTGTTCTTACTCAGTTTCATCCTATTTATTTCAGACATTTCTCAAGAACAAATCATTTGTTTGTTATTTTAAGTTTTAGAAAATGAATGGCTAATGTTGCTGCAGAATGTTCAATGCAATATTGTTACTAAGTGTGTCTAAAAATGCAGTCCTCTTTCAAATCAAGTTTTTAGTTGCAGTTTAGGAGATTTAGCTGCACAGCTATTGTTGCAAATAAATGGGGTTTTGTGGCCAGATTACCTACTGGAATTTTAGGGGGTGGAGTGGAGAGAAGTCTTTTTCATGTTTACCTTCCTGTATCATAGAATCATAGAATCAATGAGTTGGAAGGGACCT
>NW_017729032.1:125694486-125694694 GCF_001723915.1 Gavialis gangeticus
GATGTCAGGGTAATTCATATCACCCATGACCACAACATCGTTTGCACGCACGGCCTCCCCAAGCTGCCTGAAAAATTCCAGATCCAGCTCTTCCTCCTGATGTGGTGGCTGTAGTAAACTCCTACCACCAGATCCCTCTCCCCCCGCCCTCCTTGAAGTTTGACCCACAGGGTCTCAGTTAAGCCTTCCTGTGGTCCCATTTGGAAGG
>NW_017729032.1:125699694-125706151 GCF_001723915.1 Gavialis gangeticus
GGCAGAACTGGTATACTGTTCCCTAACATCGGGCGCAACCCCCCACCTTTTTTCCCCTTCCTATCTCTTCTAAACAACCTATAGCCCTCTATGTCTACTGCCCAGTCAAGTGTTTCATCCCACCATGTCTCCACTAGGCCAACCAGGTCGATTTTACTACGTGCAAGCGGGAGAGCAAGCTCCTCCTGTTTGTTCCCCATGCTTCTTGCATTAGTGAAGAGACACCTTAATCCCCCCGAGAGAGCCCTGGGCACCCCCCTACCTGAGAGACAACTGGTCCCTTGGTATATACTTGAGCTCTTACCAGGGCAGGTCCTACACCTGGTTGAGTTTTTTCTTGCTCCTATGGATCCCCATCCCCCAGTGAACTTAGTTTAAAGCCTGCCGGAGGCTTTAACTTGGAAGAAGAGTAATTTGCCCAACACTAAATCTGTGTTATGCATTTTCATCAAAGAAATGTGAATTATATTCATGTTCATGGCAGGATGCACAATTCTGGGATCAGATGCTAGAACCAGATTGTGTCATTACCACTTGCAAGTGCAGGGGGAGCTCAGGGTCAGCTGTTTGTTGGTCCCAGCCTTGGGATAACTAGACCTTCTGTAAATACACCAAATACAAAAATTAAACTATTTCAGGAAATAAATTATTTTTATTTGCTGGATGACCCACTTGCAATGTTTTAAACAATGAATGTTGTTGTAAAGAAGATTCTAAAAATGCCTTGTCCAACTGTGTGTTCTGCTAAACTTAGCCCGATATGAGGTTGTAAAGGATGCTTTCCTTGAAGTTCTAAGAAAATATATCGGGTAAGGCAGGCAGGATAGAAGTAGTCGGATAGGAATGGCAAATGTGTAAGGTGTCATCTTTGTTGCGTTTCTCGCATAGGAACCTAGTTTGTCTTCTGGTGAACTGACTGCAAGTGTCATCTTGCCCATCACCATTTTTGGCATCTTGGCAAAATACTTTTTAATAAACAATTTTTAAAGCATTCAGTTTTTCCAAATAACTATTTTTAAACCGTTGATTGGTTTTATTAGTTTATTTATTGAATTAAATCATAAGCGAGAAAATAACTGGTTAATTTATTATGTCTTTGTTATGAATGGATGATTTTAGTAGTTTATTTTTATATCAAGATGACTTCCAAATGATAATCTCTGAAAAGTAAATTTTCCCTCCCTGTAGAGTTAATAGCTTAAAAATATTATTTTAAAAAATATTCATGTGATATTTATTAATAGTTTTGAACAAACCTTCGGTTTTGTACTAACACACAGTGGGTGTATCTACATGTACATTTAAGCATGCCTAAATTTCATGCGCATTAGGTTACTGCGCATTAAGTGGATTTAGGCAGGCATCTACACGTGTAGGCATTAAAGTGCATAAAAGCTGTGTGGACTGACTTGAGACTAAAGTTAGTCTCAAGTCAGTCGATACACAGTATTAATGCACCTTAATGCATCTACATCTCCGTTAACATGTCTAAATTTGCCATTTTTCATGCTCATTAACGGTGCGCATGTGTAGATGTATGCCCTTAATGCACATTAACTTAGGTGAACGCGCATTAAGGCATCGTGTAGATGCGCCGTGTGTTCCTTATTTTAGGGAATGAGGTCATCACTTAGATGGGAAAATTTGTAAGCCAAATTTTCATGCTGCAAAACGGTTGTGGTAATTCAGTAGACAACTCCGAAATATCAAGTTAAATTCTTGAATTGATATCAAGAAAAGCAGTTAAATTAACATATGCTTGGAATGTTGTGCAGCTGTATGGAATAGTCTCTCAATAGTTGTGAAATGCGAGCCTCCTGTGTGCCTCAAAGATTGTAAATCAAAGGTTTAACAGGTTAACTCTTCTGTGAAAGATGGAGAGTTCACTTGATATAGTTTATTATATTCCAAGTAAAGTAACTCAGTTCTGTATGATCTTCCCAAAAGATGCTTAAGTTGGACATGGTGGTGGTGATCTAGTCGCACATAGAAACTAAAACTTGTTGTTGATAGACAGCTCATATGTTACATTTTAGATTCTTTTATCCTAATTCTGACTTTTGGTCTTAGAGCATGGTCATTAAGGTCTTTCATTGAAGCCTGTGGGGAATTATTTTATAGGGCTTTTTTGTTTTAAGGTTTGAAATCGTTTTGAACGTAAGTTATTTGATTTAAATAGTTCCAAAACGTTGTATGGAGGTATGAAATGATTGAGTCACTTATTTGTTTCTTATAAAAATCTAACTGCTGAAATTTTAATTTCCAGGAAGAAAAAGGCATAAGATGGGCATCCAGATGGGATTATATTTTGGAATCCATGCCACATACACATATTCAGTGGTTTAGGTGAGGAGACTTTTAGTCCTCAAATACTATAAAGTGGAGAGCGCTTTTCACTATAGATATTGATTTTTTGAAGCTTTTTTTTTTTTCCCCCCCCATTCTGCGTAGCATCATGAATTCCCTTGTGATTGTCCTTTTCTTATCTGGAATGGTAGCTATGATCATGTTGAGGACACTACATAAAGACATTGCAAGATATAATCAGATGGATTCTACTGTAAGTCTGAAATTTCTAAAATCACTATCGGGGCTGTTTGTTTAACTTTGAAAAGATGTATATGTTTGCTGTCAAATGGCATAAACTCGTGGTTTAAAGAATAACCATCATGAACAACTATGAGGTTCTAGTTGATGGTTGTGGGGTTTTTTGTATGTCTTATATATGTGTGTTGAACCAGCCTTCTGGACTACTTTCCATTCAGTTTAGGAAAACGTAGTTGTAGTTGCCAGTGATTTAAATGTGGTCTTGTGAAATGGAGTTAGGCACTTTTTTGCAAGCCTGCAACTAGTTTGAGCTATGTTGCCTTACTGTAACTCCTCACCTTGTTTTTATGTACATCCACAGTGGACTTCGTAATTTTCTATTCATTTTTACAGTGTTGAGCTGTTTAAGAGAATCTACAGGTTTCCCTCGATTTATGCAGTATATGCGTTCCCAGAGAACCGTGCATAACATGTAACAAATAGGGAAGGTTCCCATGGCAGTGAGGAAGGGAGGAAGTGAGGCTGGGGCTAGAGAAGGGGTGGGGGGAACGGTGCCGCTCCCAGGGCTCCACAAAGGAGCAAAGCAGAGGGAACAGAGTGGCATTTGGCCAAGCCCCTGTGCAAATGAAGAGAAGAGAAACTGGGGTTTGAAGGGTGATTGCAAGCAGCCATCCCATCGCTGATAGTGAAGAGTAACTATCTGCACATAAGTTAGGAGGCTGTTTAAATATGAGCCAGTTCATTTTTTTTAAAGCCCTGGTGGGGGCTAACCAGGAGTAAGTATGTTGTGACTTATTTGAGTCAGAGGCATATCAAGGACTCTGATAGAATATATGGGCTATAAGTCAACACCTGGTGCAACGGGAGAGGGTATACGGATTGATGGAGCCCTCACTAGGCAGACATAAGGACCAATTGTGCAAGAAGCTTCATACCCAGGCATTTCTTTTTTTTTCTCTTCTTATCAAGTCGGGGAAGGAAAGTGTGGGTGTGTGGAACATTTAATCAAGAAGGGTCCTGGCAGTCTTCAGCCAGCTGGCCTTAAGAGCATTGACTTCTTTAGTAGAGGGGAAAAAAAGAAAAAAAAGCCTTATGGAGATGGTGATAAACATCTGAGACTAATTTATTACTCTAATTGAGACGAGATGGACATCAATTACACTTTAGTGTTCCTCAGAAACACTGGGCTGTACCATGCTCCATCTGTCCTCCCAGTTCCTGGGCTCTGCCTGTCCCCACTCGCCCCAGTTCCTGGGCTGTATCATGCTGTGGTGTAGGCAGCTGGTGTTGGCTGCTCCCGGAGTCACTGCAGCAGGGGCTGAGGTGAGTGTGGACAAGCAGAACTCCGGGTAGAGCCTGGTGCAGCCGCCGGCCCCAGCCTGCAGTGGTAGCCTGCTGTTGTCTCATATGCAGATCCGGGGGCGCGGAGCAGGAAGAGCCACCACCTTGCCCCCTCCCCCTGCCCCGCACCCACTGATGGTTCCCTCTGCAACTGGCACTGGCTGCTCACGGGGCTGCTGCAGCATGGGCTAGGGGGAGTGCAGACAAGCTGTGCTGCCCAGGGTTCTGCTTGTTCCCACTCACCCCAGCCCCTGCTGCAGCGGCCCCAGGAGCAGCTGACACCAGTTGCCTGCGCCAGGGCAAGGCGCAGCCCAGGAGCTGCAGGGAGTGGGGACAGACGGAGCTCAGGTACCGGGGTACAGGCGAATTGAAGATTTTTTCTGAGATCCTTATTTATGGTTCATTTACAGATATCCTAAAAAAATTGGAAAAATAGCGACATTTATTTTCTAAATGAATAAAGCACAAAATATATGATGCAGCTTTGAAGACCCATTACAGCAAGACTTAACTTTTGATTTTCTAAATTTTAAATTAAATGCAAGACAAATGTATATTTTTAAAAGTACTGAAACCCTTTTTTCAGAGTTTGGAATCCAATTTTATAAGCCATAGTAAACCAGATTGGTGCTATTAGATATCTGTTTTTAAGATTATAATCTTTCCTCTTTTTTTTAAAGATATAATTAGCTCATTAAATTGTCCCATACAGATTTGATAGTTCCTATTATGTTAGTGAGGGTGAAAGAATAAAAGACCAGCAGTAATTTGTTTTAAAAATGTGCCTGTATATCACTAATGTCATATAAATTATAAACATTATGAATTTTAAAAAGTGTCTGTGTCTGCATACACAGTTTTAAAACACGATATTTTAGATTTGGGCATTACCTTAGTTTTGCCTCACTGTGCCCTTGTCTCCATGTCAGCATTGCCTTTGTCCCAATTTCAGGTGTAACTAAAGTTAATTAGTTTTACATGCTTCTGTCAGATCCTGACGCTTATTTTTTATATTGATTCTGAAAATGTGTCTCAAAAGCTTCTGTATGTATAAATTATCCAAATGTTACTCTCTGGAATGGAACACATTTGATTTGTGTTTGCAGAGTTTTACCGCCTCTTGCACTAGCACTGCAAGTCTAGTGACCCACTGACTATTACAACTTGGAGATCAGGACCAAGCTTCACAAATTTGTCTGTTTCAAAATAGTTACAGCTTTCCATTTCTTATAATGGAGATGTTATAACTACTCAGTTTGCCTTTAGTTGAGATCAGCATCTTTTCATCAGAGTATACCCTGGTGATACTGAGGATACTTTCAGCAAAGATGGTTGCTGCTTTGCTATGTTTAGGAAGCCAATACTGGAAAGAGAGGTATAAAATCATAAGGGTGTGGAGGAACAGTAATGGGGATATGTGAATAAAGAGAGGGAGCCAAGGTTGTGTGTTGGAACTGGAGTATAGAATATGATGTCCCATCCTGAAGCTTGGCTCCAAGCGATGCAATTGTAAGATTGAGCCTTGGATAGGGGAAAAGGGAGAAAGGATAGAACATCAAGTTGATGATCTATCTGCTCAGGTCCCTTCCGACCTTACAAACTGTGAAACTATGAAGTGTCCCCTGGTAGCAAGGGAAAGGTAAAAGTAGTTTCTCTTGGATAAACAAAGGAGGAAGTCCTGGTTTTTTAATACATTTTGACTCTTAAACCCTAGAAGTTAGATGGCTTTCCTCAAATCTTGTAATAACGGTAGTTGGGAAAACGGTGCAGTTGTCTTAATTTTGTTGTTTTGTATTGTATGCGACTTGGTATGATCCATCTTCTTTTTTTTTTAAAGTTTGTGCATGTCAATATAGTGGATTATTGGGTTTGCAAATTTGTAATGGTTATTACCAAATTTATTGTTTAAATCTTTGTACATCATATACTGATAACTTGCCTAACTAAACATCTCTTTTTCACATAGTATCTTTTAAATTAAGGTTTAATATATTAAACTGGGAATATTTCCTTTCTAGGAAGATGCCCAGGAGGAGTTTGGCTGGAAACTGGTTCATGGTGACATATTCAGGCCTCCCAGAAAAGGAATGCTGCTGTCTGTTTTTCTAGGATCTGGCACACAGATCTTAATTATGACATTTGTTACTCTGTGTAAGTGATGGGGGTTGGAGATGTTTTAAAAGTCACCTTTACAGCTAATGGCATGAAACTAGTACTGTATTTACCTGATTCTTAGATGAGTTTGAATTTAAGATGACCTACCAATAATTAGAGTCTAGACTTACGACAGTTATAAATTTGTTGTAATTTTCCATGCCTAGACTCTGATTATTGGGGCATTGTCTTGAAATTTTCCCCCCACACCTCCCCACTGCTATGGGGGGATTATGGGGGCAGGGGACTTAAATAGCCTGACCCTTGCCCTGTGCTGCCTGTACTTCACACCCCCCTGCTGCCTGCACACTTCGCACTTGTTCTCCCCAGTGCCGCCTATGTCCCCCATGCCTGCCTCTGTCCTTCTCCCCCCACCCTTGCAGTACCTGTGCTTCTTGGTGCCTGCTTCTGCCAC
>NW_017729032.1:125711151-125731383 GCF_001723915.1 Gavialis gangeticus
TATTGGGGCATTGTCTTGAAATTTTCCCCCCACACCTCCCCACTGCTATGGGGGGATTATGGGGGCAGGGGACTTAAATAGCCTGACCCTTGCCCTGTGCTGCCTGTACTTCACACCCCCCTGCTGCCTGCACACTTCGCACTTGTTCTCCCCAGTGCCGCCTATGTCTCCCATGCCTGCCTCTGTCCTTCTCCCCCCACCCTTGCAGTACCTGTGCTTCTTGGTGCCTGCTTCTGCCACTTGCCCCACCCCCATGCCTGTGCCCCTTGATGCCTACCCCTCACCATGGTGCTTGCATCCCCTGGCACCTGTCTCCCAACCAGTACGTGCCCTCCATGCTTCCTCCCCTTACCTTCTGGTCACAGTTTCAGCTCTGGCTGAAGCCCCACTCCAGCCTGGGGTATGGAGCATGTGCTGGTTCCAGCCCCATCTGGGCCACACAACAGCAGCTGCAGCGGCAGCAGCTCTGGCCTTGGAGCCAGCATGTGCTCCATGCTCCCTTCTCCTGGTTGGAGCAGGGGCCCCAGCCAAGCTGTGATGAGAAGATAAAGTGAGGTGGAGAGCAAAGAGCTGAGGTGACCTTGGGGGGAGGAGAGGAGACGGATGCTGCAGGGGGCAGCAACTACAACTCTGACCTCAGGCTTGGTGTTGGAGCCGCCACTGCTACCCTGCACTGTCTCCCCTCCCTCCTGTGTCTCCTTCTTGAATGTGAATCTAAGAAATTGAGGCTCTTTTTTCCTATGTTGGGTTGGGGGGAAAAAAACGTGTCTTTGGATTTGAATATATGGGGTAATTGGAAATGAAAGATTTCTGTGTAATATTTGAGGCCAGAATTGGAAACAACTTGTTTGTATCTGTACAGTAGTTCTGTATATTAATCTGTATACATTTTCAGGATACAAATATAACGATAGGCATAATATAAGTAATTAAGCATCTTGCATCCTGCTTGTAGTTTTCGCTTGCCTCGGATTTCTATCTCCTGCTAACCGAGGAGCGCTAATGACCTGTGCTGTAGTTCTGTGGGTGTTGCTTGGAACTCCAGCGGGTTACGTTGCTGCCAGATTCTACAAATGTAAGTGAAAATTATTTAAAGTGAAAGGTTTTTAATTCATTAGTCTAGCTTTATCATCACAACAATGATTATTTTTGTTCTGCATGTTCCCTTGGGCAGCATGGATAACAAAGATAACTACAGAAAAGAAACATGGAGCACATACATGGTTAGCTTGTTCTTGGTGAAATAAATCTTGAATAAGAATTTTAAGACCTTTTTTCAGAGTTCATATCCTGTTAGAGATTTTGTGACTTGCTTTCATTTTTATACACATACACATATTTTTATGGATGGGGAAAAAACAAAGAGCAACATGTTTATACTGAACTGGTGACTTGTAATTCACTTTTTTCCTGTACTAAAGTATTGCCTTGATTTGCTTAAGTTTTCCTTGGCCATGTTGCCATCTACTTGAAATTATGGCAATTTTGATTTTTCTCTTTTCAGTTAATATTTGTAGTCTCCATCAGGGTGTGCTTCTAATCTGGTCAGCAGGGAAATAAATGTAATAAGGTCTCTGACTATGGAGGGACTTCACTTTGGTGTTTTAGTACCTCATTATGGTGGTCCCTCCAGCTAGCCGATCCAAAGTCTGCAGGAAGCTAAGTGGTTCTTCTTGTATGCATAAGATTTTTTGAGGGTGAGGGGTGCAGAGGAGACATACCACTCAACACAGTTTTTCTTTACCTTCTTTGTTTATTCTAAAATACAAAGTGCTTATGAGTGTAAATGGTGCTCAGTTTTCAGGAGTTGTTTCACTATGGATAGATTAGTCCTTGGAAGGAATTCCACTCCCATATTGCAGGTTAACTCAGAGGTAGTTAAGATTTTAATTTTTCCAAGCCATTCTGGAATTTGGGTTGTATATAATTGGTTTATTTTTGTCTTGCTGTATTACAGGTTGTGAGGGTTGGTGCTACGTAGAGGGTAAGGGGGGAGAAATAATATGCTTATTTATGCAAGTATGTTTGAGTTGCTCCTGCAGTTGTGGTTTGTACCAGGTAGAGAGGAAGGGCTGGGATAAAGCTAAAAGCAAAATGAGGAATTGGGTCTCAGACAGGCTGCCTCAGGTAATGCAACAGAAGTCTGAGGGATTATGGCATTAAACCTAATTCCATATCAGTCCAGTAGTAGGCAACTAATAGATCCCCCAATGTGTTCATTGATTCTGAGAGTTGTGCTTGTTAGCCAGTATTTGGATAGCTTTACTGAACTGTTGATGAATAGTTGCAATCCACAACAAATAATGCAGCTAATATACTGAACATCATGTAAATATAAGTAATACGTTACAGTATATATAAAAACACATACATACAGAATGAAAAAATACAGCTGTATATACTTACAAGGAAGGTTCAACTTCTGTTCTTTCAATGGTAAAGTAAAAAAGTTGAAAAGAAAAATATAATGTTGATGATAACTACCAGTTCCTGCCCAGATGTCAGTTAAGACACTGTAACAGTAATCATTTTTTACTGCTGAAATAAGGTATATCATGATGACACAACAGAGGAAACTATCAGTTTAATTGAATTCAAGCAAGATATTTGAAGGCATACTGACTAGTATTTTCATAAATCTGGCACAACTTTAAAAGTGTTTTTATAAAAAATTTTATTTAGACTTTAGCTCAGGGGTCAGCAACCCCTGGCACTTGTGCCAGAGCATGGCATGTGAAACCATTTTGTTCAGCATGCTCCTGCTCTGGGCAGGCCCCTGCTACCCACCATGGAGCCTGGACTAGACATAGCTGGGTGTATGTCCTGCTGTGAGCAGCCTGGGCTCTGGGCAGAACCATGCAGCTTGCTGCAGAGACTGGGCTGCTCACCTCAGGTGGCAAGAAGCTCAGGTACCATGGTGGGTAGTGTCGTCCTGCCCAGAGACTGCTGCAGCAGAAAGCCACAAGGCTGCAAGCAGCTGTACTGAGGTCTGGAGCCCCGGCCTGCCTTGTTGCCAGTGGCAGCTGCAGGTGCACCTTGGGGTGAACAGTGAGGAACGGTCTAACTTCTGGTGCCCCCAGCATGCCAACATCTTCCAAGTCAAGGCTGCAAGGACTTTCTGGCACTCAGCCCAAAAATGTTGTCAACTCCTGCTTTAGACGTTACTGCTTAAAAATATTAAGACTCAGGAGGAAGGTATTGCTTACTGTGCACAACTTTCTGATTATGATAAGTTGCTCCTTATTTTAAAAAAAATGTTTTACTTTAGCATAGTTCAGTACTTTTCTGACTTGATACCTGTTTTCTAACCATCCCTGCTACCCAGTTGAATAAGGGTAAGCCTCAAGTGAATGAGTCAAAGGTTACATTTTCTAAGGTGTGAGTCATTTGCAAATCAAGTTTGCTTTTTAACATAAAGATCTGAATACACTATGGATAGGGATCTCCATAAATCACGCTGGACGTGACCCCCACAGTAGCTCCTTTCACGTTTTTCATTTGCCTCACTAGCAGATCGAGACAGGGGGCTGGGACCTACTCCATACCTGCAGCTGTTTCCAAACTGCGTGCCTCAATCACCTGATTGGGCCATGGGGCGGGGACCTGCCCCTGACCAGGACAGTTCCCAGCCTCCACCCCGTGTGCAGGGTGGAGGCTGGGGAGCCTGTTCCTCACTCAGCTCCACAAGTGCAGAGCTGGATTGGGAACAGGCTTCCCATCCCCTGCCAGCAGAGAGCTTCCAGTGCTGGCTCTGCACCATGGGGCCAGCACTGGAAGACCCTTATCTTCCAGTCTGAGCTCTGTGGTTGCAGGGCCAGTGCTGGGAGACCTTTATCTCCCAGCACCAGATCTGTGACTGTGGAGCTAGTGCTGGGAGATGAGGATCTCCCAGCCCCCACTCCACAATTATCTTGGAGCAGGGGGACAGTCCCTACTTTGGCTCTGGTGACAGAGTCTGCCCCAGCAGCCGGTAGCTCCCCAGGGGCAGGGAGCAATCTCCTGTCCCCTGGTGGACAGCTGACTGGGAGCAGATTTGTTCCCAGATAGTTGTCTACATGAACACTGCTGTGCTGTTACTAATTGAAAGTAAATTTGCTATTTGCATTTGTAGGTAGCAAATTTACTTGTGATTAACAAGGCTTACTGCACAGTAAGCATATGAATGTGTAGATCCCATTGACTAGCCACAGCTAGACTCCTTTCTAATATTAGAGCTAACTTGTGTGGAGTGTAGATGTACCCAATAGTGCACTTTAGCTTTGTAGGGAGAGGGGAAGAGAAACAGCAACTTTTTTTACCCTGCTTTATTTACTTGGAATTTTCCAAGATGGTAATCTCTCACTTGCCTGCAACTGAAAAAGCTATGTAACAGAGGAACAACATGATAAAGGAGGTTTGTTTTAGCAAATTTAATTACATAGTGTATTCCTTTGATCTTAATTTTCAGATGTCAAATGATGAATTGATAGCATGTCAAATTGTAGCTCTTGATGTACAGTCTGCATTAATTGATCTATGTATTGATACTGCCAAACATTATTTTTTAATGCAGCGTTTGGTGGTGAGAAGTGGAAAACAAATGTCCTGTTAACATCATTCCTTTGTCCTGGGTAAGTTAAGGATGTAATACACATTTAAAGAATTGAATTCTATCTCTGTCTTAGTTAATTTTTCTAAAGTTTTAGTTATGCTTGAAAACAATGTTACATTATTTCTTTGTGGCAGAAAATCACTTGAACAGAAGATTCATTTGACACAGACAAATTTGCTAATTACATAACATCTTTTAGCTGCTTTGTAAGTTTCGTTTACTCCTGCCACGTGAAAAGGTTGATTAAGTAGTAGCAGTATGGCTGTAGTAAGTTTTAGACAGGCACACTTTTTCATTTATTCCTATTTTTACTTTCTAGGCTGTTTCTTTGACCACACTGTAGTTGGTCTTGTATGGTGTCATGCTGTACAAGCACTGTGTTAAATTTTTCTACTTAATCACAGCAAGCAGTCTTCCCCTGAAGTGTAGTTAAGACAAGCATATATTTGAAATTGTTTAGCTGTAGCGTCAGCTCCTGCTGGAGTTCAATCCCTCTAGATTAAGGAAGAAAGGCTGGTTTGACCCCTTGGTTTTGTTATATTCTGTGCATCAGAATATATATCTGATCGTAACATTATATTGACACTAAAATATGAACGTAGTAATACAGTTTTGATAATGTTAAAATTAATGTTTTTGGGCATCTCTGGGGGTTTTTTGGTTGTTTTCTTTTAAGCATGTTGTATATTTTTCAGAATTGTATTTGCGGATTTTTTCATCATGAACCTAATTCTTTGGGGAGAAGGTTCTTCAGCAGCTATTCCATTTGGTACTTTGGTTGCTATTTTGGCACTTTGGTTTTGCATATCTGTGCCATTGACATTTATTGGCGCCTACTTTGGTTTTAAGAAAAATGTAAGTGATTTATTTTTACATTCTGCACCATACTGTCATATGGTAATATACAAGGCAAATGTTTTGGCAGGGCTACGAGACAAGATTCAGCTCTAACCATAACTGAATCCCTTAGCATTGCTGTAAGCAACTAATTTAGGATTCTACTGTTTCATCAAATTCCTTAGGCATTTGTTTAATCAAACAGCTTTTTTTTAGTTTAATGTTACATGATAGCATTAGTTACTCTGGTCAGTAGATTTGACTCCTGGAACATAGTTGGTCTCATTTGATTTCTCTGATTCCAGCAAGCTTTAGTGCTACAATAAGATATGAGGGAGACTGCTTATCAGTGCCAGACTTTCCTTTCTTATATCTTTTATTCTGAAAATAAATTGTTTCTACTGAGGAAGCAACTGGGTCTGGGGTGGGACATTTAGCAATTCCCTTCCCTAAATGAGTATTGTTATTGAACCTCCCTCCTGATGATTTTATTTGTAATTAGCAGGGATCCTGGCTTTCTCTGTTTAAAAAAAACAACAAATGAAAATTCTCTGATAAAAATCAAATTCTCTAACTAAAACCCCCCAAATCCCATATTTTTCTGCGATTTAAAATGAAACACCACTATATGTATATGTATCAGTTGGATACAGTGTTTTTATTGATATCTCTATAATTTTTTTAAGCAGATTGGAAGCCTAGGAGTGGCTTGATCATTATAATAAAATCAATTCTAAATCCAGTAAAAGCTCTGTTATCTGGCATCCCCCTGGAATGGGGGATGCCAGACAACAAAATATGCTGGTTAATTGAGTGGCCCAGGCTGCCACTTCTCCTGCCGTGTCTGGGGCATCCTGTTGCTCCTCCTGCAGCATCACCACCCCTCCCGCGGGCTCTGCAAGACAGGGAGACAGGCCCCATGCCCCCGGGGTGTGGGGGCGTGGCAGCACAGGCTGCTTTGCCCCAGGCCATGGAGGCTTGGAGAAACCGGAAGTGCCACAGTGGGCACTTTCAGTTTCACTTCATCTTACAAGCTGGCATGCTCAATTAAACGGCATGCTGGCTTGTAAGATGCTGTTTAACAGAAATTTTACTGTACCTATCTATTTTGGTGTTCAAGTTTGTTTATTTATCATAGAAAATCAGAGCTCTCCCTGCCCCTTCACTCACCAGGGCACAGGTTCAACTGCAGCTCTCCCTCCTGCTGCTTTTATGGCACTGAGCAGTCCTGATATGTTTGTGGCCTGCCCCTGCCAATCTCGTTGCCCCTCACTCCTGACCTGCTGCCCCCTGGTCCTGTCAGGGCCCCTCACTCCCAGTCCACAGACCTCCCACCCTCTCCCCAACCCTGCTGGTGCCCTTGACTCCCAACCTGCTGTTCCCAGCCCCCCAGAATAGGGGGTGGAGGTGGGTGTGTGGGCACAGGCATTGGGGTGGGAGGTATGGGAGGGCACATGCCCTGACCCCAGATTTCTACACCCACAGTGGGGCATGGGGCTGCAAGCTGGCTCACCTGGCACCAGGCAGGAGCAGCTTCTGCAGCCCAGTGGGCAGGACCCAATACAGGAGAGAGTGTGAATCACGTATTAGATCCTATCACACCTTTACCTACATGAGTAGAGGGGGGGCTTAAAGAGATCAGTTGTTACACTTTTTTGGTACAATCTTTCAGAAAATGGTTTGTGTTTGGCCTGAGGTTGTTGGTAATTTGACTTAGAAAACATGGCCATGTGGTAAGTGATATAATGGGCCCAATTATTTACTAAATACACATTTCTTTGGCTTTTGTTCCTACAAGAGTCAACATTAAAGCAAAAGTAGTGATGTAGTTAATATATTCAGAAATCTCTTATTTTCTTTAAAGGCCATTGAACACCCAGTTCGCACTAATCAAATTCCTCGTCAGATTCCTGAGCAGTCATTCTACACAAAACCATTACCTGGTATTATTATGGGAGGTATTTTGCCTTTTGGGTGCATTTTTATACAACTTTTCTTCATTCTAAATAGTATCTGGTAAGTGAATTGTAAGATTTTTTTTTCCCTTTGAAGAAATTCTTATTTAGAGAGCTTGACTCCACTTTCTGTTGTTTTCTAAAGTATTGTTTCAGTAATAAGAAATGCAAATGTTAGTCATCTTAATATTTTGCATCCTGAAAGGCACTCTGTGTTGTTTACTGTTGCCCAGCAGTATAGAGAAATGGCTATGTGATATATTTAGCTTACAGATGACCTGCAGTATTCAGACAGTTAGATTTCTCACGCTACTTCTGTGTATTCATGTAGAAGCGCCTCTGAAACTGTCATATACTAGGTATTTGAAAGTAGTTACCAAGAAATTAAATGGACGTATGATCCATAAAACAAAATTTGGCACAGCATTATTGCTGAGAAGCAAGGACTTGGTTTTCCTTTCTTTAAATCTTCATAAAGGTATCAAAGAGTAATTTCCTTAACTACTCAACTAACCCACCAAATCCTAAGTGAATTTTGATGTGTACTCAGAATGCGGTAGCAAACTACTCTGCCGAGAGGAATTTCCCTTTAGCACAATCTTTAAACTGTTGCTGAGCACTGAATGCGTGCTTATATTCAACATAGGTTGACCTACACTTTGGTGTTTCTTTCTGTTTTACCACTCTGCATCTTTTGAAGTGTAGGGTGATGGCCCAGACCCATGGAAATCAATTTTGAAGCTGTAATTGACGTCATCAGAGCCAGGATTTTACCTGGGATGTCCAGTCAGTTCTTCTCTCATTAGGCCCCCAAATATTAGAAGGAAGTTCTCAGTTCTGATCTTGTCTGGCTATCATTTTAGAACTGTAAAATTCCACGGTTTGGAAATTTTCCAGATTGTCCAGATTTTATGGTTTGGAAAGCAAAGAATGAGATGATTTCTACTAAATATCCACATCAGTGAAACCAGTGGATAGTGGGAGGGGAAAATTTATTATTTAAACTAAATTAAGAATGAATGTTGTGCTGTTTCTTTATATGTGTAATTTAATAATGTTATATAAGCAACTATCCTTTGGATTCTATTGCAATATATTGTATATTATTACATTAGAGACCTTTATGGAGAGAACTGTTTTGGAAGAAGATGCAATTTATTTTAAGATTTTGTTCTTTGCTTGTTTATAGGTCTCATCAGATGTACTATATGTTTGGCTTCTTATTTCTGGTGTTTATTATTTTGGTCATTACGTGTTCTGAAGCCACAATATTGCTCTGCTATTTCCATCTGTGTGCAGAGGTAAGAGATTCTTTGCTACTTGCAGGTTATATTTTCAGGATGTTTTGACTATATTCAATTTTCGTACTTGGAAATTGAGCAGTACAGAGTTTAACAGAAGTAGGATAATTAAAGTTTATTAAAATATAATTGGGTGACTTCCTATCACTGCTGTCTGGCACAGATTAGTACAGATATTGATATTATGAATACACATATGCTCTAAAAATACCAGTAAGCTAGAGAGTTGTGTAACTGAAAATGGGCTACCTACTTCCTGAAGAAGTCAGTTGACTAATTTGAAATAATTTACTTTTGTCAGTGTGTTTTGTTTTGTTTTTTCCATGTACCTAGCCTGCACAAATAGATGTTTGCATTTAGGACCCTTTGTCTTGTGTTACTTGGGATTGAAGGATTTGGCTTCATATCTTGAGCTTCTCATTGGTATTATGAATTGCAGTTTGTTTGATGAAATTTTGTCTCTAGCAGGTTAATCTGAAATACCCAGTAACTGATAAATTAGCAGTAGAAGTTCCTCTGTTCTGAATTCATCAAGTTCAATTTTTTTATATAATCATGACACATCAATGTGTTTTCCTCCTTTTCTAGGATTATCACTGGCAGTGGCGTTCATTCCTTACCAGTGGCTTCACAGCAGTTTATTTTCTTATATATGCAATCCACTATTTCTTTTCTAAACTACAAATCACAGGAACAGCAAGCACCATTTTGTACTTTGGTTACACCATGATAATGGTTTTGATCTTCTTCCTCTTCACAGGTAATTATACTGTAATCTAAGTTCTTAATATTATTCTTTGTATTTCTAGTTGTTTACAGCAGACACTAGAAAAATCATAAATACAGGTGCATGAATATTCATGCAAAAATAATAGTAACCCCTTACTTTCCTAATCCTTGAGCTCTTTTTTTTTTTTTTTTGCTGTTAGTGCAGTACTGTGACTGAAGGGTCATCTCTCTCATCTTATATAATAGAAAGTGGGCTTCATTGAAATGTGCTGTTCAAAAATGGGTTAGAAATTGCTCTTCCCACACTTCCGTGCTGCTAAGTACCTCACATCCTCCTCCCAGAAATCTTAAACACTAAGTGCTATGCCTCCAGAATCTAAGTACTTCTCATGAAGCTGCAGTGTTGGCACCGAGTAAGAAATAAGAGGTTTTTCAGTGGTTCAGTTCCACAGTTGGAGGGAAAAGCTCAGCATTTCCCTTTAGTGTCTGATACACATCCACTTCTGATAGTTACAAGCTTATAGCCTCCAAGGGCTTTATTTGAGGCTTCACAAACTTTAGGTAGCTTGCTCTCAAATCACTTGATAAAGGTCACACTACAGTTGTGAGTAATGTCTTTCCAGGTCTACTTAACATAAACAAGTATGAATAGAATTTATTTCAGGGGTGTACTTGGTAGAATTTATTTGGCACTTATAAAGAAAATTCCCTTGAGAGGAAAAAACTCAAGTTTGAGAACATTATCCCTTTAAGTGTGTAGGATTTTTTTAATTAAATGTTTTGTGATTATTTTGAACTCAGGGGCATGTGCAGATAAATAGAAGAGACATTCTAGGTCAGTGGTTTTCAAAATTTTCTCATTTGCAGACCCTTTGGGAAATTTTGAATAGAGGTGCGGACACCTTTGAGTTGTAAGTGTGGGTATTCACATACTTTTGATTGATCATAGTCATCTTTCACAGACCCCTTAGACACAGTCTGTAGATCCCCATGGGTCCATGGACCACAGTTTGAAAACCACTGTTCTAGGTCATAGATTCCAGTTGCCTGCTATTGCATACCGCTTTGTAATATAATCCCTTTAATAAACTATGAAGCTGTATGTTAAAAGTAGTGGTTGCAATTTGGTGTTCTAGTTTTGAGGGGTATCTTTTTTTTCTCTCTGCCCCTTCAATTGAAAGGCTGTCCTCAAACCTCACTAAATACCTTTACCAATATTTAGTCTGCTCCTCTTCATTCTACCATCCTGTTTGTAACTCTTATTGCATCTTTTCTTCTAATATTCGTTTATGGTCAAGACACTCGGCATTAAACTGTACTTGGGAACTCTGGGCTGTTTTGAAGTAGAAAGGTTGCACTATTGCAAGTAGATAAATTTAAGTAGACAGAATTGAACTAATGCAAGCTCCTAACCTCAGAGCACTTTTTAAAACTCCTTTTAAGCCTTGCTTTGATTGATTAATCTTAGCTATTCCAGTGTAGGTCAAGGCTTTCTTATGCCTTGATGGTATTTCAGTTTTGACCGGGAGCATACCTGTATTCCTACACTGTTGTCCATCCAGAGATTTTTCCATTATTAAGTCTATTCTGATTAGGCAGGAGGTGTAGTACTTTGGGTTCTGTACAACCAAATAGGGGCTTTATTTCCCTACATGGAGAAAGAAGCAGATTTAGTATGCTTACCCCCACAGTGACAGCGTGTCCACCTCGAGCAGCACAGAACTGCCAGCTTCCACTTGCCCTTCTTCTACAGATCAGTCAACATGCCAGTGGCATAATCTCAATGCATAAAGATGTATTGTGTACACCTTCCTCTTTCTCTGCCCATTCGGCATGGATCACACATGCTAATCAGCATCTGACCATCAGCAATCAGTTGTACAATGTTTTCTGACAAATTTCAGGACCATCTTCAGTAGGGACTCAGATTATAGATATTTCATGCTTGATCTGTCCCGACACTTCCTCAGTAGCCCTTTGGACCTGATGCAAATTGACAGAGGTGTGCAGCTTCTAGTATGCAATTAAAAGGCTGCTTGTGGAGTTCCTGAACTTAGTTTGTTATTTTATTAGTGTTCAACATGCAGTTAGTTAGATGAAGACACTCTGAAAATAACGTTTTTCCTAGTGTTTAGATTTTCAAAAGACGACATATTTCTGTCTTATCTCCTACATTCCAAGACTAAAATCCATGCTAGAATAGATTTAATGTTGTTTTTAATCATCTGAAAATAGGTGTGCTCTATGGAAATATTAAAACTCTTTTGGGATAAGACTTTTCCTTATAAAGGAGAAGGGTGAGGGGTGTATAGTTCTTCTCGTGAATCTTAAATAGAACATCACACTAGTGATTTACCAAAAAGTGGTCCTAAAGGCAAATAGCTTCCTATGTCAAGATGATACAGGAGCTAAAAAGAAAAATTTATAATTGTTGTCTCAAAACTATTCTGCTGCTGCTTACTCATCTGTTAAAAATCGTCAGTATCAGGAGCAGTTTTGACGATGCCCTGCTGCTATGGCATTGTAGCACATGCTTCAGGCACTTGCTTCCATGCTGCATTCCAGGTCATTGATCAAACTCAGCAGGCAGAATACTGGGAGTTACATGACAAATCTTTGTGGTTCACAGCTGGGACCACAACTACGTATCATAGTAAATGAGTCAGTTAAACATCAGTAGTTTAGCAAGCATGAAAGAAATTACTATGATATCATTCATGATTCTTCATGGGATTTCATAATGAATAAGTTGTCATAAAACATCATCATGTTTAGTTTCAAATCTTAAATCAAAAAATGATGTCTTGGTCTTCACGTAAATTAATGCTTCAGTAATATGAGAGTAAAATTGGATTGTCTGGAGGGATTTTTGTCATGCTCTAATTTTTTCTAAGGAAAAAGTGGTTCCCCTAGTACGTATTCTGAATTGCCTCCAAGTCCTCTCTTTTTGGCTTGGGTTGTCATTTGAGGGAATAATTTTACTATAATATGAATGTACCTTCATCCATCTAGCTAGTTTTGAGTCTCAACCTGTATTAAAATTGTAGAATAGAAAACTGTTCTATCCAGCCTTGAAGAGGTGTAATAGATCTGTTTTAATTCAAAAGCCTCTCACAAATAAGGGGAAGCAACCTTTTGTCATTAAACATCAACTTAAAATGTTCATTCTTTTTATTGTATAATTGAATTGTTTTTCAAAAAAATTGTTAAAGTATATGCTGTGAAAATATTTTACTAAAGTTTGCTTATTTGCGGGTTGGGAAAAATGTAGGAAATGAAGCCAATTGATAAATTAATTGCTCCAGGGAGGGAAATGCAGCAGTCTTGAAAGACTTGGTCTGGAAAAGTAAGAGAGCAAGAAAATAAGGAGGTAGCACTCATCAATTAAAATACACTTCCACTGAATAATGATGAACATAGTGAAGCACTTCAGAGTTCCATTATTACATAAAATTTGTACATAAGTAGAATGTGGCCTTTACATTTATATTAGTGGGGGATTAGTTATGGACTGAGTGTACCAGGTCATTTTAAAACTTACGTTCTGGTCTACAGACTGACTTATCCAGAGACAGAGTTTGACACTTCTGTATTAGGTCCTTGATTAGTTGTACTAATGTGCTTCTTTTCCTTTTTTTGTAGGGACAATTGGATTCTTTGCGTGCTTTTGGTTTGTGACCAAAATATACAGTGTGGTGAAAGTTGATTGAAGAAACATTGTAAAAAGTTAACACAGGAGAGATTTAACTTTAATCAACATAATTTAAAGACCTGTTCTGGTGATGAACTTAAGCTTTATCAGAAGTATTAGCTTTCCTGTTCTTTGAGAAATTATACTGAATGCCACAGGCTCTCCAAAACCCTTTTTTAAACTAAAGCATTTGGTTGTGATTTTAATGATCTCTTTTCATTCAGATCTTAGTGAAGATCACAGTTAAATATTGTATGCATTTGTAAATATAACTACTGGAATAAAAACTTTAAATTTTAATGACAGATTAGAAGTGGCTGTATTACACAACATAAAGATACTTCTGAATAAAGTGTGATTGTAAATAAGATTTTTCTAGATTGGTAGGTGGGATGAATTATTTTTCTTTGACAGGAATAAGAACTTTTTATGCTAATTTGGAAAGTTGACTCAAGGTATACTGCTTTTAGTTTGGATGTGATTTTTTTTTTTTTTGGCACTGTTATGATGTCCATAAATATTCCAATTTCTGTGACTTAGTTTGAGTGTTCTTGGCCTTTTAAACTATGTGCCTCTAAGTCCTTGAATTTATACATTCATAATCTTAATAAATATTGTAAAAATGTCTTCAGTGGATCATTACATATTATAAATAAGTTCATAATGTTCTGTAAATACAAATATATTGACAAGGGGTGTTTAAAATTACGTAGAGTATTTTATTGAGGTTTACTGTGTTCGTTAATGTATATTGGCACTCCTTTTGATCTGGGAGAAACTCAATTATCTGTGCTACATGACTGTAATGCTAAAATGTGATTGTGGTGCATGAAGATTAAATCATAACACGTCCTACCTAAGCACACTACAGCATTAATCCAGCCCTTAATCCCAGACATCTTTTTCATTATAAGACTGTTATCATAAAAGCATTTATATGTTGAGAAGATCTTAATAGGTCAGCATTCATTGCTGACTTTGTTTTTAATGGATCTTGATGATACATACTCTGTAACTCAACCATTGTTTGTTCTACTTAATGTAGGTAAAAATTAAAGACACAGCCACTATTTTGCCTTGTATTAAAAGAAACTAATATCAGTTCCTGGTGACTGAAATTTTAACGTGGAATATTATTTTAATAGAAATAATTGAATGTTTATATTTTATTCAATAATTTAGGTCCGTAATGTTGTTCATCGGTTTGCAAGGGCTATGTTCCCCGTCAGTCTGATAAAATTTTATTAAACTTATGCTGCATGTACTAGTTGTCACTTATAAGTTATTAATAGTTTTTTGTCCAACTTTTCTAATGGTATACTTTTCTAAGAGACCTTAACCTAATGATGCTTGAATATTGAAATCAATAAAAAATATCTTTGGTTAAGGTAACTTGTCATTATTAAAAATCCTCTAACTTCATATGTAAAAGTATTTAAGACAATCTTTGTGTCTTTATGACATGCTTTGTGTTCAGAACAGTACAAGTTTGGGTAACTCTTCTATTCCTGTTTCATCAGTTAGAGCCTTATTCTTAGATTACTGTGTCCCCCAAACCTTGTATTCAAAGTTTTATCATTATGATAACATGGCAAGTACAAAATCTGAACATCTTGGTAACCATATTGCTTGCATCTAACATGCTGCTCACACAAATCAGCATTACTTATTAAAAAGTGTGTGTGTTTGATTTGTCAAGTATAATCTTAACTGTAGAGATTATTTTATTTTGGTTTAGAAAACTTTCTTTAGAGGTTTCATGTAATTGAAAAAGTTTCAGTTTAATTGCAAATTGATATTTGGTAAAATATTTACAATTGCCGTATCTTAATGTTATTTAATACGATATGCATCTAGACTTTGTAGTTGATAAATACGCTCTCTCCTTTTTCACAATAGTATAGTTTTTAGATAATGGCAGTTCTTTAAGTAGTTCACATCCTTGGATGTCCTGTTATAAACCAGTTCCCATCGTCAGCATCTGTAAGGCACTTGCACCATCCATGAATTAGAAAATAAGGATGTTCATAAAATATATATTTTCAGAATTTTCAGTACTGAAGTTCTAATGGACTGATAAATTCTCCTCCTTCCCATTGCATTATAGATTCAGAAAATGAGCTATTTCAAGCTTTGTAACATCAGAAGGACTTGACTTATTTCCATTGTTCAGAACAAATTGTTGGTATAACAGTTTTTTAACTGAGTATCCCAAAGCATGGAGTTAACAGATGCTTTAAAATCATTCTGTAGGCATGTGGGAGTGTTTCTGCATCTCCATAGCACTTCTGGGAGAGCTTCAGATTAGAATCTGTTTAGTTTCCAAAATACTGGCCTCTAGTCCTTGAGCTAAATTAAGCTGTATAGAAGAATCTCTGGTTGTATCCGGTTGTAAACAACCACTGGGACTATGCACTCGTACAAATAATACCTGATGAAGCCCCCACTGAAATATGGAAGGGCCAGAGGGATACCAGCTGTGCATATCCTCTACTCTGGTATTCAGAGTAGTTGTTGGTTGGAGCTCAATCCTGTTCCTTTATGTATAATATATAAAATCTTTGCTTTTGCTTAATTGTAAGCTTGCTTCTTGAAATGTAGCCAATTCATGGGTTTCCAAGGAGATTTAACTGAATGGAAAGGTTGAAGGGATAAGAACAAGCTGTTGAGTTTCAGGGAGCAACAAAGCCATGTTGGACAAAAATCAAAATTTCAAATCCATGTCAATGCAGTGACCCATACAAAAATGGATTCTCCAACATTTGAAGTACATTCTTCATTTTCGTTTGCCAGATCTATTCTGTAAGCAGTCTTTGGGCCTGCCTCATTTTCCTGGGTCAGTTGTAAGGATGGTTAAAAATTAGCTCCAAGAGGGAAACCTGATCAATTCTCAACTATGCATAAGCTACTTCATAAAGATCAAGTTAGTTCTAGGCCTTTTTCAGGTGCATATTTTGGTTAGTACATAGTTGCGCATTTTAAGTAGTTGTGTATGAGCAGCCATGTCTATCTGAGGTTATGTCTAGACTGGAAAGTTTTATCAGCTGGCAGTACTGTGCTGCCAAAGCACTCATATGCTCAAGTGTTTTGTTAGTACTTTCTCATTATGAGCAGCAGTGTCACCTGAGGATGAAGTTCATCATGAGTTGGCGTCCCATTAGCTCCTACAACACGTTTTGCTTTAGTACATTGTGGGACATGAGAGCGGAGATGAATGCAACAAAGGCTGAATTAGTAAAACCTGTTCAATTAAATCTGTAAAGATAAAGGCAACAGCATCAAAGAAGAGGCAAAAAATGTAATGTGCCCTTCAGTGCAAAGCCCCACAGCTGTGTACAGAGGCTTGTAGTTCTCCTTGCCTTCTAACTGTTGAGTGGTACACGTCAGTGGTGATACTGTCTGTGCCTATAGTGAGGTAAAGCATAGGTCTCAAAAACACTATTTTTCTATTGGATGAGATGGGTCACTCACTACAGTTTTCTACAGCATCTCCAACTACTGTTTCAGGATCTTTGTTGTGTCTGTTTCATCTATTCATGTGCCACCCTCTCCTGCTTCTCCTGTTCCTCTTCACTTCCAGTCTTCAGCCTCTTGCTTACCCTTGTCTGCATGGTGCTCTTTGAACTTACCCTTCCTGGAGCATCTCTTGTGTTTCCCTGTTAGTGTTGGGCTTACTCTTACTGTTGAGGGAGCACTCTTGAAGTTCACCCCGCTGAGGAGGTTGATTAAAAACAAGGAGCCTGTTGCATTCTGCACAAAGGGAAGAGGTAGCACAAAAGGAAAAGATTGGAAGTCTTTCAAGTTCTCTGGTATATTTGATAAGGCCAGACTGTTTATGGGGCAGATTGCTAAGAGACAACTCATTCCTGAAGGTGATCAAGGCTGAGGAAAAAGCAATTGCTGTAGGCACATAATATATCACTGCTCTAACCACTTTAACAGCACAGTTGTGCCTGATTAGAAGTACCTGTGTGGTACAGAAGAATCTGGTATAGTGGCTGAAACATGGCAAAGGTTTCAAGAAAAGGACCAGGAAGTTCTTGCTGGATCACTTCAAAGACTGACTTTCAGGCCAATGTGGGTGAACAAGATCCTCTGTAGGGATTAGTTTGCTGGACAAGCAGCTCAGCATTACTAGCTGGAATCAGCATGAACCATGGGACACCACCTCTACACCCCTTGCCTCCTTCCTCCCCCATCTATCTCAGGAAGACACATCAGCAAAACTGCCTGGGGCCAGGATGCTCGCAGCAAAACCCTTGTTGCATGGCTGCAAACCATCTTTTCACAAAAAAAAAAAAGCAAAAATAACAACTGCAGTTGCCACCTTTCTTTATTGTGGACCTTGGAAGTTCCTTCCCTGGGCTCCCATGAGGAATCCAAATTTGCATAAATAGAAGTGCCTTTTAATAGAAGGGTTACATCAGTACAGCACCACCAGACTCTTTGTTCTGTAGGATCTCCCTGTGACACATCTACTGAAGATCGTCAGCTTGGGCCCCTTCTCATCCCCCACAATACCCCTTTACCTTGATGTCTTAATTCATCTTATAAATGTCCCTGTTCTATTAGTTCCTGCACAGCAAGGCTTACACAGCTTGCTCTCTCTACCAACAATGCCTCCTTCCTGCTACAGAAAGGAGAACGGTTTCAGGCCCCAATTCTCTTTGCAGAAAGTAGTAACTGTCTGTAGAGAGAGATGCTATTCCAAAAACTAAAGGGGGTGGGTGCAAAGGCTTCTGGCTGGGTTGACTTCAGTTAATAGGGTTCAAAATAATGGCCAGAAAAGTCTGTGAAAGGCATTCTGGTGTTTCTGCTGGAGAATTGCAAATGAAAAGCATAAAGCTTTGGTTACACTGGGGTTTTTTGTCAGTGTCCATATAATGCCTAAGGACTTGTCACTTGAGGAAGTGGTTTTATTCCACTGATGCAGACCTTGAATGTTGTTGGCTCACAGCTACTTCTTTTATGCAGATCCTGTTGACAGTTTCTGAACTCTGTTAGCAAAACTTCTAGCATAGACCAGACCTTTAATTCCATCGGGTTTCTAGTCGCTTATGGCTGCTGCTGGCATCCTATGTAACACTGCCTCGTGCTTTTTGGTTGCTTTCAGATCTGTCTTTCTCAGGTGCTGCTGTTGCCTCCTATTGGATTGGAGGAAGCCTTGTTGCCTCATTTTATGTGGACACTAAGAATGAATCAGGGCATTGATGCTTTGCTTTATTTCTCAAAGCACAAGTTGATGACAAAGGACAGTTTCACTCAAAATGGAGTGCTTCAACGACCATTGTGCATTTTGGTACCAAACACTGCCAACACAAATGGCTGCAAAAAATAGCCCCTGTACTTACAGAAGTATCAACACCAGGGTTAACAATCCCATACCTGCTGGACCTGCTGGGGTCCTTTGAATTCTAACAAGTTAATTCAAGCTGTTTCACATTTTGTGCACAAGTTTTTCATGTTTGTTTTGAGACGGGTCCTGTCATCTTTTTTTTTTTTTAAAACCAACCAAGACCCACTCCTGTGATTTATTACTGACTGAATTATTAACAGGATGGTTATGTTACACCTTATGCATAGTCCTGACTTTAGTATTTTGCATTTAGTTCTGCATAGCCTAGCTGAATAAAAATATATTTTGTTTATTTTCACATGACAGCAATTTGATATATGTTCTTATCCAGTCACCCACCACACAAAGCCCTTACTCAGTCTGTCTACTATAGAGATAAAAAGTTACTTATTGCTCACTTTTCTTTCAAACCTGATTCATCACAGTTGTGAATATTATTAAATGATGGTAATAGGAAGCAAGCGTGGTAGCTAATGGAGTGTTCTCTGTTCATTCTTCCATGGTGGGCTAGCACTAGTTCAGTCAGCCTTGAAATGCTTCCCTTCATGAGCAATTCTTTACCTTTTACCTCTGTTAAATTTTAATTCTAATGTAATTTTTCATAATTCTATACTACTTTAATTCATAACTGACTACAGCTTTATTATGGTCTGGTTTGCATAACCATCCTGTCCATTTGGAGAATTATAATGTGTCTGCCTTTAGGGAAAGGATGACAACTATATATTTGCCTGTACACATAGACAGGAAGCAACTGACTGTGAGCTACATATACTGAAGAATAAATTTGGAAATATGGTAGAAGGTGCGTTTGGGTTTTTGTGTTGCTTTCCTTTTGATTTTTGGGACCGATGTACTTTGCAGTTAAGAAAATGGGAAAATAGCATGAAAATGTGTTGCATAAATGCAACAACACTTTAAATATTTTAAATTAATGCATTCTTTTAAATGAAAGCATTAATTAAGCTTTAAATGAGCTACCCAGTGTTTACAAAAGCTGTTTCAAACGGCCATTGGTTTTTCATGTTAATGTAGTAAGTCAGAAAACAGGGAGGGAAAACCAACTTTTTAAAGAGTTATGACTCGTATTGGATATTGAAATACATAGTAGGATCACAGAATATTAGGGTTGTAAGGAATCTCAAAGGTCATCTAATCCCATTACCTGCAAGATTGGCTATTCCTAGAAACCCATCCCCATAGGTTTTTTGCTACTCACTTTGAAATGTGACACAAAATTAGCAGTGTCCATTCATAGTCTCGTAGTACGTAGGGTCGGAAGGGACCTGAGCAGATCATCAAGTCTGACCCCTGCCATGGCAGGAAAGAGTACTGGGGTCAAACGACCATAGCAAGGTGTTTGTCTAGCCTCCTCTTAAAGACCCCCTCTTAAGAGGAGTTTGGTGTTTCCTGAGCAGGGACTGGATCAGCCCCCACACTGGGACCCCCGCAGGCCCCAAGAGAGGCACAGCCGGGCCTAGGGTTAGTGCGGATCTAGTCAGGGAACTTCTGGAGGGGCTGCATGTATTTAAATCAGCTGGTCCTTATGATCTCCACCCCAGAGTGCTGAGGGAATTAGCAGAGGTCATTGCAGGACCCCTGGCATGGCTTTATGAGCACTCATGGTGCTCTGGTGTGGTGCCAGAGGACTGGAAAAGGGCCAATGTGGTTCCCATTTTCAAAAAAGGGAGGAAGGGGAGGACCCGGGCAACTATAGGCCGGTTAGTCTTACCTCAATCCTGGGTAAGCTTTTTGAGAGAACTATTCTGGCA
>NW_017729032.1:125736383-125742977 GCF_001723915.1 Gavialis gangeticus
AGACTAGACGTCAGGAGGCGCTACTGCACTGTCAGGTGGCTAGGATTTGGAACCAACTTCCAAGCAAAGTGATGCTGGCTCCTACCCTGGGGGTCTTTAAGACAAGGCTAGACAAACACCTTGCTGGGGTCGTTTGACCCCAGTACTTTTTCCTGCCATAGCAGGGGGTTGGACTTGATGATCTGCTCAGGTCCCTTCTGACCCTACCAACTATGAAACTTGCTGTCACCAAAGAGAGGACAGTTGTCTAATCACATTAGCCATGCAATGAGAGGCCAGAAGACTCCCCAGAAAACCCAGAATGATTGAATTACAAAGTATACTTGAAAATCTACAGGTCTCCATCTCTTCTAACATACGTGCAATGTAGATTTTTTCTTGCAGGCTTAAAAGGTATTTTAGTATCTCCTGCTGGTAAAGGCATTTACAAGCTAATTTAAAGCACAGGAGTAGAATTAAGGGTAGGTTGGGGACCTTCAAGTTTCCCAACCTACCACAGCATTGTTAATGTAAAATCAATCCAAATTTCTGTAAATATCCTAAAATGCTAGTGTGACACACCCTGGCCCCAGGTGTGTTCAGGCGAGGCTTTAACACACAATTCTAGGGTTTTCTCACACCTGCAGGTGGGTGCTTTTCAGCTCCAAGCCTCTCTGCTGTCTTCTGCTTGGCCACAGATAGCAGACTGAGATGCTCCAAAGGTCACTTCTTTGTCCAATGGGGGCTCAGCCATACCCACCTCAACTAGGTCTTGCCAGCTCTAAGAATTGAACCCTTGCTAGGTTGTACGCTCAGAAATGATAGATTTCCTCCCCTTGCTTGGAAGAGCCCTGCCTGTATGGCTAAATGCTCTGAAAGCAAATTTACCACAAGAGTAAGTTATAAAAATAGCAAAGGGATTTATTGTAAAAATGAGGAAAAAAAATCAGTAACCACACACTGAGCTGCAGGCAGAGATAAAAGAATAAACAAATGAAAGAAAATGCCACAATAATAATCTGATCTTACCCAGCATTTTAAACATACTTAGCTCAACAGGTTGGAAAGTAGCTCCTACCTCTGATCTTCATGTCGGGACCTCCTGAAAATTCTCCGGTCAACCTTTCTCACTCAACTCACTGGCTGAGGGCCTGAAGGCATTTCCCTATGCCCAGGAAACTAAAGACAAACAGCTGCTTTCAAGGCAAAGCTTAAGTATGGTTTCTTCTCTGGCCATTTACGTACATTATTTATTGGAATCTTGGGGAACTCGTACTGTACATATAACTTTCTTCTTCCCCAAGGGTGACCTACCAGACAGAAAGCATTTGTTTGCCAAGCAGAGTCAAAATGTCATATGAATAAAACACACTGAAAAAAACCACATATGACATTCCACAAACATCTCAAAATGTTCCTATGGTCCTCAGCAAATAGAAATTAATTTGTGACATCTTCATGGCTGACATAGCTTGTGTATTTGTAAGCATACAGCTAAAAGAGCACTTTAGTATGAAGATTTATTTCAAACAATCTTGCTTTAGTATAGATTCAATTATCTTTTACCCTGTCCTACTCACACACATAGGATCCTTGAAAAGTAGGGTTGGAAGGGACCTCTCGAGATCATTTAGTGCAACTCCCTGCTTTAGGCAGGATCATCCATATATGTAATATATACATTTATAATAAGTATATATAACTATATTGTATGTAATAACATTCATGCCATATTAATACTTATTATATTGCAATATTCTTGTTTATAATATTATATTATGTAACATAATATTATATTTTAAAGTTCACAATTAAGAGAGCTTCCAAGGCAGCCCCACACATGGTTCTGAAAAGTTTGACACCCTGGATGTGTGGTTGCCAGGCTTTCGATTCCCAATTGTTGCATCCTCATTTTGGAATAGTTCATAATTATCCCAACTCCACTGCTGATGACACAAGGTTTGGTTTAATTTGGTTTGATTTAGTTTTTTTTTAATTTTATTTCTTTTGATCAAGTAAAGAGGGCTGACAGATTTGCTTTGAATTTTTGCCCCTTCTTTGCACTGCATTTTTAGGTAGCCCTTGTGTTTTTCATTATTACATTAGTTAATGTACTTTTCATGATGTTTTACCTCTCTGAAGCTGGGTACTTCCATTTACAGGCCATCCTATTGTAATGTTTCTTGGTTTGTGAAAAATAACCTGACTTAATCTCTGGACACTTACATTATTAATAACATGTAAAAAAGCCACTAAAGATGTAACCATTATGATAAAGTGATATGGCTGTCCACATTTTGCAATATTTTTACCAAAGAATTCTGTTCTCAGGTAGACCTTATACTTACTTTAGCTTAAGACGCGAAGGAGCCCACCAGAGAAGGAAAAGGTAAGAACAAAACCGAAGAGGTGGAAAAAAAGACACCATGAACAGCCTGTGGGGCTCTTCCTAACGCACCATGTTTGATGACCATTGGAGCACCCTGCCTCATCCTCCCTGGATTTACTGATAATTCAGTAGCAAGAGAGAATGGCTCCTCTTTTCTAGAAGGCTGAAAAAGGAACAAGTGGGCAGGTCATCTTCCTTGCTGGAGGATTGTAAAGAGCACTGGAGATGTGGGTTGACTTCATGTGCCACCCCTTCCCTGCCCAAATACACTATTCACATCTCCTTACAAGAGCAGCTAGAAGGTTAAGAATTAATGGGTAGCCTAGATCAGATACCATCTGTTTCTCTCTGCAAGCCCTGTCTCTGTGGAAAATAAAGCAAATGGAGGCAAGCAGAGGATGAAATGAATATTTTTTTCAGTCTCCATTCTGCCCTTATCATCAGTGAAACATAAACTGAAAGGAGCAGGAGAACTTCCCTACACACCACACTATCATTAATGCTGGAGCAGTGTAACCCCAAGATATGGCACATAGTACCTTTGAATAGAATCCACAAAGGAGAAAGAAAAGATTGTATGCAAGGAGACTCCGCAGTACTGCTGGCCAGGAACATATTGACAGAATGTTGTTCTCTCAAAAGACAAATACTTAATGGGAATGCATCAGTTTCAATTAATCATTTTGGAGGGAAAGGTTTCTCAGCTGCAGAATGGAAATTTTCCAGCAAGTGAGAGAGATTGATTTTGAAACCCTAAAGTTTCCCCGAATAAGAAAACTCTTTCCTGCCCAGTACTAGCCAGCAGTGAAATAGTTGTACGTTACTTTCAATTAAAATATGATGCTCGAAGTACTCTTTCAAAATCAAAGACAAATTAAGTGACAAACTGCATCTCCCTGCACACACATGGGAACTAGCAGCTGACACTACTAATGTAGCTCCAAGAAGTGCCAATATCACGGCAGTGTTGGGAGGGAAGAATCATGGTCATAGATTCTTAAGTCAAAATAGTGACATAAGCATAAGATCTAGATAACAGGAGCCATGGGAAAAACATTAGGATTGTGCTGTATGTAAATTATAAATTATGAGAAGTGATTCTTCTGCTCTATTCAGCACTTGGAGTACTGAGTCCAGTTTTGGGCCCCCCACTTTAAGAAGGATGTGGGAAGTTTGGAAAGAGTCCAGTGTAGGGCAACAAAATAATTAGGGGCCTAGGGGACCAGATTTATGAAGAAAGGCTGAAAGAACTAGGGTTATTTACCCTGGAGAAGAGAATGAGGGGTTCTTCAAATACCTGAAGGGTGATTATAGAGAAGATGCAGATAGACTTTTCTCTGTGGCTGTAGGGGCCTACAGTCTCAAGGTGCAGCAGGGAAATTATAGGCTGGAAAGTAGGAGGAACTTTCTGACCATGAGGGCGGTCAGGCATTAGAGTCAGCTACCTAGAGAAGTTGTGGAGTTTCCATGCTGGGAAACTTTCCGAAGTATGTTGGACAGACACCTGGCTTTAGTCAGGCATGGGCCTGCCTGGCGTAGGGGGCTGGACTAGATGACCTTATGAGGTACCTTCCAGTCCTCCTTTCCTAGGATTCTATGGACTAATTACAGGACTTCTGGAATGGACCAAAGCAAGTATCCCATTTGGTACACTGAGAATCAAATCAAATCAAGATTGAAAAGGTACATCAGATTTGTGTAGTAGTGCACAAAAGAAATCTGACTAGACTCTGGCCAATCTTAATATCACTATACAACTGCAGGAACAGTCTTGGTGTGCCAGAAAGCTGAAAGTAATGAAGAGAAAGTGAATATTTTTCTATCAAATTAATCTAGAGGACTGCAGAGATAAAGGCTGAATTTACAGAAATCAGCTATTCCATAAACTTTGATTTGCTCTGGCAATCCTAAATATATATATTTGGTAGGTCAAGACCACTTTCTACACACCAGGGGAAGCCAAAAGCTCTGGATCTCGGTGTTGGAACAAAATGTAGCAGACCAGGGGTGGCCAACCTGTGGCACATGTGCCATAAGTAGCATGGGTAGACTGGAAAGGGGACAGGCAACACAGCAGCAGACTGGGGAGGGAAGGAAAACAGAGCAGGAAATCAGGCATGGAGCACAGGGCAGGGAACAGAAAGCAGAGCAGCCAATCAGACACAGGAAGAGGATGGGACTGGCCTGCAGGGAAGGTGTAGATCTAATTTGTGGAATACCTGCCAAAAAAGGTCGGTCCCAGCTGTAATAAATCAGTAACAAGTAGCAAATGATTAGACTTAACTGAAGGCTGACTTAATTACATTCCAATTAAGTGCAGTGGTTATATACTGTAAGAAAAACATTGTGATGACAAAAATTTCTATAACGATTTTTTATTAGGAATATTGTTAAATAATAGCTTTCAGCAAATAACTACCAGAATTAATATTCAGAAAATTTCTAATATTTAAGCAGATAAAAATATAGTGCAAAGTACAAGGGGGAAATGAAAACTATAAGGTCTAGATTATAGGTTTAAGGTTATATGTTACTGGGGACAAGGAAGATGATGATAAACAAATATTGCCGCAAGAATTAATTCTGTGAGTTCTGGATGAGGAAGGGATGTTGTGGAAAAAGCCACAATGAATATTCTGAGAAGTTAGGTTAAAAACAAAATTGGGAACTATTTCTAGAGGATGGAAGCAAAGCGAGAAAGACAAAAGCAGCATGCTGTAAATCTGGACTCCAATTTAGACAACATATGGATCTGTGAAACTTGTAACAAGCTGTGTCACTCTCAAATTGGGCTTGTCAGTAGGGCTGTGTGAAAATTTGGTTCCTGATTCGATTCAGCAGAGATTTGGCCCAATTCGGTGGTCAAATCTCCGAATCCGAATCAAATCAGAGGACCCTTTAATATCTGAATTGAACTGGAACCCTCTGACTCGATTTGGAGAGATTTGGAAAGATTTGGCGATTTGGACATAGACACAGCTTTAAATGTTTTTTCTACATACCTCTAGGTACCAGGCAGCTGGTGAATGCTGTGATGCTGGGGTGCATGGAGCGTCCCACAGGAGCGTGGTGGGCTTGGCAGCAGACCCGGAACTGGACCAGAAGCACTTCAGGTCCACTTCCAGGTTCTCCGGGGAGCGCTCTGAGCCACCCCCACGCCCCTCCCGACTTGGCAACTGGTGCCTCCTGGGTCGGGGGGGCACACGGGGTCTCCCAGTGGCCAATTGCTGAGCTGGGAGGGTGCAGGGGGGCCCCCAGCGTTCCACAGGAGACCTAGAAGTGGGTTCACAGTTGAGCACATGGAGGGGCCCCCTGCACTCCTGTGAGATGCTCCATGTGCCCCAGCATTGCAGCATTCACAAGCTGCGCTGGTACCTCGAGGTATGTTAAAAAAACATTTAAAACTGTGTCTGTGTCTGAATCTCTGATTCTCTAAATCAGCATCGAATCTTCAGATTCTGATTTAACTAAATTGAATCAGGGACAGTGAGCCTAATCAACCAATTGAATCACTGTCCCCAATTTGGGCTGAATCTAAATCTGAATTGAATAGGGCCCACTTTGCACACCCCTACTTGTCAGCCACAAATGGATTCATCAGGCATCTAACGAGACCTCTAACATGTACACCATGATCCAAAGAGTTGACAGTTGCCTACAATGACTGAAATGATGACATCTGCAGTGATATTCTTTGGGGAAGTCACAGGTAATAGTGACAGGCAACATTAACTGACATTTTAGCCTAATGTGGGATAGATCCCAACCTAGGCAAGAAGCACCATTTAGAAAAGTTCTAGTAATTGAATCCACATAATAAGAAGTTGTAATGGATATGCGATGGGCTAGCTGGCAGTGACCTAGCCCAGGGGTTTTGAAAGGGCAAAAGATGATTGGAGGACCTGGGATTCCCTTTCCACACCAATCAGGCCCCAGAGACTCACCCCCCATGTCCCCTGATTGGCCTCTTGGGTCACCTGGAGGGGGATAAAAGGGGCAGCGTGGGCTGACTCAGGAGAGACCAGTGAGGGACAACAAGGAAGGAGCTTCACAGAGCTGGCAAGAGCTGAGCCAGCAGGGCAGGAGCAGTGCCCCAGCAGAACCTGAAAGAGCAGAACCTACAGGCAGCAGTGGGACCCTCAGCAGCATGGCGTGCGGCCAGCAGGAGAGGCTCCCCACTGGGCTCCAGGTTCCCCTATGAGAGGCTGCAGCCAGCAGGAGAGGCT
>NW_017729032.1:125747977-125748545 GCF_001723915.1 Gavialis gangeticus
GCTTCCAGCTCCTCCAATCAGAGGTCAGGCAGCTCAATGTGAGGCCGGGGCTCCAGGAAGGTCAAGACCCCTACCAGGCTGGAGCAGTGGTACTAGTGGTGGCTGTGTGGTAGCATTCCTGCCTACCATATGGGAGATCTGGGTTTAAGTCCTAGCTGGGGTGAGTGTGCTAACAAGAAGCCAACCTCTTTGCAGTGGAAAGGGGCCATTGTGTTTCCTCTCCCTTTCTCCCCCTCCAGGTACCAAGGCCCTATATTTCCTTGTCATTTTGCATTTTGTGCCTTTTTATATTTCACCAACCCATATTGTTTATTCTGCTGTTTGTGTTTTATATTTTGTTAACCCTGTTTTTTGTCACTGAGTGTAAGTGTCTATCCTTTGTTGAATCCTGACCCCTCAGGGCATTGTAGTGCCCACTATACCCTCTGATTTATGCCTGTTATGTTCCCAGTATTAAAAGGTATATGGTTACGTCTCCATTGGTGGTCTGGCTCTGCTCTATAGGGGGAGGAGATTCCCTACACCTCCCACAGCACTTTGATTCCTTCAGTTGGAGAGGGGGTACCTC
>NW_017729032.1:125753545-125758596 GCF_001723915.1 Gavialis gangeticus
CACCTGGGTTACAGATATTTGGAGGTTCCTGTACCTATATATGAGAAATGATGTATGAGAAGGTAATATCATCTCTGTGCCACACGTTCAAACTGACAAGTTATATCCTCACCAGGCATAGCTGAGGATCTGGAGGGCCTGCGTAGAAAATACTGTTTCAAGGAGTAGACCAGTAGGTGAGAGAGCCAAAGTCAGTGCTCCAAAACTGCTGTCTTGATGGCTCACAGGGTTAGTTCTTTAGTGATGAGTCAAACACCTTTTCTCAGACAGGGCAGCTTTCTGAGTTGGTACATCCAGATGTTCCACACATGAAAAGAGCTCGTACAAGATAAAGTTCATAATGTGTCTGACATGAACATACCCCGTAAAATGTTTTGTATAGGATCTCTTCCTCACATTTATTTCTTCACGTTTATTGTGGGCAATAGCAGCCTTTTCTGTAAGCACTTACAAGGAAATATTCTGGGCCCAACAGGCAATCACAGTGGCTGAAGAAGGCACAGTACAGTTTGCAGCCTCTTCATGCAGCAATGGCAGTAGGTCTAACAAGTTACAGGATGATGATAGTTATAACCAGCCTTTTGTTAGAACTTTTGTCAAAAGGTTCCATTACTTTACCACCTAGTCTGACAGCTTCTACCTGACAGCCAAGTTTTTCTCACATTTGCTGCCTCCCATTGCCACAGAGCTTCAACAAATGCCATCTCAAGTTTGGGTGAAAAAATGCAGCCAATACACTTTGTAGATTTAGTGTTAATGATATCACCTAGAGTTCTCTAACATTTGACAGTCCCCACAGTGACAGAAAGGACAGAAATATGCAGTGAAGGTTGAAAGCCTACAGGCAAAACCAGAAGCATCCTGCAAGCTAATTTTCAACAAGTTCACTAAAATGTGGTTAAAAAAAGCACTTCCAAATACATCAATCCTGGAATAATTGATTAGGGCAGCTCTTATGGGCCACAAGGCATATAGGGAAGCAGTCTTAGCTGCCTTCATTTACAGTAATAGTGCAAATTACTACTCCTCCCCCATATACAGAGAGAAAAATGTTTCAGTGTCTATCCTAAAAATGGATTACCTTGAAAATACTGAATAAACAGAAAATACAACACTGAAAATGCTTTGTGGCTTTCTCCCAGAAATAAAAGGAAAAGCTTAATTTTAGTTGTGTAGCAATACATGTTTCTGAACTTCCTGAACACGACTTCATTTTTAAACACTTACTCCTAATGTTTCTTCCAGCATGCCTATCATGAAGTCTTTTATTCCACCCACAGTTGTAGTTTATAGTAATATTTCTATTACAAACCTCTCTTTTGAAGAATTTAAGATCCCATCAATAATAAGGTGCTTCATCAGGAAACATATACAGCCAAAGACCAAAACTGTTTGCAATTTTTTGCTTTCAGTTTAACCTAACTTTAATTGCTTAGAGCTAAGCCTTTTGCACTTGCATTAAGCTGCTTTTTTTTTATACTTTAGAACCAATAATTTGCCTGTTTCCTCCATATCACAACATGTTGTCTGCACAGGGCATACGGTGTGAATTAAAAACAAGCAGGAATCTTATCGGGGATAAGGCACAACGCTGCATTTATTGGAACATAAAACATGCAACATGAAAAGAATAAAGAACAGTAAGGTTATCTGCTTCACTCATTCCCATACATATTCATTCATTCATACAAAAGAAACAAACACACACACAGATAGTTAGAGAGTCCTGCAGAGGTTAAGATGTTACCAAGTTCTAACATTTCTCAGGTCAGTCTGATGGCCAGCCAGACCAACCATGAGGGATGGAGTCAGGTCTTGTTGGACATGCCCAAAACTCGTTCTTGCAGGTGGACAGACCCAAAGCCTTTTCTTTGTGTTCATTCTTTATAGCAATAGTTGTCCATACATGGCTATGGATTTCACTGAGTCAGACATGAAGGTCATCCTCCTTGTTCCGTTGGCAGGCTGAGATTGGTAGGATGTGATCTTCTGGCCTTGTGATCTGCAATCTTTTTTTTGGGGGGGGTGTTGTTTGTAGTCTTCAGCCATCAGGGTGAAGGCACAATTTAGTATTTGGTAATCCTTAACTGCTGACTCGACATCACTGCAACCTTTAACTGTTAAACCACAGAAGTCTATTTTAACCTGCTGCAATAAGACTGTTTTCCTTCATGTTGTCACATACATACATCATTCATTCTTTCATTACCTCTTTTCAAACATGCCAGACATACCACAGACCTTACATAAGCATTTTTCTTATAACAAATTTAAGTTTTAAAATCATGAGACCAATGGGTCAAATATATTTATGCTAAGCAATAGGAAATTTAAAATAGATGGTTAATTCCAGAACAATAACGACTGATAAAAATATTATGAAAAGTAAATCATAACAAGATTAACTTTATTTTAATGGCTAAATAATTCATTATAAAAATAGCAGTATAAGCAATTAAAGCAATTATAGCTACTGAAATACAACAAGTAGAGTTTGAAAGAAGTAAAAAAAATGATATTTTAAATTAAGCTGTTTGAATGTACAGCTAAATGGTGGAAAAGAGAAGTAATTAAAAAAGGCATTAGAAAATATTAACATAATGTGGCATATATAATAGAATTTTGGGGATATTTAAACATATGATAATTTTTCACATTAGTTCTACATTGGGGGTTGTGTGTGTGTGTGTGTGCGTGTGTGTGCGTGTGTGTGTGTTCAGTAAACGCTATAGCATCAACACCTTGATAAAGAGCATATCAACTGCACTGGCATGACTGCCAGAGTATAGAGTCCATGTAATGTATTTTGTGGGGCTCTAAGCAATAGATTTCATACAGTTGCAAAAAGTTTCCTTATCACACGTCTGTTTATCTTGTTCAGAGTAGTTAGCATATGTGAGATGGCATTTATTAGCAAAATTCCCTGTATGTTCATGCTGATTATTAGCACAAATAAAACTTTGTGCCTGATAATTAAGTATTTTTACTGAACATATAGCTTAAAAATATTTAGCCATTAGTGTGTTTTCCAAGCTATTCAGGAAATAAAAGTAATTGTAAGTTGTCACAACATATTCCTATGCACCACCAAAACCTTGTCTACACACACAACTTGTACTAAATTAATCATTTTAGAGACAAAAATAGCAGGTAGCTAAAATTTGGGGGTTTCCAGGTTATTCTAATTAAATAGGTGGTGGTGTCAGGGATCTCTGATGCAACTGGATGGCACCAAGCTGTGGGGGAAGTAGTAGATATGCTGGAGGGTAGGGCTAGGACTCAGAGACACCTGGAGGACTGGACCAAAAGAAAGTTCGTGAAGTTCAATAAGGACAAGTGCAAAGCCCTGCACTTAGGGCAGAACAACCCCATGCACTGGTACAGGACTGAATGGTTAAACACCAGGTCTGCAGAAAAGGACCTGGGGGTTACAGTGGACAATAAACTGAAGATGAGACAACAGTGTGTCCCTTGTTGCAAAGAAGGCTAATGGCATACTGGGCTACACAGGTAGGAGTGTTGCCAGCAGATTAAGGGAACTGATTATGCCCCTCTATTCGGCGCTAGTGAGGCCAAATCTGGAGTCCTGTGTCCAGTTTTGGGCCCCCCACTACAGAAAGGATGTACACAAATTGGACAGAGGCCAGTGGAGAGCAATGAAAATGGTTAGGAGGCTGAGGCATGTGACTTCTGAGGGAGGCTGAGGGAACTGGGCTTATTTAGTCTAGAGAAGAGAAGACTGGGAGGGGATTTAGTGGCATCCTTCAACTACCTGAATGGTGGTTCAAAAGACAATGGAACTAGATTCTTCTCAGTGGTGGCAGACAACAGAACAAGGAGCAGTGGTTTCAAGTTGCAGCAAGGGATGTTTAGGTTAGATATTAGGAAAAACTTTCTCACTAGGAGGGCAGTAAAGTATCGGAACAGGCTACCCAGAGAGGTTTGTGAAATCTCCATCCTTGGCAGTTTTTCGGACCCAGGTAGACAAAGTCTTGTCTGGGATGATATAATTGTAGATGATTCTGCTCTAAGCAAGGGATAGGAGTAGATGACCTCCTGAGCTTTCTTCCAGCCCTAATTTTCTATGATTCTATAATTGTTTGTTTATTTATAAGTGTGCACAAAGCCCCACTTCCTGACACAGCAGGAATCAAATGAACAGTTTCCTCGCTCATAATGCCAAGCCTTTTCTACCCTACAGTGCTCCCCCACTAGGTTTAGGGTGAAAACATACATGATACTTAGACCAGGTTCAATGCAGTTTAAAGCATACAAGCCAATTTAGAACATTTTAAACCTTCTAAGCTGTTTCAAGTTTATACCTGGATGATCAGGTATTATTTTGAAATAATTCTCTGTGAAGAAGCTTAGTGTTATGTGTGGACACCAAATTTTCTATGACCAGTGTGTGGTTAGTCCTCCAGGCATCCCACAATGCACTGCTCCTCACCCCCCCCCCAACTCCTGTTCACCAACCAGCTGCTCTTGTACACAGCCCAAACTCTATTGTCCCAACCTGGCCTTAGTATCCTTGGCTGTGGGCTCTTTGGTCAGCTCTCTGCTGCTTTTAAAGAACTGGTTAGTTTCCTTCAGTTGGTGGCAATTAACCAGGGGTCTATGCACCTTAAACTTATTTGGGGTGGGAGATAACTAGGTGTCAGGTGGGGGGGAAGCAGGGGGCCTGGGCATCTGCTTCTGTGTGCTTGGGAGTTCAGGGGGTTGGTCAGTTTCCTTCCAGTGGTGGCAGTAGTCATTTGGGTAGTGCCTCTCATAGAGCCTCCACCCCCCAATCAGCCTGGGATTTACCAAACCCTGGTCAAATTCCAGAAATTGAAGTCCATTGATGAGTGGCTTAGGGAAAAGTTCTCTTTAAAAGTCACAAAAGCTCTGGCAGCTTTGGAGCACCCATCTCCCAGGAACCCAGAGGCAGGGATCCAGGAAGCCCTCATTCTACATACACATACCTGGTCACTCCCTATCAGAGTACCACCACACAGATTTCCAACCAATCACTTGATTTCATAGTTTCATAGTTTCTAGGGTCGGAAGGG
>NW_017729032.1:125758607-125766923 GCF_001723915.1 Gavialis gangeticus
ACCTTCCTCTGGGCTTGGAGGATCGTCTCCTTAAGGATTTGCATCTATACCTTTAATTTTGGGTGGAAACACATGCATATTCCTCAGAGCTATCCTAAATGAAGGGCAGCAGTTAAACCTACCCCTTCCAACAACATTTCATCTGACTTAATTAGTCATCATCCCATGTTGCAGGCCTTGTCTGTGCCACAGATTTGTTCCAATTTTAAATTAGATTGCTTTAGAAACTACTTTACTTTAATTGGTGTAATCACTTCGTGTGAGCACTTATGAACTGAAGAGTACACACACTGAAGGGTTGCATCAGTCTAACCTAACTAATTTTGAAATGGTTTTATTGTGAGCAGGACAATATTTTCCCTGTGGACAAGGTCTGAACTATGGGAAGAGAGCTAATTGGTTGATTTCTGTATCTTCAGGTGCAGTTCTATTCTACTGCAACTATATTCTGCTTCCCAGCAGCAAAATAGCTTTGGGCCTGCAGTCTTCTGTTTCTCGACTGATTAAAAATTTTCCCAGTTCACTTGGAAAAAACAAAAGGTGCTTGTTATGTGATAGATATTTGAGAATTTATGTAAAAATATCTGTTTGTCCTCATAAGTGACTGGTGGGGGCAGGCATGGAGGGGTGCTTGCCCCCCCCCCAACAGGGCTGTCTCCACTGCTGACACCGCCAGCGATGTCTGCAGGTGCTCAACGTGCCACTCCTGACAGGGCTGTCTCCGCTGCCGATGCCGGCGTCTGTGGGAGTTCGCCAGCTCCATCCCCACCGCCAATACCGCCAAACACCAACCAAATTTCAACAAAAGTCACCGTGACAATTTAGCATTTTTTACAACATCACCAGTGAAACCAAGAAGCAAATGGAAATGGAAAGTGAATGACTTTCTCATCCTGTGGCTATTGTGCTGCTCCTATATAGTACAATCACTTTGATGTAAGTACAGTGTAGTCTGAGGAAACTATCCTATCCCTGTTGAACCTGAGGAATTTAGTCCAAGGTATTTCAGTTTAGACTGTCACCAGTCAGAATTTATGACAACCTTGTCTATAGGCAAATTTTCAGAGAATTTCCCGGCATTATAATTCAACAGGATGGTTTAATTGGCAGTAGACAATATGGCAGCACCATAGGTACTGTCATAGGTGGATTAATGCATAGGCTGGTAGGGCCTGGGCCCAGAGGCCCCTGCCAATCAGGAACCCAGGGCCCCAATAAATCTTAATCCACCACTGGGTACTGCTAAGGCACTTCTACCACTGGATCAAAAAATGCTATTGTATACTCATTCTTAAAAAAGAAAAAATATGTTAGCCAACCTTTTACCAAGGTACCATATAACATAAAATCTACTTATCTACAAGGGATTTTGTTTCCTTCCTGTTGGAGACTGCTATTAGAACTGACGATAGATACCTGTGTAAAGTCCTGTTGAAGTCAAAGGTCATCCAAATGATCATTCTTTATTGATCATTTATTTGTGTTGCAGGATAAGGTTATGTTGTGACTAGTTTTCTACTAGTCTATAGCCCCATCTTAATATCCCTCATATTTATGGACATACACACAGTTTTGTAAAAAGAAAATCAGTTCACTTGTTATTTCTCACAGTGAAGACATTTATGAAACCTTAGCAAATATCTTGCCTTTCAAATTAAGTATTTTGTTATAAGTGTTCCCAAATAAAATCACTTTATTAAAATGCTGCAAGAGAGAAGCATTTGGATGTTTAATGTTCCTTTACTTTTTAAAAATTTGGGATAGGCTGTTCTTTTAACTGAGTGATGATATTGCATATAATCTCCTTTTCAAACAGGTTGTTTTCTGGTAAAATTTACTGTTTGGCAGGTTCAGTAGTTGATACCCTATTACATTGTGCAAAGATCAATTTTTTTATTTTCTTTCCCTATTTTTTATTCCTTCAGCATAAAAATAAAATACAAATTTTACCATCTTTTAGATGGGCACTTCAAACATTCAAAAAATTGGGTAAGGTGTGTTAGAGTGTTAGGTATTTTACATTTCACTCATCTAAGACTTCTTCAAATGTCTTTTTCATTTATCCACTTGTCAAAGCAAGTGTTTTACAGAGTGTAATGCTTTGAAGCTAGCAGTGGCTGCACCCAAACTGCTAGTACCAGAGGGCTAAATTAGAAGGCCTTTAAAAAGAGATAAAAAGTAAAAACTAAGTTCTACAAACTCTTAGTTTAGGTTTTTAAACAAATGGAATATTTTTTAAAAGTCTGCAATGAGAAAGCTTTGTGGTAAAAAAAGTGTTCTTCAAAGATCACAAACCTTATTTCAGAGTTTTTCTTCAAGCATCCAGGAGCTGATTGCCCAGTTCTTACGCAGCTCCAGGAGCTTGAAACATTTTTCAGAGCTGGTCTCTAGGACTTTCAAAGGTATTCTTTTTAGTCTTACTAACCTTACAGACTTAGGCCTTATTTTTTTTTAAATATACAGCTTTTATTTTCTGAATTGTAGTATCAGACAGCTTAACTAGTTGGAAAAATTGTCACGGTTTGCAGGCAGAAGCGGCTTCACAGAATGTCACTCCTTTCTGTATATGGAGCATTGCTTCACTGATAGATTGGGTCACAGCTTCTACAAACTGTGGTCTTCTGTCTTACGATTTCAAAAGATTCTGGCAAAACATGTCATTAGCTATCCCAGGATTGTAAAGATGTGAAAAGTGGACTTTAGAAGTAATGTAAGAAAAAGGGAATACTTTTGGACTTATGGTCCAATAGAAGAGAAATCTTTAGCACAGTGGAATTCAGAGAATAGTTCTTTTTCTTTTTAAAGAAGATACAGCACATTTAGACCTCTCTTTCCAGTTCAAAACTATGCCCCTTGTACAGTACAAAATTGAACCATTGTGGAGAATAGTTTTCGACAACAGGTCCCTCGGAACAGGAATTTAAACAATTTATGTGCCTGTTTAAAGTGGAACAGAACAGGCCTTAACATAGACAGGGTTTTAAGAAATGCACTGTGGCAGACTTGTAAACAAAACCAAATGACACAATTATACCTCGTATACAAAAGCCAGTCCTCCCCTCCCACCCCCTTTCAGCTAGTTAACAGCTTCTGGCTGCAGATTTGATCCTGGAAGAGATTTTGAAGATTCCAGATGACCTGTCCAGAAGCCTGATAATCCTCAAATCATCTGCTCTCTGTGCTAATATAGACATGTCACTGAAAAGACTTGTTGACAACCTTCTGTCCACTGTGCTAAATATAATTCTACAAAACTGTGAATATGCTAGTTAGGCTTTAATACATGGCTGAATAGAACATTTCTGACAAATTCAAAAAGACTCGGTAGTGAAAAACTGCATGGAAAAATACTTTATTTTGCAGTTTTCTTTGATTTAGATTAAACTGACTCCAATTACATCATCTCTTATAGAAACAATTTCCTATTTTTTTTTTGCATTTTTTAAATGTTTGCATTTTTAAAATGGTAGTCATATCCTTTACTTTCCATACAAATTTCTGTACTGTTTTCATTATTTTCGTAAATATATTTAATTTATATTAATATATATGCATGAATATTGTAAGAAATACTGAGTTAGTTACTTCATCTTTTAAGTTTTCACAGATGCTGATTATTATATGTAGAGCCTGATTTGATAGGAAATAATGTGGAAAAGGCTATGATCATAGCACCCTACAAATCATGGTATTATCAGCTTCAACCAATTTGTGCTAGAGTAGGTAAAACAGGTTTTGTATTAAGTAACGAATATTAAGCCCAGCTAGATGGTTTTATTACATATGCAGCATGATCTGGTCCTGACAAGCTGCTTAATCTTCTGTTTGAATAACAGTCAATGGATTAAAGGATCTATACTAACAATGACATAAAAAAACTAAATTAAGTATCTATAGGGTACAGACAGACATGATACTTAGACCTGTTTCAATTTAATTTAAGAATATGTATATATGGTGTATATGATCCATTGTAGGGCAAAAGAACCATGGTAACATTGTGGTGTCAATGATCTGTAGATTATCTACTGGATTTCAGCACATGCTACAACAAATGAGGCTTTCATGTATTTTCTTATATTTGAAAAGACTTATAAAATATACCAAAAGAGAAGTATCTGGAATAAAAGTGGAGAATATAAAAATAGAAACAAACACTCAAACAAAATATGCCATTGAAGACAGCTTAAATTGAATTTTTAAAATTTGTCAATACTACAATATTTATGATGTAAATTAAAAAGGACAAGGAATTCCCTCTCTTACCTTCTCCAAATACCAAAGCACCCTCTTTTTTCATTCTTCAGTCTATATTGTCATTACTATAGCTGTAAAATCACAGTTGCTACAACTATCCAGCTATTCCATGGAGCTAATTCACTGCCAGACCCTTCTTTCCTAAGTCAAAAGAGATCCAGTTCAAACATATCCACTGGCTGCAACTCTTACTATTTCAAGAGCAAGCAGCTCACTCACATAGGAAGATCCCAAGCCATATAGTCCTGAAACACCTTAAATTCAATCTAGAAACCAACAGACAGCCAGTGCAGATCATGGAACAAAAGTGTCATGCTCTGATGTTGTGCAGAACCATTCAACAGGCAGGAAATAGGCCTACATAGTTTGTTTTCAGTATAGCAAAAGGTTGACTTAGAGGTGGCAGTGGGAATGGCACTAGGGAAGGTGCTTTTCAAAGTACTCATTGATGATGTAGGAAAGGGAATGAACAATAAGATTTCAAAATTTGCAAATGACATAACAGATTGGAGAGAATTGTGATTAATTCCACAGAAAATGAAGACAGCCAGTTGGGTAGCACAATATCTTTTATTTTCTTCAGCTGTTTTTAAACAGTGACTAGTGCTGTACAAACAATTATGGGTGCTCATACCATGCATTAAAAACCACAAGATAAGCATACATGAAGGACTCCCCATATCCCTATATCTGTGCATTAGCAGCTAAATGGAAGAAGTAGGACTACTGACACAGGATGTGAAACCAGACATCAAAGTGGAGACGGAGACCTTGTAGAAAAATGACTGAAGAGTATGTGCTGTGCAGGAAGACACAAAAAAAGGTAAGGGAGGTAGACTAAAATTGTAATAATTTAACCAAAGGGTGGTTTTATGGGGGAAAAAACAGCATCGGCTCTGGATCCCTGGTAGGATGTGGATTTTGTTAGAAATGAGAGTAGTATTATTTGTGAATTATTAGAATTCACCATTCTCAAGGGACTCTATGAAGTTCTCCACCTTGATTTGATTCACTCCCCACATTTTCTGATAATTCTAGATATAATGTGGCCAGTCACCCAAGAACCACTAGGGAATAGGGACTATCAAAGTCGTGCCACCCTTCAGTGCATAGACATACATTATTTCTTCTGTGAAAGTTTTTTCATACCCACTTTTAAGTCTATGATTTGGGGAAGAGGCAGGGGCTTTGCCCTGCTGTTCCCTCAGCTCTCCTGGCAGGGACTATGGGATCCAGCTTTGAATGTACAGTGTCAGGGGGAGTGTGAGCCTACAGGCACGTGGCTCTTAAGGTGCTGTGTAGCAGGGGAGCCTCCCCCCCCAACGGCACATTTGAGGCTGGCACCCATGTCCCTATTAGTTTGCCCCACCATTGAGGAATAGCTGATTTCTTCTAGCTCCTCAGACTGAGGGTCCCCAGTCTGGGAGGCAGGTGAAGGGCTTTGCCTTGCTGCTCCATTTCCCCAGGACAGGGAGGAGGGGAGCAGTTGCCATTCTCCATGCCTAACCCAGACCGATCCTCAAAAATTTCCACTCTAGAAATGAACATCTGTTCAAGGACACTGTCTCCATGTTGTGGGACCTCCCCTGCTGCATCATTTAATATAATTTTTTCTTTTATTAGAAGTTCCCAGCAATGGGGTGAGTCACACTTATCGAAAACAGCAGTCATCCTGATCTATTAAGATGGTGTGGCATGATGCTCCTTTCTCTTCAAGGGAAGACTGAATGGTGCTTATGCAACTTGCTAGACCACAAATGGTGAAGGCTGCAAGTAGGAGAGGAACAGGGAAAAGTGTATGTCATACCCGTTTCACTTGCCCTTTCAGTGCCCGCTCTCTGTCATTATGTGACACAGGATACTGGGCAAGTTGGACTTATGGTCTGACCCAGTAAATGGCAGTTTTTGTATTCTTATGGGGGTGCAAAGGAAGTGAAGTTGCAGGGTCTCTTGGTCCAGGAAGAGACCAAGGATGACATGGAGGAGCTTCCTCCTTTATAAAATTATTCTGATAATATTCAGCCTTGAAGATTTCTAATCTTAATGTTCCTACTCCCATTTTTTTTAGACACAGCCTAGCTTTAATCATCACCATCTTTTTCAACGAACATATTTCTCATTCACGGTAGATTGGCTCAAGGCAGTGGGGAAGGAATATCACTATAGTAAAGATCATGAATTGTTAGCAGCCAAAATCTGTGTAAAAGAGTAATGGTACAACTTGATCTTCATAACTGTTGATGACCAAGAGCAGGGCTGTCCAGCTGGCAGCCTGTGGGGGGTTAAGTTGTGGCCCCCGCAGGCTCCTGCCCAGAAACTCTTCCCCCCAGCTTCCAGGCTCCCACTCTTTCAGCTTTCACTGCATGCTCCCATGCCGGGGGACAGGGCAGTGTGGCTGGCCAGGAGAGCAGAGGCTTGGGACTGCATGATGCAATGTGGGTGGGGAGGGAGGTGGTATGCACAGGCACATGAAGCAGTGGTGAGGTGGGGCTCCTACATGCATGGGTGCGCAGGTACAGCCAGGGAGGACAGGGGCCTTGGTGTATGCATGACACAGCCCATGGCTTGCCCTAGAGAAGCCCTTAGGCATGAGGCCCACAGGCCATGCAGCCCCTGGACACTTAGTTTAACACCCCTGACCAAGAGACAGAAATTGGCACATAGATTAGCATTCATGAACTGTGCAAACAATACAATAGGTTTCAAATTTTCCAAACCAAGAGGTATTTCTTAAAGGGCCCACTGCTGCAGATGCTCCACACCCTCATTACCATAAAAGTGAATGGGAGTTGAGGGTGCTTGGACATTTTCAGGGTTTGTGTCAGCTCCTTTCCACTCAGCTCCAAAGGTTATTTTCACTAGAGGATGCTTTAATAGCACTGTAACTCCACATATTTTCTCCATCTGAAAGAAATGCAGAAATCTCTCCAACTTGATGTTAACAGTTGTTTCCCATTTTCAGACAATCAACCAATTGAAGCATCTGTTAGCGTTCATTCAGTCAAGACAAATATACGTCATTCTTTGATTGTTAAGATGCTCATTTCTTTTTTGGAAATCAAAGTAAATGAATATGAAGAGGACACTGATGTGAAGTAGCCTTGTCATCCTGAGGCAGCAAAAGGCATGACTTCTTTTTTTAAATAAATGCAAACCGCAAAGTCCAATGAAAAACTGTATTTTTATCTCCAAGGCTTGTTAATAGTTCCGTATTATTTTAGTATGTTTCACTCACTATACTTTTCTGTCTTTCATTTTTTCAAAATACCTGCTTCAGTCCTTAAGGACAGTATTCACATCAAAGTTAGCATAGATCTGTTATTCTAATTTCTTTCTCGGTTATGCATTTCAGTTCTGCACAAGAATGGGTGCTCCAAAACTCCTGTTTCCTCTATAACTCATCCACTGTTCTATCATCAGAGGGGAAAACAGATTAGTGGATATGTTTTGGAACTCAATAAAAGCTATACCAAAAACATAGTTGAAAAGGGTAATGCACGTAATGATGCACAACCAATAATCTTAATCCATTATCCTATTATTTCTCACTTTTCATGAAAACTGCTAAAATATTCTTAAGTATTCATATTATGAAAGGTTCCATTTTCATAACTGAAATCTGTGAAGTTGCAAAACTGATCTCTATGATTTTCATTTCTTACAGCTAATATCACTCATTCAGCTTCAATACCATAAGCAACATTAGGAGCTTTAGTATAAACAAGATGTTCACTGTAGGCATCATTTTCAGCACAGTTGTTCTTTGTATTCCAGTAATACCTTCTTATAGTTTCATAGTTGGTAGGGTCGGAATGGACCTGAGCAAATCATCAAGTCCGCCCCCCTGGCATGGCAGGAAAAAGTACTGGGGTCAAACGACCCCAGCAAGGTGTACGTCTAGCCTCCTCTTAAAAGACCCCAAGGGTAGGAGCCAGCACCACTTCTCTTGGAAGCTGGTTCCAGATCCTAGCCACCCTGACAGTGAAGTAGCGCCTCCCGAAGTCTAGTCTGAATTTACCCTCTGCCAGCTTGTGACTGTTATTTCGAGTCACTCCTGGT
>NW_017729032.1:125767259-125768154 GCF_001723915.1 Gavialis gangeticus
CCTGGGGGACCCCACTGCCCACATCCCTCCAGGTCAAAAATGACCCATCCACTACCACTCTCTGGGTGTGGCTGTCCAGCCAGTTGGCGACCCATTTGACTGTGTGGGTGTCGACACCACAGTCCCCCAGTTTCTTAATGAGAACGGGGTGAGAGACAGTGTCGAAGGCCTTCTGAAAGTCCAGAAAGACTACATCCACTGCTACCCCTACATCTAAGGATTTTGTGACCCACCTGAAGTTAAGGACTCTTTTTCTAGCCCTATACATATATTTTAAGGCCAGATTTCATAGCAGGCTGTATAGTGCCTTTCATCATAAAAACTTAGAGAATGCTACTACATATCACAAATAATAAAAAATCCACAGCCCATAAAAATCAGGATGCCCCCAGAGAGCTAGTGATTTAAACAGACATGATACACCACTGGAAGAAAGGAAGTATCAGTAGCCCCATTTTATATATGGAAAAGAAGGCAGGTTGATTTTAATTGACTTTCCCATGTCCCACGTCTACTTGCCAAGCTATTGAAAATGCATAGGCAGCTGAAACCTAATCTACAATAGGCCTCCCAATATTGCTAATACTGGTTTAGACAAGGCCTCTATTAATTAGAGAACAGGGTGCATGCCTACATAGTTAGATCTCAGTGTGACAGGGTTGCCGGTGGCAGCCCAGCTTGCCAGTTTGAGCCAGATGGCTCAGGCTGATTGGTGGGGGCATTCCCCTTCCACACCAACCAGAAGAGAGGCTTGCCCTACCCTGACCAAGGGGTGAGGTGAAAAAAGAAGACCTGAAAGGGAACTAATACCTCAGGCTTGTCCATTGGTCAGTTCCCAATCTGGGAGTGGAGCCTCCAGAGGAAATAAAAGCCCACGTGCCAATGAGGGATGACG
>NW_017729032.1:125773154-125775322 GCF_001723915.1 Gavialis gangeticus
TCCCAATCTGGGAGTGGAGCCTCCAGAGGAAATAAAAGCCCACGTGCCAATGAGGGATAATGAAAAGGGCTGCAGAAGAGCCGGTAGAGCTGACCAGTGGAGCAGAGCAGTTGCCCCACAGGGGAGAGGCAAGGGTCTCCACAGGAGAGGAGGGGCCCCGGTATTCAGGAAAGATTTTCATGTCCCTGGAGTCCAGCTAGTAAAGGGGATTAGGGGTGGATAGTGTTGTCCCTTAGGGGTTACCTGTTTTCCCTGTGTATCACTCCTCCATGTGTCATGATTACTGTGCATTATTGGTTCTGTATGTAACTGTTAAGGTTTATGTAAACAATTATGGTTGCCTTGGGTCCATATAAATGTGGGGTGGGCTGTAAGCTGCATTTTCACTGTGAATTTATTTAATTTGATATTGTATTATAAGATGTTTATGTATTGCCTCATTGTATCTGTTAAATGGTCAGTTGCCAAAATGCTGGAGAGCCTTATGATTATCACTTCGGATTCAAGTGGTTGCTATGCCTATGTGTGGGATTGTATTATTGTAGCCTTGTTTATGTATGCTGTAGCCATTGTTTATTTATTGTTGGGTCCTATTTAGTGAACCACTGCTTACCCTGGTGCCACCGGTGTTTGTTCCCATGCCAGGCCTGCAGGGTCTGGGAGTATAGGGGCTATACCCTAATAAGAAGACCACTGGGAGTCAAGGTTTACATTGATAAGCACCTTTGTCTGTCATGTTCACTTTATCTCTGCCTGTGTATATGAGTAGTAGGATTTACTGTCTTAGCAATATCAATTGGTAAATAGTTCTCAAATATATGCATATGCTTACTAAGTGTATTGGTCCTGCAAATAAAATTCTGTAAATAGTTAAAGTATACTGGGTGATCACAGGCTCTGCTCTGCTCTGCTTTCTAGGGGAGGATGGTGAATTGGCTCAGGCTAAGCAGCTACCGCACACAGACACATCTCCAAACATCCCTTCAGTTGAAGAGGGGGTACCGGCTGTGTACCACCCGCATTACATCAGGGCCAAACCCACAAGCCCTTCTGCCACAATGACCTACTGAAATGATAGAAGCTCTGTAATGACTTAAAAGGTCTCACCGTGGTTCTCAAATACAATATATTAGTATTTGCTCAGAGCAGAAATATATACAAGATGGAAACTGTTTCCCTAATACAATAATGCTAATCCATTTTCAACCTAGGTTTTTATCAGCTGGTAAAATTAGCAAATAAATAGCCAGAAAAAAAATAGCCATCCGGGGCTGGCCTAGATGACCTCCTGAGCTCACTTGCAACTCTCATTTTCTATGATTCTATAATAAATACTCATTTTTGGGCAAATTGCCTGATCAAGGTTTTTAATTCACTTTGAATCACAGGAGCAGAATTACATGGAAATTAATATTTTCAAGTTGACTGTAAGCTATAAAGAACAGAGAACCAGAACTGCGCTTCCCGTGATCTTCTCTCCAAAAACTGAGATTTTTTCCCCCCTCTAATCCTTAGTCCTTTTTGGTTTCAACAACATCATCCCCTGCACAAACATACACTGTCTTTTCATAGATTTCATAGACATTTGGGCTGGAAGGGATCCCTGAGGATCATCGAGTCCAGCCCTCCACCCCAGGGGCAGGAAGTCAGCTGGGATCATAGGATCCCAGCAAGATAAGCATCCAAATGTGTTTTGAAGGCGTTCAAAGTGGGTGCTTGAACCAGCTCAGGTGGCAGTCTGCTTCAAACCTTGGGGGCTCGGACAGTGAAGAAGTTCCTTCTTATGTCCAGCCTGAACCGGTCACAGTGGAGTTTGTGACCATTCAATCGTGTCATCCCTTGGGGGGCTCTGGTGAACAGTTGTTCCCCCAGATCCTGATGAGCACCCCTGATAAGCTTGTAGGTGGCCACCAGATCACCCCTGAGCCTGCACATTTCCAGGCTGAATAGCCCCAGTGCTCTCAGCCTCTCATCATAAGGTCTGTTATTCTGACCTCTGATCATGCGCGTGGCTCTCCTCTTCACCCTCTCAGGCTTCTCCACATCCTTTTTGAATTGTGGAGCCCAAAACTGGACGCAATATTCCAGCTGTGGCCTCACCAAGGCCGAGTACAGTGGGAGAATGACGTCCCGGGATCTGCTTGAGAAGCATCTATGGATGCAAGCCA
>NW_017729032.1:125780322-125782504 GCF_001723915.1 Gavialis gangeticus
AACCCTAGAAACTATGAAACTATCTGTGGTGCTAACCAGTGTAAGACTACTGAGCCTATAAGCATGGTGCAGGTTTTTCCTCCTAAGGTGGAGAACCTAGCATTTTTTGGTGTTGAACACCATCAGGTTCTCATCCGCCCATTTCATGAGTCTGTCCAGATCTGCCTGGATCACCCTCCTATCCTCAGGTGTGGATGCTTTACCCCAGAGTTTGGTGTCATTGGCGAACTTGGCCAGTCCACTTCTGACACCAATGTCCACATCATTGATGAAGATGTTAAACAGTACAGCCCCTAAGACAGAGCCTTGTGGGACCCCACTGGTCACAGTGCACCAAGACGATTGGCTCCCATCGACCACTACCCTCTGGGTCCTACTGCAGAGCCAGTTCCCCAGCCAGTGGATTGTGGTGATGTCAAGGCCACAGTTAGCCAGTTTATCCAAGAGGTGATCGTGGGATACCAGATTGAAGGCTTTTTTAAAGTCGAGGTATATGACGTTGATCTCTTCTCCCTTTGTCCAGGTGATAAGTCATCTGGTCATAAAAGGAAATGAGATTGGTCAAGCAAGACCTACCCACAACAAACCCATGCTGGGTATCCCTCAGATTATTGTTGTTAGCCAGTCTGTTAAGGATGGCCTCCTTGATAATCTTTTCCAAGACTTTCCCCAGGATAGAGGTCAGGCTGATGGGACTGTAGTTTGCCGGATCTACTTTCCTCCCTTTCTTGAAGATAGGCACCACACTGGTCTTCTTCCAATCATTGGGCACTTCACCAGAGCGCCAAGATCCATGCCAGGGGCTGAGTTATGAAGTTCACCGGCTCCCTGAGTACCCTTGGGTGTAACCCAACAGGGCCGGCTGACTTGAAGGTATCCAGCCTGTCGAGGTGTTCCTTCACCTGGGGATGCCGTCGCTGCCATGGAGAGAAGCACCAACCCCTCTTCCCCCCCTGCAGCTCAGGGACTGCTTGACCCACTGGCAGCTTGTCCTCCCCTCCTTACTGCTGGAGACACAGGTAAGAATTGGGCCCGACCCTTGCGTACATGCCATGGGGGTTTACTTCATCCTAAATTGAAGCAGCGTTTTTAAAAACCCACAGCTTCAGTTTAGGGAGAATTAAACTGAAGTAAACCCCTGTGGCATGTACAAAAGGCCATTGCTCAGTGGTGTGTCATGGCAAAAACCATGCTAATAGGCTACTGCGAAGTGCTATTAGCAGGAATTCCAGTTTTCGGAATAAAAAAATAACCCAACATTCATATTTTTCCCAGATCAATGAAACACCAATATATAGATCTCTCTCTATATATACATAGATCCCGCTATGCATTGCCTATGATATATATATATCTATGGTGTGACACAGGCCTATTAGTCACCCTTAAGAATGTGGGGGGGGCACATGCCTATGTTAATAGTGCCTGCCTGTATTAGTGGTGCTTCATTTTAATGGGGGGAATATGTGGATTCAGGGTTCGCTTTTTAATCAAAAAAGGGGGAATTTTATTTATCAGAGAAAACCAGGATCCCTGGTTCTTAGGTTAATACACAGAAAGTGTCCTTAAATAACCATGCACCGGCACTCCTGTGCAGTTACTCTAGTGACTGCTTATTCGGTTAGTACTTCATTAAGGAAGTACTAAGCAAAGCATGCAATATTTAAGGCACATGAATGAATGTGTAGAGCTGCCACTATACAGTGTGACTGACCCGCCAATCGCACCATAAACGCAGGCGACGGCTGACACGATAAAAAACGGGGGATCCCGCTTGCAAGGCCCTCTGCTTTCAGCCCAGGGGGTTGTTTGGGGTTCTTTTTTTGGGGGGGGCAGCGGTGCTATCTTTTATTGAGCCCAGGGCACGGGCGGGATGAAACCAGAACAGGCCGGCCTGTGCCATGCCGGGCAGTCTCGTCTGGTCGCTCAGCCCACGACGCCGCTGGGAAGCAGCCGCCCCCTGCCCTCAGGACCGAGCCAGCAAAGATCTCCACACTTTGCCCGCGAGGGGGTCCCAGGCCACTTTCGCGACAAGCCCCGCCCCCCCCCTCCGGACCAATCCACTCGGCGGGGGGCGTGGCGCTCAGGTTCGGAGCCCCCCGCCTGGGCCAATGGGCGGTGGGGGGCGTGGCCCAGGGCGACAATGGCGGCGGCGCAGACGGCGGCGGTCGGGCTTCTGCGG
>NW_017729032.1:125782648-125786646 GCF_001723915.1 Gavialis gangeticus
CCGGGCCGCTGCGCGCGCTGCTGCCACGTCCGGGTCCGCTCGCGCTGTCGGGCTGCCGCGGGTCCCTGGCGGCGGGGGCACAGGGCGCTCTGGGCCCGCTCGCACGTCGCAGCGGGAGGCTGAGCCCTGTGTGGCTACAGCAGCTGCGCTGTGCCGTCCCCGGCCCTCACCGCGGAGCTTTCCCCGGCTTGTCCCTGCAGACCCGGCCATGCCCGAGTGCCGGAAGGAAAGCGGGTGCAGCGGGAGCCCGGCCCGCTGGAGGTCCCGGGACTGCCGTGGAGTTGCGGTGCTCCAAGGTGACCTGCTGCAAAGCCCGCAGGGGGCAGCCACTGGCAGCTCCTTCTCCAAGCAGTTGGAGCCAATTCATTTTTTTTATTTATTTTTTTATGGCTTTGGGAGCTGGCGGGCGAGGTGCCTGTGTGCCGCTGCAGTCAGATGTGGTGCTAGCACACAAGAATACGTGGTCCTTGGAGTTGTAGGGCTGCGGGCGGTGGGCTGGGTGAGGGCAGCGAGCCAGGGTGTGACCCAGGGTGTGGGGTGGAACAGAAGAGCTGCCATTGACTGGGTCAGACTGGAGCTCTGTCTTGCCGGGTCTCCTGTGTCACACCGTTGGGGTCAGTGGAGGGCCCCTGGACATTGGCCAGTGTGCTCTGTTCAGTGTCCCCTTCTGATGCCCCAGTTCATAACCTATGATCTCACTCCTGTTCCTGTTTTCTTTATGGTTCTCCCAAGCAATCAAGTGATGTGTCCCCAGTGGCCTCCCTTAGTAAGGAAGGCTTATAGTTCCCATGATGGCCAATAGCCCATGATCTCGTCAAGGCTCATCAAAGAGGCCTGTGTCACCACTGGGCTCATTTGAGGGCCAGTGGGTGCTGTCCATTGTGCTCTGCTCAGTGTGCCCCCTTGGCACACTTGGTTTGAACCTGTGACCACTCTCATCCCTGTTTTTTTTTTTTTTATTACTTGTCCCACAGGATGTGTTGGCACCTTCTCCTGTAGCCTTCCCACCTCAGGGGGGCTAATAAGACGCTTGGTGGGCTATGCCCATATTCTTAAGGATGACTAATAGGCCTGCGTCACACCATTGGACTCATTTGCCGGCCAGTAGGCACTGTCCCGTGTGCTCTATTCAGTATCTCCCCTTGGCACCCTTGTTATGAACCTTTGACCAGCACTCCTGTCCCTTTTTCATTGTTATTTGTCCCTAGCATCAGTTGTCATGTTTTCTACAGCCTCCCTGCCTGAGGTAAGCCAATAAGTTGCTTGGTGGGCTTAGGCCCACATCCCTCAAGGTGACAGATAGGCCTGTGTCACACTGTTGGACTTGTTTGAAGGCCAGTGGGTGCTGTCCAGTGTGCTCTGTTCGGTGTCGCCTCTTGGCACCCTGGTTATTACCCGTTGACCTCCAGTTTTCATTATTATTTGTTCCAAGTAATCTATAACATGTCAGTAGTGGCCTGCAGTACTAAAGTGGGCTTATAGTTTCCCTGGTGAGCTTCTGCCTGTGACTTTCTTTGTGTTAAAAGTCCTGCCTCACACCATTGGACGCATTCGAGGGTCAGTGGGCGCTGTCTGGTGTGCTCTGCTCGGTGTCCCCCTTGGCACACTAATTATTAACCTTTGACTATCACTCCCATCCCTGTTTTGTTATCATTTTCCCCAAGCAATCAGTTGCTGTGTTCTCAGTAGCCTCCCTGTTTAAGGAAGGCTAATAGTTAACTTGGTGGGCCTAGACCCACAATCCTATAAGGTAGAGGTTTCCACCCTTTGGGTTGCGCTACCATTTGGGGTTGTGTTGCAGAGCACTTGGGAGCCCTGCGCCTGAGAGCAGAAAACAGCTTGGGAGAGACCCCTAGTGGCAAGAAGGGGGAGGCCCAGCTGCCAGTTACAAGGGCAGCCAGAGTAACAGGTGCTGGTTGCCAGGACAACCTCTGGGGAGCCAGCTGACAGGAAGGGGCAGGGCCTGACCCATATAAGCCCAGGCAGGAGGCTAGGAGGGTAGTTCCTTTCTGGTGACCAAAGGGGGAGGAGCTCTGCCAGTACAGACAGAGGGGGGAACCCTGACTGTGAGCATCCCCTGGTTGCTGCTGGGGTTGGGGTGTTTTCCTGGTAGGGATCAAATGTTGTTTGGCAGGGCGGTTTAGCTTTTTATGTTATAGCCCAGGGGCTTTGTGTTTTTGTGTTCGCTGTTTCAACTGGAGGACCGGGTCAGGCTATTAGGGGTTGGAGGAGGCCTCGTAGGGGCTCCACAGTAGCGTGGGGATCCTGGTGCCAGAGAGGGTGTGGCATTTTGGGGTGCATTGACCCCAGCCCCAGAGCAAAGGGGGCAGCGAGAAGCCCCAGAGGGGGGGCCGTGAGGAGCGAGAAGCCCCAGAGAGAGGGCCGTGAGGAGGGAGACGCCCCTGAGCAAGGGGGCAGTGAGAAGCCCTGGAGAGGGGGCCATGAGGAGTGACAAGCCCCAGGGCGAGGGGGCAGCAGAGCACCAGGAAAGCATGGGATGAGACAGGGCAGTGGAAGCCCAGGGAAGTCAGAGGGCAGAATTATAGCAGGGCCAAGGTCAAAACCACGTCAGTACCATCTGCGAGGCTTAGGCTGTGGTGCAGGGGAGGAAAAGGAGCTGCAGATAGTGCCCTCTGGCACTGGGGCAAAAAGGCAATGGGCAGCCTCCTGCTAATTACATCTATTGATTAATCAACTAAGATCAAGGCGTAGCAGGATAGTAGGCAGGTGGTTGGTCCATAACAGGAGGGTGGAGCCACTGATAGAAAGGCTCTAGTAGAAGTACTTCTGTCACAGGTTGTAATGATTTAAAAAAAAAAAAAATGGGGTTGCAAGATGCTTGACGGTGTCAACCAATTATGGTAAATACGCTTCCTGTTTATAAATATGCAACTCTTGCACATGTATTGATTCATGCACTACAGTTGCAACTCTGGCATAAGGCACTTGTATGTTTCAGGAAGCTAAAATCAGTATGTTGATATTGGCTGGCTGAGGTACGTTGTACACGACAGAAATCTAGTATGGATGCTTTTCTCTGAAAAGTTTCTGCTTCAAGCTCTAGCAGTAAAACCAATGACAAGGATGAGAGAGAGAAACAAAAGGAGTGCAAGACACAAAACCAGAAATTTGATGAATCCTTCCTTGTTAATCTTGTCTGCATGATTTTGGAGTTGCAAAATATTTCTAACATTTAAATGGGTTAATGCAGACCTATTTTTTGCCTTATGGCAGGGCTTCCCAGCCTTGCTGAGGAAAAGGCTGGGAAGCCCTGCTGTAAGGCAAAAAATAGGTCTGTCTCACACTGTTGGACTTGTTCGAGAGCCATTGGGCACTGTCCAGTGTGCTCTGCTTGGTGTCCCCCCTTCATGCACTCATTTTTAACTTATAACCTTCACTCACATCCCTGATTTGTCCCTTTGTTGTCCCAAGCAATCACTGATGTGCCCCTTGTGGTTGCACCTCATCGGGGGTGGGGGAGGGGGTGTTATGTCTCTACTTTGGGGCTCTGGCCCATGTTTAGCACATTGAAAGGCCTGTGTCACACCATGGCAGAGTGCATGCCAAAAGGGAGAGTGAACTGGGTGTGACCAGGGTGCTTTTCCACTGTTCCTCTCTCACTTGGAGCCTCCAGCATTGACCACCTGGGCAATAGTGATCATCGTTTGCTGGAATTCGCCATCCAGCGTAGGGTGTCAAGGGCCCGCAGCAAGGCGGTAGCCCTAGACTTCAGGAGGGCCAACTTCATTGAGATGAGGAGATTAGTGGGAGAGGCACTGGGGTCCTTGAGGGCAGAGGAACTCAGTGTCCAGGACGAGTGGTCATTCCTTAAGGAAACGATACTCACGGCCCAAGGGGTGTCCATCCCGACAAGAAGCAAGGGGGGCAGGAGTGTCCGGAAGCCCCCCTGGCTCACCAAGGGCGTCCGGGACTGCCTGCTTGCCAAAAAGGCGGCGTACGCCCGGTGGAAGGGGGGTGAAATCTCCAAAGAGGAGTAT
>NW_017729032.1:125787957-125788587 GCF_001723915.1 Gavialis gangeticus
AATCTATGAATCTATGAATTTAAGTTTAGGAAGTTCTGATTCAGAGGCTGTACCCCTAACTCCCATGCTCAGTAGCTACTGCTACCCCTTTCCTCCAAGAATTTGTTCAGTCCCTTCTTGAATCCAGCTTCCTCAGCACCTAGTGGCAATGAGTTCCACAGTCTTTACACGCTGTTTGAAAAAGAAAATACCTGTTTTCTCATGAGCTGCAGGATGCTCCCCTATTGGGGAAGATCTAAGTTTCATGCAATTTCTTCAGAATTAAAGATTTTAATTAGAGTCCAAGTTGTTGGCTGTTACACTTACAAAGATAACCTTGCAAATGCATGCAAGTGTTTTCATGCAGTGGCTGCCAGTAAATCGGACCTGGACAAGTTACAAGGGTGGGCGGATAAGAGTAGGATGGGTTTCAACACGGACAAGTGCAAGGTGATGTACCTGGGGAGGAACAACCGGCACCATACCTACAGGTTAGGGAACTCCCCTCTTGTCAGCACGGAGGTGGAAAAGGATCTTGGAGTCATCATTGACTCCAAAATGAACATGGGTTGGCAGTGTGGGGAGGCAGTTAGGAAGGCCAACCGTACCTTGTCATGCATCCACAGATGCATCTCGAGCAGGTCCAGAGAG
>NW_017729032.1:125789188-125799109 GCF_001723915.1 Gavialis gangeticus
CTTCTCAGGTCCCTTCCGACCCTGGAAACTATGAAAGGCTTTGTTTATGTTTGTAATTCTTCCAGGCAGGTGCAGGGTGGGAGGGCGATAATGACATTTTGATCAAGTTTCACAGCTACTATTGGGAATGCTCTGAGCCACAGTGAAGTGTCTCAGTTGGCTACTGCTTGGGAGAGGTATCACTCTCAAAAGGGGAAATGGAAGAAATGTAAAAAATAGAGGTGGGGAAGGAGTGGAATGCAGGACACTACTCCTTGGTACTGGAGGAAGACTGAGGTACAAAGATCTGTGCCATCAACAGACAGGCCTTTTGATATGTCATTTCAGAATGTGGGACAAAGCCCACCAAGTAGAGCTAGAACACCTTCCCCCCACTTAATGAGGGGACTGTTAAGGGCACATCACTGATTGCTTGGGACAAATAATAGACAAAATAGGGACAGGCATGATGGTCAAAAGTTCAAAATTTCTTCAGCAAGGAGGGCACAAAGCTGAGCACACCAGACAGTGCTCAGTGGCCCTCAAGTCCAGGGAGCCAGGGGATGCTGCCCAGTGGAACTGCCTGGAAACATGACTGGACCAGGGACAGGAAAGTGACCCCACAGTTTCTGGGGGTCCTCTTAGCCAGAGCCTTCTTCCTAGTTGGGCAAGTTGCCAGCTTGACTAGGGCCTGGATGAGGCTGAGGAGGTCCTGAGACATAGTGGAGCCAGTGCATAAATGAAAAGGTGCAAGGAGTACAACAGACAGGAGGCTCTGATTTCTGGGAGGAGAAGAGAGCAAGCAAGCTCTGAAAAGAGCTTTGTTACCTTTAAATGAGGTAGCTTTGGTCCTGGTAGCAGTCTAGCCATAGTAGTTTAGACCTCAGGGTGGACTGAGTATTTACCCTGCCTGCTGGGCAAGTTTTCCATCCCCACACAGCAGTGACTGCAATGTAGACATACCCCTAGTGACTGGTGGGGCTGTCATGAATGATAGTGCATGAAACGCAATGTTTGATAATATCTTTTATTAGACCAACTTTACAGTTGTGCATGTTGGCCAGTGCTGCAACTTGAATGAGGCATGACTTTCTTAAGTTCACAGAAAAAAATTGCAGCCTTTTTGCTTTTTCATGCATGTGAAGCTCCGATGGGCTCTTATATCAATAGTTACCAGCTAGTAGATTGCGATCGACTGGGCAATCATGAAGTCCCAGACAGTCGGTCTCACTCTCAGTCCCCCACATAGGCGGAGAGATAAAAAATTATTTGGGGGGACTGAGTATGTGCACGCATGCGTGTACACTCCCCCCAGCCCAGCAGGTCAGTTTATGGGGGAGGGAAAAGGTAGGGGGGGCAGACCGAGGCATCCACAGTGAGGGAAGGAGTGGGGCAGGGACAGAGGCAGGGGCTGGAGTGGGGCCCTGGCTTTGCCAGGTGGTGGGACAATTGGAGCCTGGGTGGCTTGTCTGGGAGGTGGGGCTTCTACTGCTGTGCATACCCCGGCAGAGGCCCAGGGGCCACGTGCCCCCCCGATCTGTGTGTGGGGCAGAGGCAGCTGCTGCTGCACACTGATACCTGAGTCCCATGTGATGCCATGTGCATCCTGCTGCTGGGCGGGCAGGGGCCACAGCTCAGATCCTGGGTTGCACTTCAATTCAGAAAGTGATCTTGTGCTTAAAAAGGTTGGAGACCACTGTTTTACATCATTAGACAAAAAAACCCATGGAGAAACTGGCAAAATCTTTGTGACTCAAAGGAAAAGATCTTGCCGCCTCTTCCCCTGCTGAAACTGTTGCCTATTTGTGCTCTATTTTTATCCTGAAAGGGACATTTGTGATGTGTGCCATTTAATAGGCAAAGAAGGAAAGTGAAATAAATTAGTTTCTTCCAATTACCACACAAATATCCTTGCCAAGTTGTAATCTTAAAATTGATACAGCTACTGAATTAGTGTGACTGACCTGTGCCCTAGTTCTTGGAGCCAGAGCTCTAACATAGCCAGATGTTGCTGCCCACTGTGCCCGATCTTGTATGAATAAAACAGGTGCTGTGCTTTCCTGACAGTTTGTGTAACTTCTCAGCTCACAAACAGCTCTGGAAGAAGTGATTTCCTCCATATTTAATTTTCTTTATTACTATTTTCCTTCCCTTGAGATTAGATCTGCTTTAATAACTGGATGGAAATTCGGTCAATTTTTAGTTTCTTGATAGCTTCTTAAGTGCTGTGATATATCCTACTGAGGTGCTGCAATTTCTCTTAAATAATTACACATAAAGTGAATGTGAAAGATGCCCCGTTAGCTGTACCAAAGAGAAGTCTTCCATTAAAAAATTAGGTATGGGAAAAAGTCACACAGTCTGACATTCCTACCTTCTTAAAAACTGCTTGTAGCTTACGTCACGGTCAAAAAAGATGTCCCTCTACTGTTCTACAAGTATTCTTCTGCCGTGAGCTTGTTGACCCCTTGTGAGCCACAGGATAGTTTTAGTCTTCATGTCCATAAAGTCAAGATGGCTAATTAGTTGGAGTTGTGAAGATGACATGCGTCCTGCTGTGACTGATCTGAGATCACTTGATGCTTTCACGTAAGTCACCAAATAGCCTGATGCATTGTACTACCCTGCTCCCAGAGGCAGGGGGAGAAAGCAGAAGCTGGAGAAGGAAGCCCAGAGATCCCAGTGGCAGTAGTACCAGAAGCAACTGGGGTAGTGGAGTCCAAATGGGAGCCCAAGGACTGTGGAATGACTGGTTGCAGGCTGCATGCAGGCTGCCAGTTGGACAGCCCTACTTTACAAAGGCCACGTTAGATGATGGCAGACAACTTTATCTCCTATTTTCAGGTCTTTGCCGACCAGGAGTTTATGTAGTTATGGAAACAATAACAGCAAACCTGGGGTAAACACCCAGATGGACAGTGGGTGTTCAAGGTCTCAGAGCAGTAATTACTATGGGTTCTTGTGATCTGTTGGTTTTTTTTCTAGCTGCCATTATTCCCCTTTCTGGTCACTGTGATATAATTGCCTTGCTGAGAAGATGGGAAATGTGATATTCCTGTTGTTTAAATTAAAAAAAAACAACCTTTAAACGCACCTTCTTGGGCAGGTGTACAATGAAAACAGTGGGGACTTGGCATTGCTATGGTCCTTGTGAGGGTACTGCTGCATTTACCTTGTTTGAACAAATATGTATTATTCATATAACCATTTGAAATTATACACAAAGCATGTCCCAAACAAAATCTCCTTTAACTTCAACATTGCACAGTTAAGCATGGAAGAATTGTTCTGTTCAACTGTTTGAGAGACCATTACTTTCAAACACATGTGACAACTCTTTACAAGGTCACAAATCATGGGTTGGATCAAATACGCCGAGTCAAATGAACACCTATAGGTAAAAAAAACAAAACCCTTTGAAAACCCTGCCATTGGCAAAACTCTGCTTGAGTTTGTCTGTAAAGGACCAAAGCAAGCATAACAGATTTTTCAGGTAATATGAGGCTTAGTGGATGAAAACTATTAGAGGAGTGTAAATGATTATGTTCATGTTAGATCTTGTTCAGAGACCAAGCATAGTTGGTTTAAAACTAGTGCCTTTCAGATGAGAATATTTTATAGTGTTGAAGATGTGCATACCACTTTCATACCCTGCTGCCCTCTTATCTTACTACTGGAAACTGCCTCTTTCCCTTTTTCTCTAGGAATGCAAGTTTTTTGGCTACTTAAAAGCCAATATCAATGTTGTTTTTCATAGGTCGAACACTGGAGGGGGCTAAAGCAATGAGAACTGAAATTATTACAGGAAATTACAGTGTTCCTTTTTGTTTTGTTAGTCAAGAAATAATTTGGTTCTTTGTTGAAACATTTAAATGAACCCAAATAGAATATAAATAGCATATTTTGTTCAGGATTTTTACAGTCATTATTTTGAGAGCATCAGTGAAGTATTATGAGTGCCTGAACAGACAGGGTATTCCTTTCCTGAACACTTAGTGCAGGATCATGGATTTCATGTTTGACACATTGTAAAAAAGCATGCTGTTTGCTGTTCTGGTCTGGGTTGAATTTTGTTAGAAAGCGTGACTTCCTGTTGACGAAAACCTTTTAAACTGGATAAATAGCTAGACAGTGTTTATCAGAGTTTCCATATTACATCTGGTTATTTTGAGCCATTTAAAATAATATTATCACCCACCAGAAGTTGTTAAAGCTAGATAGTGCTTTATTTGGAACAAAATAGTTTTATACAGTTGTGAATGCTGGTAATGCTGCCTTTGATCAGTTCACTGGAAAAACCAAAGTCAAAGCACCAAGGACTCTGAGTCTACTTGAAGATGTGGAGTTAGTTGTTCTTAATATATGTGACAAATCATATCCAAACTAAATAGAATTTGATACAAATACACATTCCTCCAGCAGTGCCAGCTTATTTTTCCTTTGGCAGTCTCTTCCTGTGACTGGCAGCTGAGTGACTCCGCCTCCTGTTTCCCTTCCCAAACATGTCCTTGTGTGTGATGCTCTGGAACAGACTCTACTTGCTTTCTTATTAGTCCATTTCCATATTCTTTTCCTTTTATTTCCATTTGTCAGATGTAAAATTGCTTCATTCTTATTTTACTAGTTGTTTCTCTTGCCTTTTAAGTCCTTCTCCCCTAGCGGATGCTTCTCCTTCTATCCCAAGGTCTTCCCTTTTCCAGCGCCCCATTCAACAAAAGACAGTGATGGGTGAGGAGTAAGACCCTCCATACATCAGCGCTAGAATCTCCCTGGGATGCGTGTTTTTTAAAAACATTCCCAAAATTATGCGTCGATAAAGTCCGAATATAGAAATATCTTTCCAGTTCTAGGGGAGGACCTGACTTGCTTGTTTTGGAGGTAACACCAATACTTGTTGAAAGTTTACACTCTTTTCTCAAGGTGAGTTAATCAGGGATCTTGGTCTCTGATTAAAAAAAATCCCCAATTTTTGGATTAAAAAATGTAACCCAAAATCCACATTTTCCCGTGATTAAAATGAAACACCACTTATATTAGTGTGCACACATGCATGCGTGTGTGCGTGCACGGATGCGTGTGTGTGGGTGCACGCGCACACATGCATGCATACATACATACATACATGCATATATATGTGGTGTTTCATTTCAATCACAGGAAAATGTAGATTTTGGGTTGCTTTTTTAAATTTGAAAATTGGGAATTTTTTTATCAGAGACAACCAGGATCCTTGGTTATAATAGCTCAACAAAATGGGGGTCTTAAGGGAAAGTGTGTGTGTGTGTGGTGAGACAGGTAGTAAGTGGAAGTGTTGCAGTTTCAGGTAGGCAGACAGTACACATCTCAGAGGAAGAAGTAGTCCAGCAGCCTGAAGACAGTTAGCCCCACTCAAGTGTATGCATGGTTTTCCAGGTAGGATGAGTAGGCATTCTCTTCCTCTGTACCCTGTTTATTGATAGCCATGCTTCTGAGTAGTGCTTGGCATCATTTTGGCATTTGCCCTGCTCACTGAAAACTGCACAAGTTGTGATGCCAGAAATGTTTCACCTGTACAGTTTGTGTCCATATTTATCCTGAGTTCCTTTCCACCAGTGAAGTTCAGGATTAAGCTATGCATGACACTGTAGACTGCTAGATGCATTTTGCAAGGCACAAAGCCACCTCTGGCTCCCGTTAATTTCAACAGGAAACAATGGCACACTCCCTTTCTTACAAGGTGCTCAGCAGCTGGTGAGATTGAGCCTGTGTCTATCCTGTTTCTCTACACTGGTTGCCTGTGAAGTGGTGAAATGATTTTTTTTAAGTCAGCTCTGAGGATTTTGAAGCCATAGGTGGAGAAGCCACTGGCAGGATTTGACCTCTTCTCTAACCCTCATCCTAGCAGGTAGATGCTTCTGGACATTAGCACCTTCTCTAGGTGTTTCATCATCTCACCTTGGACCAGTTCATAATGGAGTTTTTCATTCTCTGCCCCCCAAGCTGTGGTGGGGTTTTCTTCTTGTCACTTATTGTGGCTTAGCCTTTCCTACTTATATAAACAAGGTGTTCCTCGATTTGAGTTATAAGGTGTGTGTTTAGTTTTAAGCTTTCACAACACCAGTATAAGATTCCCTTCCCCACCTCGACCCTTTCTAAATTAAGTCATCTTGTTTGGAGTGTTAACATGTTTTATTCAGCATTTTAACTGTTAATCAGACTAGGTTTGAAGCGCTTGTCCAAGGCCCTGAGTACCTATCCCAAGGGAGTGGTAGTAAAATAATGATTAGAGACATACTCTTCCCACTTCTGTTTGTCAGGCTGTAAAGCACAGGAAGCAATGCAAGAAATGGATGGAGAGACTAACTTTGTTATCATTGAGCCAAATTTAATTGGTTCTTTCTTGAATTTTTCCTTCCTCCTCCCCCTTTAATTTACTTTACTTTATTTATTACCTTTGAATTCTCCAGCTCTAACATAGCTGGCATAAGTCTGAGTTGTCTGTTAACCTTGGATAGACTTGGTTCTGGTGATCTCTGCCTTCCCTTCTGCATCCCTGAAGGACTGGATATATCTGGATAAGTGAGCCTCCTTTCTTTTACACTGCTATTTTAATTAAATATGGCTAGAATTGGGAGCTCCACAGTACTGGAAAGACAGTGGTGAAACTTTGAAGAATTTAGGATCCAGGATTGATCTCCAAATGTTAATGCATTCATTGCATTTAAACAGTTAATAGATACTTTTATATTGAGCTTTCAGGTGACCTAATTTCCCTTAGTACTGTACATTTAGCTTCATACATCTGCACCTAATTTGTAAAAAGGACTTAATGAGAAACTTCAAACAGTTTAAATGTCAATTACAAAGAAAGCGAGGTTTTAAAGTTCCAGTAATCTGTCCATATTGGTCATCGAAACATGATCCCAGGTGGATGTAATTCAAGACAGATGGCATTCCAGAGGCACAATTACAAAGAGCTTATATATTTTCAACACTAACAAGCTGTCACGCTATGTTGTAGCTACACTTCCAGTACTGTATAACTACAATTACTGCTTTATCTGGTGTGGACTTGCTACTAAACTTTTAATTCCCACTCCTTAAACTGTCAGTAGGATTTTTTGGGTGGATAATGGGGGGTGGGAAGAATATTTTGTATGGATAAGTTAGGTTTTCTGATTTTGGGGGGGGGGGCTCAACCTAGGTGTTGTTATTACAATAAAAGAAACAAGTACTGGATATTTGTACAACAAATAGGTCATCACAGAATTACTTTAATTTCATTTCAGTAGCAATTAATTTTAGTCATAGTGGTGTCTAGGAAATAGCTATGATGACTTGTTAAAATCTACAACATCCTGGACATTTTTGTGACATTTTTGTCTGTGACTGTTTTAAATGAGAAACTGTGAAATAAAGTTCCCAATGATTTGGCATATAAAAAGAACCACAATTCAGAAGAATGGAAGCAGCACAGCTGAAGTCAATCAGGAATAACATGACTAGTATGTAAAATTCCAAACATCATTTTACATAGGGTTTTTTTTTTCACATGCTTGCAAATACTAAATGAACATACTTGGTACATAGTGCAGAAAAACCATGTCCTTTAGTCCTGCTGAATGAAACATGATTGTCTGTATAATTTTCTTTATTTGCATAGGGCTTTTTTTGCTTAACTTGACCGTAAGACTTCAAACTGTTAATTCAAATATTATTACATTTGTTTATCTTTAAAGTTTCATAAAACATTAGGGATGAGATTTAAGATTTTTTCCTGTTAAGATATTTTATTTATTGCATTAAAATTGCACAGACATGCACATACCTGGGAGATCTTTGTAAAGGGGCATTTCTACTGAAGAGCACACCTTTTCTGCTAATTCAGCTACCACTCAATTAAAAAAAGAAATGGAGAAGGACGGAGATGCTTCTTAGTTGAAATGTCAGAGTTAAGTAGCTGAATTTGCCTTTTAATTTAAACAAATCAACCCATATACTGTTGTAAAATGTTCTTAAATTTTATTTTCATACTCAGAAAAAGATACAAGATACATGCACAATCTTCTGCCAACCTATCTGTACTTGAAACAAAGTATCAATTTGACCTACACTTTACTAGTTTTCCCTTTTTAAGTTGTGGCAAGTGAATGTTTTCTAGTAATTGTTTTTAGGGAAACAGACAAAACTTATTAGCACTGTGTTTGGCATGTCATGAATCATTAATTTTTTTATATATTCAGAAATCCAGTTGTAGCATACAAAATCCTCTTTTGATTTTTTTTAAAAAAAATCTGGGCTGCTTAGTTATGATCAGTTTAATACGTAGCATGTCAGTGGCAGAATAAATATATATTAGTGTGAAAAAGTGTCGTTATGACTAGGAAAAAATTGCTTTTGGAGGCCATTGTTGATTGGCTAAATTTTGTACATAGGCAAAAGGAAAGAAAACACTTCTTACCTTATCTTCTAATTTTGTACAAGTAATTTTGCAAACAATGTCTTCTGTCTGTAGTTGATCTTAGCATGTCTTGATCTCTATTTTTCCCCTTGGAGTCATCCAAACTCTAACTTACTCCGTGTGATTGGATGGGTAATATGAGTTAAGCTAATTGTTAAAGACTAAATGCAAAAGTTTCTTGCACCTGGAAAATTAGGAGAGCAGAAGCAAAAGACATGTATACATCTTTTCCCTGGTGGTGCTTCACCTGTGAATTTGAACTGTGGTGGTAATAAAAATTTTGTGGACCTCATTTTATGTGAGATCATTAAGTGACAGGAGAGTTGGAGACTAGCTCCCCTTCATATTTCAGGATACAAAAAGGTGCCATTTATAAGCCTAAAGTGCCTGCAGGAAGGAAAAACAGGCTTGTATACTTAAGAACTAGACTCTAGAAAGTAACCCATTTGCAACGTTGGCTACAGACTTAGATTATCAAAATCGCAAAAGTGTTTTATGAAGCTTAAAAAAACCCTGGAAAACATCTGCCTATTAAAAGCTGTTGTAATGACTTGTTTTTCATTCTTTTGGCTGGTGTTGCTGTCTCGTCATGAAAAAAGACATGATTGTGAATGATCTTGGTAGAACCGTAAATGGCTGTTGCAGTTCCCAGCTGTTGGAGCCTAGGACTTGTTATCATTTCCACTATAGCCAACTGTTTCACTTAAATAGGTAATTTAGTTATAAAGCTATACCTTTAGTTGTACCTTTGTGAGAAATGGGAAGGCAGTTGACCTTTCAGGGAATATTTTGCAGTCTTGAAGCTCAGTAATAGGTCCATCACATGGCCTTTTTGTACTATAAATGTCCACTTTTTATTTGTTGAAAACTAATACCACCTTATGCGCAGCATTTGCTGTTATTTAAGCACAGTTTTTTGTTCTTATTAGTACTGAAAATAGCATGCAGCAGAGAGAGATGCTATGAAATCAGATTTCTATCTGTACTGATGGTTTTAAACAGGGAACATTATCTATTGAATGAAGTATATTCTGAGTCTCTAATTAAATTTAGGACTGGCAACCCAGGGAAACTAAAGTACTCAGAACAGGTACAGTTTTCTATACCCTGTTCCATCACAGAAGTTCATCTCAATCCTGGGATTGATCATTTTTAGGAGTAAGAAATTAAATGTTTACCTTGTCATAGAGCATTCTGAGACTGAGTTCTGGTAGTGATTTTTGTAATTTGGTCACTTGGGCTAAAAACTTCAAAAGAAGATACCTAAGATCATGGATCTAAATCATTATAGGCAACCCCTGCTTAACATGGTTTTGCTTAGCGCAATTTCGCTCATTTAAAATGAATACCTGATTTCACTTAGTGCTGAGCCAATTTCGCTATAGTACTCAGTGAAGCAGCCGCGGCAGCAAGAAATGGTGAGTGGCAGTGAGTGGGCAGGTGGGAATGAGCTCGGGTCACAGGGCCAGGGCCAGCAGGGGCCCAGGGCGGGGCAGCAGGAG
>NW_017729032.1:125799919-125800589 GCF_001723915.1 Gavialis gangeticus
GCGGGGCAGCAGGAGGGGGGGCTGGGTGGGGGGGGGAGAAGCGGTGGTGGCAAGAAGCAGCAAGTGGGGGGCAGGCATGAGTGCAGGGCCCCTGCCAGAGTGTCGGAGCCATCAGGAGCCTGGGCTGTGGGCTGGCACATGGGGCTGGAGTGGCTAGCAGGCCTGGGGAGAGGTGACGGCGATGGTGAGAAGCTACAAAGCAGCAGTAACCAGTTATTTCTATTTACATTAATGCCTGTGGGGAAATGGGTTTTGGTGAGCGTGGTTCTGCTTAACGTTCAGTTTTCCCGGAACCAATTTAGAGCGTTAAGCGGAGGTTGCCTGTACTTGCTTACTGAAGTAAATGGGCCGCTTTTCATAAGCCCTCGTGCTCCCATTAATTTAGGTTGGATATAGGATTTCTCATTTGAGTGAACTTATTCAAGTGCATGGCCTTACATTTAGATGAAGACAGTAAGATAGAGTCTTTAGAATTCAAGTTTCACCTGCAGCCTCTTTATGCTAAATTATCCAGGTCGGGGGTAAGCAACCAACTGCCTATGGGCTGGATCTAACCTGTGGATGTGGGGCTTTGACAGTGGTCATTCTACCCATACTGCTATGGGAAGAAGCTGTGGCTGTGGATGGTAGCACCTGCCCAACTCTGACCCAAGCTTGGGTCACAACATGA
>NW_017729032.1:125805589-125806348 GCF_001723915.1 Gavialis gangeticus
GCTGTGGATGGTAGCACCTGCCCAACTCTGACCCAAGCTTGGGTCACAACATGGAAAGGCTTATGACTCTTGATCTAGGTCAAAGACCTGCATAAGCCTGGATGTCTCATTCAGCTATCATGGCTAAGGCAGGGCAGTTTGTGTAGTCAGTGGCATGCAAGGAAGCAGTGTGTCTAGCATCTCATGTAGCTACCTTTGACTTCCTTGCCCAAGTCACTAGGTACCTATTTACAGCTAGATCATCTGGCTTTTGGTGGAAGTTTAGAGCAGAGCTTGACTTTATTCCTGTGGTTCTGTGATAAGAGGTGGCTAACCATGTCTGCCCCATGGCCCTTTGATAATCTGTCAGAGGTGAATTAATTATTGCTTTTTATTTTCATTTTAATTTTTTTTTGCCAAATTTAGATTAGGGTTATTTATTTGCAGATTTTCTTCAGCAGTAACTGGTTGTATTTGAATTTAGATACTGAATGATTTTATATTACATGTCTATGATTACAATCCATTGAGCATTTCACAGTATTTAAAAACTCCTGTGATTCAGAAAATATGTTATTGTTCTGTTCTGTCTTAGTTTCTCTATTGTCACCTAGATTGACACACTTGAGACCCAATACTTTAGGGCTTAGTGTGACCCATAAGCCTTTGTGGACCTGACTGCTGATCTCAAAACTCTATAGCTACTACAAAAAGACAGTTATGTAGCTGCTTATAGTTAGACCTGGGTGCTCTGCAGCCTATAGATATGTTGTTAGTTGA
>NW_017729032.1:125811348-125811664 GCF_001723915.1 Gavialis gangeticus
CATGACTATAGTAATATAACTATAGTAATAACAGCCTGGGAGGCAATATTTACCAGTAGCTTCTGGAGAATATGTTAAAATTATCTGTTTTTCCTCTTTAAAATGTAGGCAGCTAAGTGGTAGATGTTGTGAGTACAGCTTTCATTATAAAGATAGTTTGGAAGTTTTTTGTGTTTTTTTTTATGGTTGAGCACCCTGGCTATTACTTCACACATGGTCTCATTGACTATTCATTATTCTAGATGAGTATCACAATCTGTCCCTGGAGTTTTTTAAACATTATTCATAGATTCATAGATTAAGGGTCGGAAGGGAC
>NW_017729032.1:125811675-125814127 GCF_001723915.1 Gavialis gangeticus
TGAGTATCATTTCCTTAAGGAACGACCACTCGTCCTGGACGAGTTATGTAGCAACCTATACCTGCAGAGGTGCAATAAAATCTGTATTTCCCTTGTAAAGTTCATACAATTCCTAGATGGTATTTCATCAATATATTTTAAATGCCTTGACTCTTGTATTTTTTTTTACTTTTACCTTCAAACCCTTGTTAATATTTCATTGTAGCTTTTTACAACTCATTTATCTGGAATTACTTATTTAGGGTGTATTTAAATATTTGTGTTACGTATATTACTTAAAGAGTATTTAAAACAGTTGTTGGGTCAGTTCAAAATATTGACTTCACCCTGTTGGAAGCATAACATCTCTTTTCTCACTAGCTGCTGTTTTTAGAGGTTGATGGATATGGAAAACACCACTTCTCTTTTTCTTCCCTTGTTAAACTAAGCTACTGAGGAAATCTTCCTACTGCTACATGCTGCAATATGTCAGTAACACCGTTATGTTATAGTCGCATCATTATCTAAAAGGAAAAATTGAGTGTGGGTTGGAAGTCGACAAGTGATGAAAGTAGCCCTGAGGTTGTCAATTAGAAAGCCAAGGCCTGGAACTGATAAGTTAATAGGCAGTTCTCCCTTCACTTCCCCCCACCCCTTTTTTTTAAATGTGTATGATCTTTATTTCTCAGGATGTAAACAGAAATGTTATGTTGGTCTGTGTCTGAAATGGTTTCCACTAATAGTATACAGTCCTTTCAGATTATTACGATGTTATTAGCAGAAATAGTTAAACACTAGGAAATAAAAACATGTCAAATAGAAGAATCAAAATAAAAACAATCTCGCTCTTTTTGTCCTGTTTTGAATTTTTCTTTTTAATATTAGACTGCTGGAACTATTTTTCCAGCCCACTCCTTTGGAGCATGTAATGATGTTCATCTGGGTTACAGAATTTGTTTTCTACTCTGTGTTTTCTTGTAGGGTTGAAAACAGGAAATTTGATCATTATCAGTCCAAAAGAGTTGTGTGTTCCTTTGGAGGGATGACATTTTCTTTTCTGCATGAAGTGGGTTGTTGTTTGCCAAACGTACTATTTTTGTTGGTTTTAGGATTTTTTAAAAAATCAAGTAAATTGGTTCCACCATTTTATTTACAAGTTAATATTTTGAGGTAAATTGTGGTTTGAAATTTACAGAGAAAATAATAAGCAAATGAAGCCCTTCTCAAGTGGTACAACAAACGCAATATATGCAAGACTGTATGCCGCTTTGAAGAAAAAAATATAGTCCAGCTTCAGATTTTGAATATTTACATCCTGTGTGAATGTTCAGTGGTAATTGTACAAGATTTTTGACTGACAGCCTCAAAGCCTGAGATCCTCTTATGTGTCTCTCAAGTACCACAGCGAAAGTGGCAATACAAGATTTTTCTGCTCATTTCTGTCTTAACCTAGAACAGTACTTCTAGGTCTGGGTAGGTAATTACATTTCTACATATATTCAGTCCAGGGCCTGTGTTTCATTGACTAGCAACCATCCTTTGAAGGGCAGGGATTTGCAGTCACAAGTGAGGCTATTGGGTGCAATGGGGAGCTCTTTAAAAACTGACAGCACAGTATGACTCCGGGTTTGAATTTAGATTTGTCATCTGGAGTTCCATAGCCTGCCATTACTAATTTTGTGAGCTATTCACTCTCCTTTTCCACCTAGATACTTTTTTAAAAATAAAAATACATCTTAGTTTAAAATAATACACATCAAAAATTGCAGTTCAAATATGCTACTGTCTTAACTTCAATAAGAGCCGTCCACGTGGTACTTTTGCGTGAGATACTTAGAAGTTCTTGCCTCATATACATTGCCAGATGTCAAAAGTAAGAGTTAATATAAAAGGGAGCTTTAACCTAAAACAATTCTCTGTTCTTTTTGCACCTAACCTTAACTTGCCCCCTGAAGTATCAGTGTTTAATTATAGAGTGTTTATAATACTGAACACCTTTGGAAGAGATCATTCTGGGGCTTGGTCTATGCAATACTGAAATGAGCGGGTACTGGCCTGTTTCAAGGAGAGCTCTGGGAGAAGTAGTGGTATTTTTCTGGGCCAATCATTTTGTTCTGTTTAGTTTTCACATCCACCAATTGGCATAATCCGTAAGTTTCCTTTCAGCTAAACCATTCCACAGATTGCGGTACTGTAGAATCTGCATTCCTGGCAGGGTTTGAGATGAGGGTTTCCAAAGTAGCTAGGGATATGTAGGGCTATGCAAAACAGCACTGTTCCATTTTGATTTGAGTTCTGACGTTTTGCTAGAACTGCATTTTGTTTCAAATTTCATTTTGAGTCGAAATGGATGTTCTGTTTTGCTTTGTCGAAACAGTGAGGCTGTTTTGACGTTTTGTCCATTCGCCATAATGGGGAAGCTCAAAACAGCCTCTCTCATCTGGTAGGCAGATTGGGGCCCAACCCTGGGAGG
>NW_017729032.1:125819127-125819971 GCF_001723915.1 Gavialis gangeticus
GGGAAGTTCAAAACAGCCTCTCTCATCTGGTAGGCAGATTGGGGCCCAACCCTGGGAGGGCTGCTGGGGCTGTGCCAGTCTTCCCGGGGCTGAAGGCCCCCAATCTGCCTGCCAGATGAGGGAGGGAAGCCAGTGCTGCCGCCTGGGACTTGGGAAGGGAACTGAGCCCTATTGCTCAGCTCCTCTCCCCAGTGCTAGATCAGGCTGGGGAAAGGAAATCATCTCAGCTGGGCTGAGTTCCCCTCCCCAGCATGATGGTTGCACTGGAGTTGGGAACTGAGCCCAGCTGGGATGAGTTCATTTTCCCAGCATGATTGTCGGGCTGGGGAGGGGAACTCAGCCCAGGTGGGCTGAGTTGGCTGGGGAGGGAAACTGAATGATCCAGCTCAGTTCGCTTCTCCAGCCCTATTGCAGTGCTGGGGAGGGGAACTGAGCCAGGGCTCAGTTCCCTTTCCCTGCTCTGTGATCAGCTTCCCACACCCGAGCCACAGGAGGTGGGGAGAGCCAGGGGTGCTCTCCCCACCTGGCTGAGCCTCAAGCTGCTGGAAGTGCAGCCCTGGTTCTCCCCTGTCTCCCACCACCTGGCTGCTGGCTGCTTCAAAACTTGAAACATTTCAAAACATTTTGACTAGCTTCATTTTGTTTCAAGGCTGTTTCGAAGCCCTTCATTTCATTTTGATTTCACTGTTTTGAGCTCAAAATGAGTCAAAACAGTGTTGAAACGGCTGGCAAAATTTCACACACTTGTAATCATACGTGGCTGCAGCAATCATAGCTGCAGATACAGCTGCTGAGGTGCTCCATCTGTTTGCTGTTGCTTTTATTTCAAAGTGGACTGGTTATC
>NW_017729032.1:125824971-125827533 GCF_001723915.1 Gavialis gangeticus
GGCTGGCAAAATTTCACACACTTGTAATCATACGTGGCTGCAGCAATCATAGCTGCAGATACAGCTGCTGAGGTGCTCCATCTGTTTGCTGTTGCTTTTATTTCAAAGTGGACTGGTTATCTGATCAGCTGCATGGGACTGTTGCTGTGCTGCAGCTGAGTAGAGAAGCAGCACCCTTTGAAGTAATAGCCATAGCAAACAGCTGAGTAGCTTGTTCTTTTTTGAGTGTATAGGAAGAAGCAGCTCTGCTATGTGTGCATGCTCACTGTCAACAGGAGCAGTCTGTGAAGCCTTTAAATTTGTTTCTTGAATGAAATAGCATGAGCAGGTGATGTCAGATCAACAAAACACATCTTCCATGAAAATAATTACATCTTTCCAGACTTCTGTTTCTTATTTTCTCTTCCCCACACTTTGCATCTATGTATCTGCTGGCCCAGCAGTGCTGTTGGGCAGGTATATATACACATCTGCCATATGGAGGCAGGTTAGCCAAGCTTTGCTGTTGCCAGTCACTTTGCTGTAAAAAGCAAATATGCCAAAAAATCTGTGGTAAACTGTTCTTGTTAGTTTGTGCAGCAGCACATTGCTTTCACTGTTGGCTCCAGGCATTTATACACATGCTCCAGGAGTTGTCGGGGTGAGGAGGGCACTTTAACTAGAGTGGGTCCTAGGTACACTTTTAATTAAAGTGCCCGGAGTATCTCTTGTACCAGCGTCCCTGCACTGAAAAATGGAGGTGGGGGTTCAACAAGCTTTAGTTTAAAGCACCCCTGCCACCATTTTTAAGTGTGGGGATGCTTATACATGAGACCCTGGACAGGAGTCTGGTGGAGCATGAAAATACCATGTTCCACAAGACTCAATTAATTGAGCCTGCTCCAACATGCTGTAATTGGAGCATGTCAGAGCAGCCTTGCTGCACATACATAGGTGCCCTAGGCGCCCTTTGTTTTTAACTATCTCTTCTTACTCTTTATAATCTTTTCAACACCTGTGACTGATTATAGTAGATATACTAATTATTCTAGCTTTAAAAATGAAACAACACCAAAAATACAAACAATCTAAGAGAAAATACATTATAATTTAGCTTTAGCATTACTATCCAGCTGTACTTGCACATTATTGAATAAGGATAACAAAATTCATGCTATATAACATGAAATATGGATCACTTGAATGAAAATGGGGCTCTTTTGCTACTGTAAGCCTCAAAGCTATTTTGAAAAGTTCTCTTCTCAAAAGGCCAAGCCTTAAACTTCCTTCCAGACACTCTGATACTAAGTGAATGACAGTAAAGGTCTGCCATTTGGGCAAGAAAGGTTTATAAAGCATGTTAACTCCAGAACTTGGCAAAAATAAAATAAAATGAAGTTTTGAAATTGTCAAGATTTAACAGTATTTTTTCTTTTCAACTATAGAAAACTTTCAACTAGCTCTTTCCTTTGTTTAAAAAAATCTAAAAAATGCAGATTAAAACATTGTAATTTAAAAATTTCTCTTAACTCTATTAATATCTAGTATTAGCAGCAGCCCCACAATATGAAGATGACAGTCTTCCAGTAAATAGGGTAGTCATTGAGTCCATAGATGACTGAGGAGGTCAATATAAGATCTACATGTTGACTACAGATGTGGCAGTAAAAAGTAGATCCTGGTGATGTGGATCCCTTTGTCTCTCATCTATCTACCTCCATAGTGAGGTGAGCTTGCTCCAAATGATTGATGTCTTTTTGTACATCACGGCACCATTTACTTGAGTCTACCAGGTATTGATGTTAATATTGCATTCCTTGAGCCTGGCTTTCAAAGTGACCTTGATTTCTCTTCTTTTTTCCACTGGTTCAGAAGTGACTTGCAGCAAGTTGGGAGTGTAGGACCTGTTCTGGAAAACATTTGTTGGGCATCCTTATGACATGTCCTGTTCAACAGAACTAATGCCATATTAACATGGCTTCAATGCTGGTGGTGTTTACTTGAGCCAGAACACTGGCATTCATTCTTCTGTCATTCTAAGTGATATGGAAGACTTTTCTGAAGACAAAGCTGTTGGTAACATTACAAAGTTTTCTGGTGTTTCTTTTGTCTTCCAACTTTTGTGCCCATACAACAACCTGATAGATGAGAAATTTGATTTGGGTCCTGATGTTATTATCACTGAAGACCCAATTTTGGAGCTGTCCAAAGGCAGCACTGGCAGATTTTATTTGGTATTGAATATCATATTTTATATTTACTTTTTTGGGAAAGGTGGCTACCCAGGTAGGGGAAATGCTCAGCATTCTCCAACAATCTCTCTCTAATTGTAATATAGTTACCTGACTATGTTGACCCTGAATGTAAGACAACCCCCTCCTGTAATTACACATGGAAAATATTATAAATTTTATTATAATTTTCCATGCATGGAAACGATTGGAGGATCATTTTAAATTTGTCCCCTCCCCACCCCTCTACTGCAGGTGATATGGGGGGCAGGCAGTGGGGGAGGCAGTAGATGGGGAACAGGGTAGGGCAGGTGGGGGGTAGTAATGGGGCAGGCAGTGGGGGGATGGTGGG
>NW_017729032.1:125827631-125829467 GCF_001723915.1 Gavialis gangeticus
ATGCCTGTCCCCACCTGCAGCCTCAGGCTGCCCTAATTCCCCCTTCCCATGTTCCCCCCTCCTCCATGCTGTTTTTGCCACCTGCAGCCTCATGTCCCCACCCCTCCCTTTCTCCCATCTTCCCCTGCCCTGAAGTCTCTCTCCCGTGCTTGCCTCTCCACCTTTCCCTTACTTTTGCTACACACCAGTAGGCTCTGTCCATGCAGCAGCTAGGGTGACCATTTTTTAACAATATAAAGGCAGGACACATGCCTGCATCCCCACCCGCCTGCAACCTGTTGGCAGCATGGCCAGAGCAGAGCTAAGCAGGGCAGGGTTGGATACAGTCTCCCTGCCCTGCTGCCTTTCCCTTGGCAGCCACCATACTGGCCACATGCCCTCTGCCAGCCTAACAGCAGTGGGAGGCACAACTTCAAGCTGCCACCGCTCCAGTGGCTGCCGGGCAGGCAGAGAGCATATTATCATGACAGTGCATGGGTCTTGGAGAAAGGGCAGCAGGGCGGGAAACCCTAAGCCTGCATCCACCTCCATCCTGTGCACAAATATGGGGGGGGTACTTGCCCCCATGGACCCTTCCCCAAGGGTGTGCACAGCAGCAGGGAGCCACCCTCCCCTACGGCCCCTGGATGAGATGTTCAAACCTCTGTTGTACTCTCTGCCCTGGCCCTGGGGCCCCATGTACAGCCCTGGCAAGGCAGTGCCCCCAGCCCTCGTCCCTGCTCCACTCCCTCCCTCACCACAGGGGCCTTGATTATGTCCCCCGCACCTCCTCCGTCCCCCAAAGACTTACCTACAGGGAGCTGCTCCCCACGCTGCCTGGCTGTATTCCTGGCAATGTGCAGGTGTGTATATGCACATGGCCCCTGTGTTCCACTCCTAGCAACACCATGCAGGCTGGAATGCTGCCTGTTTGCAAGGGGAAACCCAGATCCATGCCCAGTGCTGCAAATCCAGGTCAAATGCTGTCCCGGAGTCATAAAGCCCGGGCCTTGACTTGATGATCCCATTCTGGGAATGTCCCACTCAATTAGGGACAGGTGGTCACCCTAGCTGCAGCCTGGGGCACAGACCATGGCTCCAGCCAGGCCCTGTAGCAGTGGTACAGAGCCAGCATTGCTGTTCCAGCCTGATCCCATAGCAGCAGCTCCAGCAGCTGGTTGGTTTGGGCTGGTTTGGGGGTACATTTTTACTGTCAAATTCTTAAAGGAAGTCAAACCATTGAACTGGGTTGAAGCCACCAGCTACATACCTAGAACCAGAGTCTGCTGAAGAATTAAGCCAGGTTTTGAGAGCAGTATCTTCTTCTACAGGTTCAGACAGAATATCTTCTTCCTTTCAGTTTACTGGACCAGTCACTGAACTAGTTCATTCGAAGTTGAGAAACATATTGGGAGTTGCAAAAGCAGAAAAACTTGTTTTTTCCTCTTCTAGTCTATGAATAAAAACAAGTTAAGAGAGAATAAGATCTTCTAGGATTCAACCAGTCTTGAAACATTTATTGTTTCTGGTCAGCCTGTTCTGTTCACTAACTATAGACAGTATGTAATTAATTTAATAAATCCATTTTTAATGCAAATACCTTTTGGTAAACTTTTTAGCTGTACCTACCCCATTTAAAATTAGTTTTATTTTAACTAATAATTTTAAAATGTATTTTTGTGCATTTTAAATTGAAATAAACTCTATTCAGATGGACAGTATAACACAAATCATTAGTAAAAATAATCTAGTAAAAAAATTAAACATTAATAATTTTCTAACAAAAAAAGTAAAATTCTCTGAATAAATGTAGGTTAAGGTACATAGTTGCCTAGAAATGTTGTTGATCATTGGTCC
>NW_017729032.1:125834467-125837304 GCF_001723915.1 Gavialis gangeticus
AACTAATAATTTTAAAATGTATTTTTGTGCATTTTAAATTGAAATAAACTCTATTCAGATGGACAGTATAACACAAATCATTAGTAAAAATAATCTAGTAAAAAAATTAAACATTAATAATTTTCTAACAAAAAAAGTAAAATTCTCTTAATAAATGTAGGTTAAGGTACATAGTTGCCTAGAAATGTTGGAGATCATTGGTCCTTCTGGGTAGTATAAAGAATTGCAAAATCTAGTGGTAGAGCTATCTTTAATAAAAAGACAACATGCTTTAATGGCGACTGGCCAGTGAGAACTAACCTTTTTTTAGGAACATAACTAAAGAGTAAAAATCCAAAATAAAGTTGAAATTTGATTATTTAAATGAAGATTTTCTGCTTTATGATTTAAATAATGTTTAAAATCTGTGATTTTAGTTATCAGGATTTAAACTGATCTATTATGATGTTGAACTGTCTCGGTTGGCTGTGTCCAAATGCAAGCTTGATACAACGATCCACAGGGTCAACTAGGAGCTGTGGAACCAGGAAAATGGAAAATGACTTTTTCAATCCTTTCTATAGGTAACATGTAGGGGGCACTCCATAATGAAACAGAATGACCTCTTCATCCATTAGGAGACTCAAGGAAAATTGCTCCAAGTACTGAGAACCTAAGAGACAGAAGATAAGCCTTCCACCCTAGCTATCATTTTTAATATACTGTTGAGATGCTAACACTTCTTTATGATCTACCCATATTTTCTGCCTCCATGCACATTTGTTTAGCTATTTTAACAGGTACTTTCTGCCTCTTCCCACACTGCTCTTTAAACTTAGGATTGGCTCACCAAAAAACATCCTCAAACCAACATGCAGTCTTCCTTCAGATTTCACTTTATCACTTATCCATGTTGTCTTGAAAACCACCTTACAAGCAGCCAACCATTTTGTCTGTTTTGACTACTATTTACCACCTTCACTAGTATTGTCTCATTGTTTCCTTTTACTCCCCAAGTTGTCCCCATCTGTTATTTCTTGTCTTACATTTTAATTGGTCTCTGAGGGCAAAGCCTGCCTTTTTTATTCGTATTTGTACAGTAACTAGCACAGTGCTGTCCTGACTAGGAGCCAGACCTTAGAGGTGCTGGATGCTGTGGTTAAACAAATAAATAATATTATTTAAGTGACCTGGACTGAGTCAAGATAGTAAGCCTACTTCAGTCCCTCAAGGTCATAATCCAGAGTTCAATGCCATCAGCAGGTATTGATTTAAGTAAGCTTAGGAGAGGACCTCTAGCCAGGTAATTGACTTGAAGAAGGTAAAGGAAAATGAGCACCCATCATGACATTACAAGAACTAGACAGACCCAGCTCATAGCTGAAGCAGAACCAGTATTTTGGCCATGTACCCTGTCTTATACACTGGCTCAAGGACCATGCCATCATCAAACCCATCTGGATGAGCCTAACTGATCATATATGGCTCCTACTAACTTCTAGGGCTACGAACAGACATTCAAAAAGCCCAAAATGGACTAATCTGCAAAGATGGAATCAAACCTGTACAGAGTGAATCAGTTTCCAAGTGGATAGACATTCCCTTTCTATTCTGGAAATGCAGGCACATGCCTGGAGTGGGTCAAATCAGAAGCCCAGGGGTGCTAGAGCAGTCCTCCCTCGCACAGGGAAGCTAAGCTGAGGAGGGGGAAGGGGGAGGGAGGGGAGGCGTGGCTAGGCCCTGGCAAGCCCACCCCAGTGGCTTCCTGACAGCTGGGAGCAATCCTGGCACATAGGGCTGCCCACCCCAGAGACGATCTCTTCCCCCTCCTCCCTCTCCCCCACATCTGTGAGGCTAGGGGGTAGTCCCAGTTTGCTGCTGGGGGGAGCTCTTCTCCTTCCTCCTCCCCTCCACTCCCCCCTGCCACTGTGGAGTGGGGAGGGGGGGCTCTGTGAGATGCCTGGCCCCAGAGGGGGACTCTTCCCTCTGTTTCTCCTCTATTGCTGCGGGGTAGGGAGGGGGCTCTGTGGGGTGCTTCCCAGCCCCACAAGGGAACTCTTCCAGGGATCCACTTCCTGTGCCTGCAGCTCCAGCACTTGCAGCGGGAGAAGCCCTGCACTGGAGCCTTCTGCCTCCCTTGCTCCCTGCTGCACAGGTCCCAGCACTCTGTTGGGAGTGCAGGGAACCTCACCCCCTGCTTCCCCATGGAGTCTAGCATGGGATTTCCTGTCTGCAAGTGTGGAGTTGCAGGCACATGGCGCTGAACCCTTGTGATAATGGCAGCCAGCGCTGTGCTGGGGGTGAGGAGCACAGCCCTGCACAGCCTGCTCAGCCACTTCTATCCCTGGGGCTCCATGCCGGGATGGTAAGGGAGTTTGGGTTAACTTAAACCAGGAAGGGGTCTGGGACAGACATCACATAAACTGGTTTGTGCTTGTGGTGGGCCAGTAGAGGGTGCTCCTGCGCTGAGCCACCCACCTCACTGTGCCCAACCACCTTCCAGGCTTCCAGTGCCTCCCTGGGGGTGCCTCACATCTGGCTGATCCCCTTCCTGGAGCACACCTGCTAGCCTGGAGGTAACATCACCACCACCCAGGGTCTGGACTGATCCTGGCCCTGTGTCCCCTGGGAGACACAGGCCTAGTAGTCCTTGAGAGTGCTTGACTCACTGCAAGAACTTGGGGTGCTTCCCTCAGTCTAAAGCACAAATAGTAGTCTCCCTTAACCAAACCAAGGGGACCCCAAGGCATAATCTAGACCCACTCCCAATAAGTCTCCCATGCTAGGTACAAAGGAGAACTTCATTGGTTACAAAGAGTAGATTTGGAATAAGGTGCAGGGTAGAGCAGTATCAGAGA
>NW_017729032.1:125842304-125868392 GCF_001723915.1 Gavialis gangeticus
TACAAAGAGTAGATTTGGGATAAGGTGCAGGGTAGAGCAGTATCAGAGAAATCCCATAGAGCAAACAGGGTTGCTGGGTAGCCTCTGATCATGCATCTGAGTTACTGAAAGCTATATATCTAGTTAAATCTCAGGTAGCTTACTTACAAGTATCATCCAGAGGCAGGTGGAGATTCCCTCTGGAGGCAAGAAGTTCATTGGTCATGTGTTTCAAGGGAGCGCAAGTTTCAGATGGTCCAGCTTCTCTCTGAGTTTCCATCATGGCTACTGCCCCTCCTCCTGAGCAGTCTTTAACTTATATAGCCCTTGTTACCCATTTACCTGGTCCAATGGAGGCCAGCACCTGTTGGCTGCCAGGCAACCAATTTGAAATGCATCACTGGTTGCTGGGTAGACTGGCAGGGTCTTTAGCCCCCTCCCAGTCAGGTTGGCATTGCTTAGAACAATAGGGAGCCCAAGCCCCTCACCTAGGTATGTGATGCCAGTCATGTCGACAGAGGGAGCAGGTTGTTCCCTTCACTCAGGAACGTATCCAGCTCAGGTTACAACTCAGAGTCACATGAAGAGATGGGGAAGAGGAGTGACCATGGTAACCAAATTGTCAGGTAGCAAAGTTTTGGAGAGAGACAGGGATGGTATTCTGCCACAGAACCAAATCAGTTCAGGCTGATACTACATTCAGCTATGTTTATCTCAGGCTGGTTTTGGCCATTTTGAAATTGCTTTATGTGTACTGAATGTCTGTTCTGTTACATGTAATGTCTGTCCCTAGCCTAGAGGGTATTTTAGTTTAGTCAAAAATCATCTCCAGAGTCAAACTGTATTGAAGACTCTAGAAGATGTTTATATCAAATTGCCCTCTGATTTTTCAACAAACAACTAAACCTCATTGTGTACAGTTTGCAGCTTCACTTGGACATATACATATTCAACAGCTTTGGACCATTTCCACTGACTCCCCATGGCTTTGGATCAGGCCATATCACAGCTTTTCATCGTGTTTCCTCCATCAATTGCAGAACAGTAACCAATAGACCTTTCTGTCCCTCTTCACATTGAAAATGGTTCTGTAAACCATCATGATGACACCAGCAGGAGGCCCTTGTTTGATTACACCAGTGTCTCTTTCAGTATGTATTTCTTGCCTGTTAAAATTTTAATTTCTATTAGGAGAGTTCATGAACAGGCAGGTTTTCATAAAGGGATCCTGTCTCAAATTCCTGCTTGGTTTGGTCCTTAGGCCTTACCTTAAATCCCTACCAAACTTAGCACTCTCTTCAGACCAAGAAATAAAACCTGCCAGCCTTGTTTCTTTTCTGGTTATTTCTTCACTCGCTATGTCTTATTGTACTCCATATTTCTAGTTGACTTTATTAGGGGGTTGTTAGTTTGTAAGCATTGTCTATACTATTTGTCAGTTGCATAAGTGCATATTTGGTGCAATTAGATATTTTGACTGTCCTGTATAATAAGTACACAAGGAGTGCATAGCAAGTGCCTGGTTATCAGTTTGTTGGATACTAGGGCTGTACAAAGCTCTGGTCCGTGATTCTGTTCGGCAAAAATTTGGCCTGATTCAGTGGTGGAATCTCTGAATCCGAATAGAATCAGGAGACCCTTTAATCTCTCTGAATTGAATTGGAATCCTCCAAATTGATTTTGAAAGATTCGGCGATTTGGATATAGACATAGCTTTAAATGTTTTTTTCCTACATACCTCAAGGTACCAGGCGTGGCTCATGAATGATGCAATGGTGGAGTGGATGGAGCGTCTCACAGGAGCGCGGGGGTCTCCCCAGTGTGCTCAGCAGCAGACCTGAAAGTGGACCAGAAGCACTTCTGGTCCGCTTCCAGGTCTGCTGGGAAGCATGCTGGGGGGGGCCCTGCACCTCCCCCAGCTCAGTGACTGGTGCCTCCTGGGTCTGGCTGGCACTCAGGGTCCCCCCGTGGCTGATCAACAAGCTGGGGGGATGCAGAGGGGGTGCCCCCATGCATTTCTCTGTGGTAGACCTGGAAGTTAACCGGAAGTACTTCTGGTTCACTTCTGGGTCCATCACCGAGCATGTGGGGGGGGCCCCCCGTGCTTCTGTGGGATGTTCCATCTGCCCCAGCATTGCAGTGTTCATGAGCCACACCTGCTACCTCGAGGTATGTAGAAAAAACATTTCAAGCTGTGTCTATGGCCGAATCGCTGATTCACCGAATCAGCATTGAATCTTCAGATCTGGATTTGGCTGAAGCGAATTGGGGACAGTGATCCGAATCAGCAACTCGAATCACTATGCCCAACTTGGGCCTAATCCGAATCTAATACAGCCCATTTCGCACACCCCTATTGGATACTATGGGTTTTTTTCTGTGGGTTCCTCCATCTCCTTTGCCTTCTTGGCGTTAGAGCTGACCAATTTAGGTTGTAGAGCTTTTGGGCCTGATGCTCTGTCTTAATCAGTAGGTAAGGTAGATGACACTATATAAATAACACCATAGTGTGAACAAGGGTGTTTAAAGGGCACCATCATGAATTTCCAAGTTTTCCTTTGCCCTGTGTGTATTCTAAAATTTGAATTTTATTAAGTCTTATAGAACTTCCACATTAGACTAACTGTATGGCTGGAGTCTTGGGTCCTTAGATATGTTAAATCTCTCCAGTCCCACTGAAGGAGAAATCCAGACTGTCTTCCACTCCTATGCATGCAGGCTGAAAAATTAGCATAGCTTAAGGTTTCTTAAGACCAATTTCCAGGATAACTGAGACCATTTTTCCCCTTGCAATGCTTTTCAAAGCTGTCAGCATAAGAAACTTTTCTTATTCTGCATGAAGAAGAAATGTTTTTAAAATAAAGCTTTTTTAAGTGCTTGTAAACGGTGCCAGATTTTAATTACAGTTGGCATTTCTGAGCATACTTCTGGCAATGGCGACCATCTTGCTGCAAAAAGGCATAAATTTTGACACTGGCAATATGGGAGCCCAGCATAAGAGACTGTAAACCACACTCCATTCTGCTTTATTATTCTAGCTTAAGGGAAGATCTTTGATGGTTAATATTTTAAATAGAATGCTCTGTTTTAAATAAAAAGTTGTTCTAATCTCAGATTGGATTTGTATAGTGATTCAGATGGTTGAGATCAGAATATGCAATAAATTTATATCAAACAGCCTTTAAATAAGCATGCTTAAAGTGGGAAAATAGGATGCTTCATTACAAGAAATGAGGTTGGCATCTACCAGGTTTTCCATTAAGTTCCAGGTCACAGACAAATAAAGGAAGTATGTTGGGGGGAGGAGGGAGAACCTTTTTAAAAATAATTAGGGAGATGTCTGTTTTGTTCACCAGATGGAAAATCAGTAGTTGTGGGTGGTCTGTGCTGGATGGGGCATCTCACAATTGGCAGAAGTATGCCTTTAACTTTTAAAGTCCTGGGACAAATTGTGAAAGTAATTGACTGTTCAAAATGCTGCTTTTCTGGATACTTAACAATACTTTTAAGATCAAGATTTGGTGAGTTTGTCATTTCTTATAGGAATACTTAGGGTGGTGTATATGTATTAGTCAAGCCTATTTGTTGTTTTTGGTAGTTGTTTATTAGGGATGTTGTCTTACTGTGATTATATGTGCATGCTTCTGTGTTTGCTTGCACATATCAGACGTAGTAAAAGCTTTAGAATTCTTCATCGGTGTCTCCTGCTCATGGGGGTTTTGGGGTGTTTCTTTTCTGCAACACTTCATATGTTTGTATTGTCTAGGACATTGTAAGTTTTGACATGATTTTATTTCATTGTTGTTGAGCTGATTTGTTTTTAAAATTTTAACCAAAAAGTTTACCAATATGCCAACATGCCACAGATGAGAGGACAAAACTGAATTCCCTTATTTAAAAGCAATCAGATTATTTTGAACTTGGAAAAAAAATCAAGACTTTGCACAGAAATAGAAAGGCGGTGTATAATACTTTTAAAAACACAAATCCAACTTCATATTTAAAGTGGTGATTTAAAATGTGAAAAGACCTTAATGTAGTTTGCCAGGGGGCGTTGATTGCTGATCCATTGGGAAGGAGTCTTAGGCCCATTTTATTTAGTCATTAGGTTAATTAGATGCAAAATTAAAATTTAGAGAGAGGGGCTAAAACATGTTAATGCTGATTTAGATCCAGAGCAACAGATTTTATTATTTTAATTGTTTAAACATTTTTTGTCCTGTTTGGGATCACTGGTTAAAGTAAAAAAAAATGTACATAATCTATTTGAATAATAACAAATAAGTGCTTTAATGTATAGCTTACTTAATTCCAAATAATTTTCTTGTAACCTATGTTTAGGTATAAATACCTATGTTTATTTGTAGGGTTTAGATAAAGCTTATAATGCCTCTTATAATTTATGTGAAACCAATCCTCTCAAAAATAATGAATGAAAAGACCATTTTAATACAAGTGTGTGTTTTTGTATATCCAGCTACATAGATAAACTGCAAATAATTTCCCTGTAATTAAAGCTAGGCATTAGAGGAATTACTTGGTCTGATGCAAATGGACTCTGTGCATTGTGTGTACACAAATTGTGTTTACAAAGTATGAAATGTACTCTGGGTTTTGTTTTGTTTTTTAGCTTTTGTTTTTGTTTTGTTTTTTCAAAACTGCTTCCTAGGAAATACGTTTTTAACACTAGCCTTAAGAACCTGTGCACTGCTTGCACTGTAAAGCAATGCTTTTATTAAAGAGATAATTATAATATGGTTTAATGTTGTTAATCAGCCCAGAAGGAGTATCACTGAAGAGTTATGCTGTTATGCAGGATGCCTTTTTAAAGAGAGTGCCTTATAGTTAAGGATACATATATAGTGCAATATGCTTTTTGACGGAGCTAAACTTAATGTGAATCTTTAAATCAAATATGTAGTGTCACTTGGGGACAATTACAGTAAAACTAAAGGGGTCCTTCTTTGCTTTCTCCTTCTCCAGGATTCTTTGATGGGAATTTCTTATACAGAGACACATTGTAACTATATTGGGGTTTTCTTTAAACTATCAAACTATATTAGTGGATTCTTTAAAGAAATTATAAAAATATAAAAAAATATAAAATATAAACATGTTTGAGGAACAGACTTTAAGTGGGTAAAAAACCCAAACTGGAAAACAAATGGTTCTTCCCAGGCAGCAAACATGCTTGGCTGTTGATATGCTATAATTTTCTGCTTTACTTAGTAAAAACAGCAATTACTTATTTGTTCCATATCCCCCCCCATAGCACAGATGCTACTCAGTCTGTCCATTTTCTGGGCACTGAACAGGGTTTTTTTCTTTCTTTTTTTTAACATAATTTAAGTCAAGTTTTCCACTTGCGCACTGAACTATTAATAGCATCTATTTGACGCTCATGCCATTTTACTACCAGCACAAGACAATGGTGTGTTGGAACTAACCGTGACTGTGAAAATATTGCTTATCAGCCTCTACATTGTACTGTACAAATGTTTGCTTCCAGGTGCAGTTTTCTGAAGAACTGAGCTAATCTTACAAATCAGTACAAGAGTGAATAAAAGCTACTTGGTCACAGTAGTTAAGATAGCAACCTAGTTAACCCACTTTTTAGTATCATGTTTGTTTACAGTCATGGTTTTTGTAAAGTATCTCTATTATTAGTAAAATGTACATACTTTCAAGGCAGTCGGTCTTACTGAAGTCACTGGCAAAACTCCCACTGACTTCAGTAAGTCTAGGATCTTACCCTTGGTTTCAAAACCAGTTCAGGTTTCTAAGGGAAAAAAAAATCACAGAATTTACAAAACTATGTATGTAAAGCAAATATGTAAATAGGATATGACAAATCTGTTGTTTCCCAAATAATAAGCACCATTATTTTCACCAAATACAAAGAAATGTGCATTTATGCACAACATAACCTGAGCTGTGGGTTTTTTGTTTGCAGACCATAATTCCCTATCTAAATACTTTTTGTAATGGCTGCTGTTGAATGGGAAATTTCTGTTATGTTTATTACTGGTAGTAGAATTTTTAATAAGGTGAATAATTGCTATTTTTAATATAATGTAGATTTGTTTTAGTAGGAAAGTGTATTTATTGATTGTATTTAAAGTAAAATGAGACATCATTATGAACATCTGGTGTTGGTCGTTAACTCTTGACTTCTTTGCTCTGAAGTTTACAGGATTTTTTTCTCCGATTTGAGGTTACAGTATTGGGCCCTAAATTAATATTACAGATAATTCTTCTGTAGAAAACTTGCAACACAAAAACTTTCCCTGTAGACAAATTTACATGTAGAGTCATGTGTTGCAATTTAATTTGTATGTTACAGCACAAATTAAAAGCTTCCTAGGAGGAAGGACATCTTTTCTGCAAAGCTTGTAAACTCAAGCTGAATAGCTATAGTTCAATGACTTTGCAAGTACCTCTGGCAAAACTAGTAGAATTAATTATCTCCTGAAGTCTAATGGTTCTGGATTTTTTTTAGTTCTTCCTTTATCTTGGTAGAAAAATTAAAATATAAAATCCCAAGTTATGAGTTTAGATGATCAAAAGTCAGGAAATTAAGAATGCTAGGTTCCCATTGTAATATTAACTTGGCTACATTCTATTGCATATGGTCTACTGTCACTTTCTTTTACTATTTCCTCCTTTTACAACTGTTTCTGTTTAGGAAGTTTTAATATGTTCTGCACTCATTAGCACCCAATTGCTCTTTAAAGATGGAAGGATATATTCTCCATCTTTTTCTGTTTGGCTGGTGTGATGTTGCTTTTATAACCCACCCTTCTCCCCACAAAACAGAGAAAGGGGTAGCAGGAGGAATAGTGAAACTAGGACCATGTAGCAACCAGAGTTGTCTCCAATAAAGAATAAAATGAAAGCGTGCACTGTCAGAAGAAAGCACTGAGACAGAGGGGCTTTGGCTTGGAAACAGGAGAAAAGATAGAGGAATGAGGGTACATCACAGGCAGAGATCACAGGAGTGAAAGGCAAGCCCAAGGAAAGGACTGTGATAATAGCGCAAGGGATGGGGTGGTAGAAATTAGCACTCAAAAGTTAGAAGATGCCAAAATTAAGGTTGTCTGTGCAACCATATTTTGCCCCTCTGTGTGTATGCATTATGATACAGTTGCTAATTACATGATCACATCTATCTTTTTGCACAGGACACCCACTTCTTACAGTGTGCTGGATTTCAGTGTTTTATGAATAAGCAGTTCTTCAATAGTTTGTTTTTCCTCATTGTTCAGTGTGGCCTTATTTATGCACACTATTCAAACCCTGCTGTTAAGACAAAACTGTTTGTTTCCTCAGGAGCTTTTGTAGGGCTGTTGGCACTCTAAATACCATATTTTTTGCATACAACACACTTTTACTCAAAAATCTGCTGCTGGAAATTACGGTACTCAGTATAGGTGAGAAACACAATAAGAGCAGTTTCTGTTGTTTATAAACAAAAGCGAATGTAAAATCTGCACACAACTTTGGCAGTAGAATAATGAACAGGTTCTTCTCCTTAGCTGGTGTCCCAGAGTTAATTAACATAAGGAAAGATATTTTTCCCTTCATTCTGCCTTTTAAAACCAAGGTATGTATTATATTTCTGTGATATGTTATGTACAAGAAAGTAGGATGCAAGAATGCTTCACCAAGATAAATTAATTATCCAGAATTCTTGCCTTGAGAAGGGATGGCATTATGGTATTTTTTTTTAATGAATAGGAAGCTGAAGTCAAATAGATTAAAGTAAAAAAAATACTTTTTGGGTGTACATTTTGGGAACATCTGCAGAAAGGATACCAGTATAACAGTGCTCAGCATTGGAATGGCTTGCCAATGCAGCAAAATACACAGCCTTCAGTGAAGCAAATCAGCTTCCAATGCAATATATGGCAAGAGTTAGCCAGCTAGGATTGGGCACAGACAAGGCTAGCTGTGTAAGCCTGAAGTCAGGCAGAAGGTGGGGCGGGAAGACTGACGTGTTGAGATAGTCATGAGATTTCTTAGCCTAGTGTCTTGTCCATTCTCGGCAGACTAGCATCTGACTAATGGACAAACTAGTATCTGTTCATTCCTAGCATGTAATAAAATAGGTTGTTGCCTGTGAAATCTTATGCCTCTCTGAGTCAGTCTCTAAGGTGACACCTTGCTTTGCCTTCTGCAGCTGGGGGACTGTTTCTCCCAACAGCCAGTCAATAGGAAATATTTTGCGGAGGGGATTAACTTCAGTCTCAGCCTCTCCATGATTTAGATGCCTTGTGGCCTTGGTAGACATTGGTGTGATTTGGTGCCAGACATTCATGGCAAAATACACAATATTTGGGATGGGGTGTAAAATTCCTCAGATTCGAATCATGCTACTGTTCTAGACGCTGGGGCTGCCCAGGACTGGTGCTGACAATCAGGAATGAGATAGGAGTTCTGAGAGGCTCAGCACCCGAGAGAAAGGCACCGCCCAGGGCGTGCTCAGCAGTGGAATTTTAGGAGCCTTTAACACTGGCATTTGGGGATGTAAGGACTTTAGGCACTGTGATAGGCATGCAAACAGAAACTGATTGTAAGCCTGCCTCAGAGGATTGAGCCAGCTAACATGGATAATTAGCTGGCCCATGGGAGTTGAATGCTCCCAGAGGAGAGCTGAAGGACACTGAGCTAGAGAGAGCAAGCAGAGGGCTCCTGGATGAACCCCAAGGGCTATGCCTGAGTCGCTACTTTCCTGGGGGTCTGGAAAAGGGCCTTGAGTGAAGGTGAGAGACTAAGCTGCTGGAGGGGATGAGAGAGAGGGAAGAGTGTGGGCTACCAGTGGCAAAACTGAGTTCAGGCACTCTTTCTGAGTCTGGGAAAAGACCCTGTGCTATTGAAGTATTTGTTTTGCTGTTTGTGTTGATTTCTGCTGGGAGGGAGTTTAGCCTGGGGAAACCGACTGTAAGAAAACACTGAGAGACTGAGCTATCCCTGACCCACTACAGGCATCTTCAGGGTTAGCCCACTGCTGAGTTACGGGGACTGAGCATCTCAATTTTGGACTTACAAGCCCCAAATGGGAATTAGGTAGAGCTCAACAACCCAGACTCTAGAATCTAATTTTCTCAGAGTACTTTTCATTCCATGTTACTTTATATTCAGTCACAATAGCAACCATGAATACCTGGGACTTCTGTAAATCAGGCCTTGCATCTCAAGTTGACCACCCAGAAAATGAGGACTACTCAATGATTACCTGTGAGAAGTTTCTTTTAAGAGACTGGGTTAACAGCACACAGGAATTCTGTGTCAGTGGCAGGCATAGCTCATTTTTTCCAGAGCAGCTTTCAAAAACCTGAACCATGAAACCCTCCTTTCTTCTGCTGTAGTTCCCTGGCTCATTCACTGTGCACTTCTACCTTCTGCAACAAATGAAGCTGGGGTTCTACAGACCCCAGGTTCCCTTTACTGGGGTTCCCCTTACTGTGCTGCCACCCCTGCCCCACGCCGCTTTCCCATGGCTGGTTGCATGTGCAGCTCTGTGAGCTGCTGAGAGGCAGCGCGCGATTGGCTGGGCATGAGGCCTGTCAGCAGCCCGCGGAGCCGCACAAGCAACCGAGTGTGGGGAAAACTGAGTGCGGCGGCAGGATGGGGTGGTAGGTTGTGGCAGTGTGGGGCGGGACAGTGGGTGGTGGCAGCGGCTGTGTGTGAACCAGCCCCTCCCCGGCTGCCACCACCAGAACGGGTACACTTGTTAAAAAAGGTTGAAAACCCCTGTTCCAAGTGGATTGGCATCCCCTTTCTGTTGACTCTGACCCTTTCTGTTCCATCCTCCTACTTGTTCCCATCTCTTTCCCCACATACGCTCCTTATTTCAGTCCTGTTCTGTGCGTCTTATCCCAGTCTGCCTGTGTACCAGCCCTAAGGTTCATTTGGATACTCACTGGTGAAGTTCCAATATACCACTTTACCACACTCCTCATCTGTCTCCTGCCATGCCATCCCATGTTCCTTGTCCCATCTCTGCCCTCCCCCTTTCTTGTTCAAACTGTTTTCCTCTGAACCAACCATCCTCTAATTCCCTTTTTTTCCTCATAGGCTTGTAACAGCTCCCCGGTTCCCAGTCTGAACCTCTTTTACCCCTAGGTTCATAAGCTGCTTGCCCAGTTGGTCCCAGTCCCAGTTTTTTTCCATCCTCTCCACTCTGTTTCCTTGCTTCAAACAGCTCCTTTCTATCCCCCCTATTCCAACTTTTGTTTGTTCTGCACATGAATTGGATGGCTTCCGTCTCCAGGACATTGCTTCAACAAGAGCACAGGGAGAGACACGCTTGCTTCTCCATTTCAGTGCCTAGTCTGACACTATCCAAGAATTGCTGGGAGCAGCAGTTAAAAGGGAACTGCGTCTGTGTCCCTTTTGCTGAAGTGAGAGAATGAAGGATGTTCAGAGAATAGATTTTTAGTAGCACTGATGTAAGAAATCTCTACTGTGTACTAACTTCAGTTGTGATGAGTTTCTCAAGAATGAAAAACGGCACGTCCAGGAAATGAAGCTCACCACTTGCCAAATTTCAAGTCCAAAGCAAGGGAACACTAGAGGATTAAAAAACAGTCTCAAGAATTTTATAACATCTGTAAAATAATGGATTTTCCCCATTCTTGTTCTCAACAATAGCCTACTGTTGGCTGAAATATTGCGCACACAAATCAGTCTGAGGGAGTTAGTTGGCATGGAAAATTCAGTCCACACTGTTAGAGCAGTGAGGCAGTGGAAGAGACGGCCTAGGGAAGTTGTGGAATCACCATTGCTGGAAGTGTTTAAGAGGTTGGACACCTACCTATTCATGAGGATGAACACATAACTGTGCCTGTGTTCTACTATGGGTATTTCCCGTGCTTCTGGGCTTTGCCACATGGGTCTGGGAGGGAATTTTCTCCCTTCCTGGTGCTACATTTTCCTTGCAAACCTTGGATGTTGGCTGGAGCCAAGGTTGGAGATTTTGACTGGGAAGTGCCAATGCTCTTGCTGGGACTTAAACTTGGAGGCTTCTGGCTAGAGGGTCTTGTTCCTCCACTCAGGATCAGATGGATCACCATATCCGGCTGGATGAAGAGTGGCGGCAGTTCTGGGTGACAGTCACTGTGTGCAAGCTCTCCCTCTCTCCCCTCCTACCCCCCCTCCACATCTGGCCAGCACTTCTGTGGCCACTGCTTTTACCCCTCCCACCCTTCCCCCCAGCTCTGTTCCTGGGAGGCGGTGGCGTGGGGTGGTGGGTGGCAGGTGGCGGCACTCCGTCCCCTCTTGCCTGTGCGTATCCCCTAAGGCCTTCCCAAGTACCTGCTGGGACAACCCCTGACATATGAGATAGTAAATAGTCAAAGTAGTCAAAGTTCTTCCCTATGTAATGTACCCAGCACAGTGGATTCCCAAGCTCAGCTGAGGGCTGTAGGTTCTAGTATAAAGTAAATAATAGTAACAGTGATAACAACAATAATAATGTAATAAATAAACTGTGGTGTTGTTGTTCCCTTGGACCTGATAAATGCCCTGGGAAATAAAAATGGACCTGAGAATCTACCATAATCAATGCCCCCATCTCCAGTTTGAAAAAAAAAAACAAATTTTAGTTCTGCACAATATCCTGAAGACTTCTTAGAAGACCAAAATTAAATTCATTCAATCCCTGGGCATAATTTTTAGTGCTCAATATTTAGCAAAGCAGATTACTTTCCCGCTCCAGAAGACAGCACACTAGGTCAATAATAATAGGAGAGATGTCACAGGGATGGGAGCAGAGGGTACTTCCTTATATGAGCTAAGTTATCCATGTCAACTTCCAACAAGAGATCAGCACTGAGATTCTTGTGAGATGGTACTGTACTTCAGTAATTTTAATTGTGAGGGAGTGCACGGTAGTTGCAAACAGTAGCCTTGTCAGAAATGGAGTATTTTAATGACTAAATGGAGATGTGACAAGAACTAACATTTTACGACTGGGATTCGTGTTAATGGAGATTTAAAAACTACAACTGCAGGGTGCTGCAGTTGAAATTCCCAAGCCATGAAATAATGAGAAGGGTGGGGGCAACAACTTAATGTACGGGAAAGCTGCAAAGTTTCTCTGTCCTAACAGGTATCCTCCTACAACAAAAGGACTATTTTGTAACAATATGAAGGAACATCCTGTTGCACTTGTGCCCTTTTTATCTTTGTGAATCTTATTTGTCGCGTCTGTGATCAAGATTGAGCTCAGAGCAGAGAGCATTAAAACTTGTGTTAAAAATTTAGAAAAATAATTTAATAGAATTGTCCCTCATGCTGTTGAGTTTTGCAAAGGTTTGTCTTCATAAAAACCTAAATTTGGGGCCAGAAAGAACTGGAGCCAAAATGAAAAATGAGTCCATTCCCACCCACTGATTCACAGATGAATTTTACTTTTAATGGAGTAGATGAACAAAACTGTTTTCCAGCTATATAAAAACAAAATGTGAGAGAGTTGTGGCATGTAAACGGTACCTGGTAAATGCGCCATCTGTGCACTGTAGCAACTCTCAATCTCTCTGTGTTTCCTCTTTCTTGCACTTGATAACTAACATAAAAGGGAGGATAATCTCAGATCGCAAAAAAGCTATGTGTGTGCTACTGCCAGACGCTCTGTCACTGCTGTTCAGCATGATGTGCCCTATGTGGCATTCCAAAAGACCTTCATGTCCTTTTCCCATTCTCCATAGCTCTCTGCACCCCCACTGATATGGGCCATTTTCCCACTTGGGTAGTATTCCTATGGCAGTGGAAATTGGCTCATTTTAATAAAGTGAAGTTTTCCATAATAATCCCTGTAGAGAGCAACTTCATCTAATGTATGGAACTCCCATTTCACTGATACTAGAACTGGTAAAAAATGGAAAGCAAATTATGAAAAATTTTGAGAAAGTTGAAGCCACTTTTGTCCTTTAGCTTCAAAAAGAAATGATTGTGCCTCCCCTCCACAAAAAAAAATTTTAAAAAATGTAACACAATTTTTGGCTTCCATGTTTTCTTCTCTCTGCCCTTCCCTACTTTTCCTCTTATCCTTTTTCCCCCATTTTCCCATTGAAAAAAGGGTAAGAGAGAGAGAAAAAAAACAGAAACAAGGTTGTATTGGTTGCTTTTCAGGTCCATTGAAATAACACAAAACTTCAGAACATGGAAAATTTTGCAAAAATTTCCAATTTTGAAAACGTGGCTATTTCATTAGCACATATTTTAATTTGACAATTAAAGTGGTTCTACCATCTTTATAAGCACTTCCTCACATTGCAGTATCTATAAACATCTGTAGACTCTCTTGGTAAAAGATATAGGTTTGTATCCTGTGTTTGCATGCATTACACTGTTTTTGTAACTATTACAGCCTATCTAGTTCAGAATTCCTCTGTTGCCGTGCTCCACTGCTTCTGTTGGTAGTGAAAGCCACTGCATCTGAGGCTCTTCAGGAAGATGTCTTGCAGAGGAAGATGAAATAATAAGGCCACAGTTTTTCTTGTTCTTGATCTTGTAACTCATAAGCAATTTTTTGAGTTATGCAGAGACCATGGCTGTCCCCATTTGACATGCTGGCTGCCACCTGAACCCGTAAGACCACAGATACTCTGTTGTGATCATTCTGGCTTCTCAGGAGTTTGATTTTCAGTGTGTACTTTCTCGAAGTCATGTATACACTGCAGCACCTATCAGTATGCTATGCTACTACTGCCAGAGTTGACTTGGGTTATGTACAAGCAATACGTTTAGATCAACCTAACCCAAATTAGGTTGATCCAAATGCCCGGTCATGCAGACATTCGCAGGGCTTAAATTGCTCAAAAAGTGGCACATCTGATCTAAGTTAGTTGACCCACAGGAGACAGACTAACATTTAGACTGATAAGGGGTTAGCCCAGTCTACAAAAGGTTAACCTGATCTAGTTAATGCCTGCCTCCGGGGCTGGGAAAACCCAGTCACTCGCACCAGTTTCTGATCATTTAAACCGGTTTATGTGTAATGTCTGTCCCTAACCTAAAGTACAAAGCCATGAGGGGCTATAGTTCAGGCCCATAATGTTCAGTTGTACACAAGGCATCTCTGGGACAGACTTAGCTTGGGGAGAGGGGGTTGGTGAGAATACTGGATACCTGCTATCAGAAAGCTGCAATTGCCATCTGGTCCTAGAAATCACTTTCCTCCACAATTGGAAGAGAAGTATGTCCTTTGGTAGCATTTTTAACTACTGGAGTGTTAATCAGAGCCAAGGTATAGGTCTGATGATAATTGTTGTCCTCTCTGTAGGGACTGTATGAGCCATGTGATTAGTTTCAGGAATCCCACTAGGGATGGCTGATTTCCTCCTGGTGGTCCTGCTACAGATGCTGTTCTACCTTCTTGTTGACACAGGCACTTGGGCTGATGAACTGTGCAGTTTGACAGGCCAGGGCTTCTCTCCCAGTGCAGCGTGATGCTTGCTCATGCCCTGACAGAGTGGGTGAGAAGGAGGCAGTCAGGCAGTCTCACAGGTGGAAGTCTGGATGAAATCTTGGTCCTATTCAAGACAATGGGGGTTTTGACATTTACTTCAATAGAAACATACTTTCATCCAGCGTGTTTCTTAGTGTTGAGGAATCTAGTTTTTCTACATCAGTAACAGGATTCAGAAATGCCTGCCTACCAACAAAAAAATAAGCAAATAACTTATGATTTCTGCTTTGGTTTTCCTAGATGTGATAAGACACTTGCACTCCACTATGGGGAATGGAAGAGGAGCTGGGGTTGGAACTGCCATCACCCCTCCTTACTTTTTTGTGTGATATTGCTCCAGGCACCATGTCCCTCTTTCAGTTGGCATATGTATATTATGTCTGGAGAAATGTGAAATAGGCCATAGTATTAGTGTAAACTCCTTCCCCGCTGTGACAGGTCAGAAAGTCAGCCTGTTGTTCCTCATGCTGGTTGCTGCCTTCTAGTTATTATTTCTCCATATCAGCAGGATCCCCCCTCTCATTATTTTTCATATGCTTAGATTTAGGATCCTCTTTGGTGGTAAACCGGCAGAAGATAACTCATCCTTAACTAAGCCTTCTACTCCACAGTCTGCAGCATCAACATCCATCCACTGTGCAACACCTCCACAGCCTTTGTTTGGCTCTAGTGAATTTTTCCCCTCCCTGCTTGCTCTCTCTCAGTTATATTGGGGAGATTAAGCAGATATTTTTCTGCAGCAGCATTCTGCAAAAACTGCCTGTCTTGTGCATGCAGATGTGACCCTCAGGTAATAGTGCCTCCTTTAGAGATCTCATTACTACCCCCAGCCCCCTTCCTTTGATTAGGGTTGCCAACCCTCTGGTTTGGCCAGGAGCCTACTGGAATCAGCACTGCTTTCAATAGTCACTGGGAGATCAACCTGGGAGCTTGATATTGCGAATGGTTTGAACAGTACAATTAATGACATTACGTCATGTTAGAAAGAAAAATCTCCCACAATAGCTTCAGTCAGAGTTGACAACCCTACTTCTGATAATTGCAATGGGCTATGCTGTTGTTCTAGGTACTGGGACCTTCTCCTTGGGCAAGAAATTGTTCTGGTGCCGTATTCAAACACTAGAGGCCTATTTTTATCAGGGTGAGAACCTTGCAAATACAGCAAAATGTGATGATAATACCAAGTAGATTAAGATCTAGTACAGTTTCCTGGCTAGTTAAGGAGGAATTAGGAATGCAGGCTTCATTTAAAGAAATCAAAGCATAACAGCTTGCTGGCATGTAGGTAAGAAACAGGAGATTAAAAAAGCAGTGGCCTAAACATATGTGAATGAGGTCTGACTCCAGCATCATAATACAGCCTTAGTGGCTGGACCTAAGTGGGGAGTACAGGCTGGCTTTAAGGGAGAGGAGGATGCGAGAAAACTTCCTTCTACTTGTGCCTTAGTGGAGTGGATAGATGCTGTCTGGTGTTTCTGTTCAAGCAGCACTAATGTATATGGCTAGGGACAGACATTAAAAAAGCCAGAGCCAGAACTGATCTGATATTTGCAGGTTAGTCTAACATCCGTAGATTCAACCAATTTGCAAGTGAATAGACATTCACTTTTAACTCAGTAAATGCAAGCATATGCCTGCAGTGACTGAGGCCAGAAGCTGAAGGGCACTAGATTGCTCCTCTGACTGCAGAGAAGCTGTGCTGAGGGCAGCATAGCCAGCTCTGGCAGAAGCCTCAAGTGAGCTGGCCAGGGAGGGGGTTTAATTCCCTGCTCCCTGTCCCAGCAGCATGGACCCAGGCTGGGGCCCCCCTGGTGCTCCCCCCTTGCTGCTGCAGCAGCAAGGGCAGGAGCATGACCAGACACCAGCCGGCATGGCCCTCTTTGGCAGAGGGGTCAGGGAGGGAGTTATTCCCCACTCTGCCCTGGGGGACTGCAGCCAAGGTCTGTCAGCCCCAACTGCTGCTGCTGATTGCTCTTTGTGTGGGGCAAGCAGTGGAATAAGCTCCCTCCCTGATCCCCTTTCCAGATACCAGACTGAGGGGGGGAAATACCCCCTCTCCCTGCACCTCGCCTAAGGGACCCATGCCCACCGGTCTCTGGCCATGCCACTGTCGCTGGAGCAGCGAGGGAGCAGGGACCGTGACATTAGCAGCAGCCCCTGTCATGGTTTCTCAGGAGCAAAAGCGTCTTCCTGGCGGGGGCGGGGCTGTGCTACAGGCAGGACAAGGGTGGAGTGGGGCAGTCAGAGCTGCTGCAGACTGCACGGGGCAAGTGGCAGGAGTGCTAGGGAGACTCGGGAGGATATGGCCACCCCTCTTGAGTTCTGGTGCTGCCACTTGCCCTGCACAATCTGTGGCAACTATGCCTGCCGTGCTGTCACCCCTGCCCACAGCACAACCCCTCTGCTAGGAAGAGGCTTGTACTTCTGGGAAACCATGACAGGGCCCGTTACGATCCCTGCTCCTGCTCTGCTCCAGCAGCAGGGGTTGAGGCATGGCCAGAGGCTGGCTGGCATGGACCAGGGGGCAGCTAGCCCCAGCTGCTGCCGCCGATTGCACCCTGCATGGGGCGAGTGGCAGAATAAGCTCCTTCCCTGCCCCCTCCGTCAGACACCAGAGGGAGTGGGGAAATAATGCCCCTCCAGCATCGGGTGGAGGGGGCAGGGAAAGAGCTTATTCCATTGCTCGCCCTGCACAGCGCGTGATTAGCAGCAGTGGCGGTTGGGGCTGGCAGACCCTGGCTGTAGTCCCCTGGGGGTGGAGGGGGGGAATAAACCCCCTTCTGCCTTGAGGCCATGCTGACTGGCATCTGGCCAGCATCCTTTTCCCTGCCCCCCCCGGCAGCAGCAAGGGGGGAGTGCCAGGAGGACCCTGGTTTGGGTCCGTGCTGGTGGGTCAAGGAAAGGAGGGGGAATTAAACCCCCTCCCTGGCCAGTCTACTTGAAGCTACTGCCAGGGCTGGCCATGCCCCAGCAGCTGGAGCAGTGGGCAGAGAAATGCTGCGCCCCTGCCTGGCAGACCCTGTTGTGGTCCATGCTGGTGGAACAGGGGAGGGAGGGAGGGGAATAAACCTCTTCCCTGCCCCCTTCACCCTGGGGGAAGTCAATGTCTGGCCACGCCCCCACCCCGTCAGCCCCTGCTCTAGCTAGGGAGCAGAGGGGCGGGGCCAGCCCTGCTCTACTGGAGCAGAGAGCACAGCCCAGGCTAGGCCTGAAGAGCATGCTGGGATGCTGGGGGACTCTGGTTTAACTTAAACCAGGAAGGGGTCTGTGACAGAAGTTCCATAAACTGGTTTGAGCTCAATCAGTTAAGTCTGATACTGCATTCAACCAGGTTTATCTTAAACTGGTTTCAGCTGTTCTGAAACTGGTTTATGTGCACTGAATTTATGTTTTGTTACATCAGTTTCTGATCACTTAAATTTGTTTATGTGTAACTTCTGTTCCTGGCCTATAACACAGGAATCAGAGGAGCATGGCCTATCTGAGTGGCTCATCTCCAAACTGCCCCTGCACAAGTCAGAGTGAAAGCCATGTGCTGGAAAGAATGGCACAGCAGTTGTAGTCTTTTGAGTTGCCCAGAAGCAAAAGGCATTGCGCCTGAGCTGGGCACAGTGCATCGCAGTGCTTCTAATGGGTAGTGGGCTTCTGCATCAGCTCCTGAGGAAGGGCTGTACCTCCAAAGGCTCAGTGAAACCATCTACCTTATTTGCACAGGCAGGAGCGAGTGAAGTCTTTGGAAGAGGGAAGGTTGCCAATAGGAATACTGAAATGTGCTGAAGAAATTGGAGAGGCCAAGAGGAGGACATTTAAATGGCTCCACAGGTGGATAATTTACAGAAGGATGAACTGGAGAAATAGGCCTCATGTAGCATGTAAGCTTCTCTGATAGATCTAAAACTTTACTCCTTGAGTGTTTCTCTGGTAAGATTTGCAGGTGTTTCCAATTCAAAAGGAAAGTTATGGATTCTCAAAAATAAAAAGCATATGTCCCCTAGAAATATTAATACTGATTAATATGATTAAAAATGTCACATACTGTATTGCACTTTGGAAAAAAATGAGGGAAAAACAGATTCAGTGAGCCATATCCTCAGCTATGTAATTCACTGGAGCCAGTAAAGCTACCACACCAGCTGAGAATCGGTTCCCAGTGCTTTTCTGCAGAAAGCAGTTTAGCTCCAACTTTTTCAAAAAAAAAAAGTATATTGCCCTCACAATTGAATACACAAAGGGGCATCATCCAGGTTAGAAACTGGAACCACTACTGTGTGATTTAAATTGCATGATGAATTTTAGCAAACAAAATGTGCAACTCTAATGAATGCTGAAACCTGCAATAAAATTGTGACAAGCAGCCAACTGATCTTGAATATTCTACTCTTGATTCTGACATTTTTATTTTCTTAGTAGATCATACGGCAACTAGCTGTTCATGGGAACTCCACTGATTTGGAGAGAGAAATCTGTGACATCCACCATAAAACTGAAAATATTCTATCAGTCTAATATTTTTCTGTATTTTTGACATTTCAGCATTGTTACTAGTCTAGCATTTATAGGCATTTGTGTATGTGTGGTGGTGTCCTTGAAGCAGCATAAATGATGCCATTTTTTGCTGGCCACTAGATGGCAATCATACATTAAAATTAAGGCAGCATCTAAAACAGTAATGCTGTTGGAAACAGGGTTCTGGTGAATGCTTTGATGCTTTTGATGGCTAATGATAACTCTACACTGATTTTTATAGTTAGTGGCCTTGAGGGAATGAAATTCATAAATAGCAAAATATCATCAAATCCTTTCCCTTTGTTAACTTGGCATATTTTACCTTTAGCCAAAGTAAATATTTACATGGCAATGTGTGCATTTGTAAAGTAGCTGACAGTGGCAAATGGGTATCTTTCTTTTACTATTCTGACAGCACAGTGACAATAAAGAAAAAGGGTGGGGTGGGAAGACAAAAGCTGTCTTTTTTTCTTAAAATACACTCGTGTGCTGAATAAAACTACTTTAAGAAAGTACATCTGAAATATTTGGCTCTTCCTTCACAATCAGCACAACCCATCAAGAGTCTAAACACTACTTCCCAGCTGTCCTCTAGCTGAGCGTATTACCTCAGCCCTAATATCCAAACGTAATCCTAGGTTGCGCTGTAAGCATAATTACAAAATAAAAATATCTCTGAAATTCATGGCTGGTTTTATAAGAAACTCTCTTTTTATTCGTTCAGTATTATTTTTAGGATGTCTCTGGCATAAATGCTGTATGTTTTTTTTCCTTTAAAGAAGCTCCTTTATTAAATGTAAATAAATTGTCCTTTTATCAAGTTTTTGTATTTTCATGTAACGACCAGTGGAAGAATGAGTACAGAGAATACCTTGTTTCATACCTTCTGAGGAAATGAGAGAGAGCGCGAGAGAGAAAATATAACAGGATACAGACTAGAAACAATGGACAAAATTCTCTGGCAGTATAAAACTCCTATAACTCTGTTTTGTTTAGAGGAACTGAACCAGCAGAGAATTTTGTCCACGGTTGTAAATGGGATGATAACTGACACCACTTTCTTTCAGAAGAGCTACGTGATATGAAAGGAAATGTATATTTTACATTTGATTTAGTATACAGTTTTGCCAAAAAAAGAATGAATGTTTCAGCCAGCAGCTCCATAAAGATTAATTTGGTTGTTGTGTGATGCAGTTCAGCTTTTGTTTCTTGGTGAGATGTTCAGAGCGTACATGCAAAAGTGATTCATCTCTGTACTTCTTAGCTGAGATAACAGGATTGCAAACCCTACTGTTAAGGTTAACCTGTACAGTGCATAAGGACAACAGATGGAAATTCTGGTTTGGAGCCACTGCAAAAAAATAAAAACATGTTCCAAAGGGAAAAGGATCTTGTATTTCTGTGTTTGAACCTTTGATCTTCATTCACATCTGAAGGGAAGAGTAGACCTTTTGCTGAAGACACATGGCTCTGCATCTGTGAAAACACAGCTGTATATAGCAAAACAAAACTGGTGAAAAATACAATGGTTTTGCTGTGTCAGTTTAGCTACTAATGCTAAAATTCTTTACAAATATTGTTTTTTGATGGATCTTTCAGAAACTCTTGACTTTACACTATTGTTTACTCAAGTTTTATTCTACAGATTTTGAAGTTCATAGAAATGATGGAGAGACATCTGCTATCTAGCTTTTTAAAGCAAACTTATGAAATAGTTTGGCACATAGTCAACAATACTATTTTCCTAACTGTGTCCTAAAGAAGTTAAATGAAGATCTAAAAACCTATGGAAACAAATGGGTAGAGTAGCCCTAAAAAAAGACAGCTTCAACACAAAGGAGGACTATTTAATCTGTGTCTTTGCAAAGTGATTTTTCTGTAATTTTACTTAGCGATTATAAAGTGTTTTTCCTGAAGTATCTCACGGCATTCTTGTCATACAGGAGTATCTTCACTGTCTCTATTCATGTCTCACTACATCTTAGCATTGTAGCAGAACTGCTCTTTCTGTTTTCCACTGCCTTCTGGTGTATGCAATGAGATGCGACTATAGCAGCAATATCTTTAAACAATTGCACTAGTGCCATGTTCGTTTCATGCAGTTCACAACTGCTCGCATTCAACATCACCGACCCTTACAATTCTATCCCAAGTCTCACAATATTTTCCCACTCCCTCCCCCCACAACATCCTCCGTCACTGGCACTGTGAGAAGAAAACTTTAAAACATTAACTGTGTATATTCGAAAAAGTAAAAAGAGCCCTCAAATTGTTCTTTTTTAAAAAATCTCTTGATTTTTAAGCCCAGCCTGTTGAATGTTGGGAGAAATGATTCATCATTTTTTTTTTAATTCTTGGGGCTCCTAACTCTGCTCCTTTTCCTAGGCTTAAGACAATTTTTCACAGGTTTTTAGGTGCCTGAAAATGCAGGTGACTCGTAATGGAATTTTCTAAAGAAGGCAAGCAGGTTAGGCATCTGGCTCCAATTGCAATGAGATTACAGGTACCTAGCGTCCTTCAGTATGCACTTCTCCATCTTTAGGTGCAGAAATACCTTTGAAAATCTGACCCTTAGTCTCTTTAATATCCTCTGTGCTCCTTCAGCTCAGCTGATACTGGTCGTATCACTGTGTGTCCTTACAGTCTGGCCGTTATTGGTGCAGGAGCTTTCTCTTTTGTAGCTTCTGATATCATGAAGATTCTTGCATTTCTCCGTCCAAGTGACACTTCTTCTGTTTTCCAATCTCATTTGAGTAGCTAGGTCTGCTTTCCCTTGCCTCTACTTGTTTTCTCTCTCCTCCTGGATATAATTTAATTCTTTGATTTTTGTAATGCATTTTGTTTAAGAAATGCTATACAAAAGAGAGATGCATGTGACGATGAAGAAAGAATCACATTATTCTCATGTATCTGGATACAAGGAGATGAGGGATTTTGTCATCAGTCTCCCTTTAACCTTTATGCCTCCTACCAGAAGGATAACGGGGTTGATGGGTCTAAAAGAACAGGATACTGCAATCAGAATATTAAAAACGTAATGATTGGAACTGCCATAGACTTTGTGACTTCTTTGAGTAGTATAGTTGCGTTCCCCACCAGTAAAAGAGGGACGTTACCCTTCTTTAATACATTAATCAGTGTTTGCATAGTGCTTTGAAATCTTCATGTGGATGATGTGGGAAGATGCAGAGCATTATCCTGTTATCCCGGGATGTGCCCCAGAACTCCATAATGCCACAGCCCCAGGGTGAGGAATGTGAATTGAGAAAGCAGAAAGCTGCTCAGTAGCTCTTTGCCATAGATTTTTTTTTTCTTTGCAGGAAATAAATTGCGTACCTCCATGGCCATGCATTGCCTCCTAGTTTCCCTTAATAATAATAATAATAATAATAATGGTTTCATTAGCAAGCAGAAAAAAGGAGAGGATTTTAAATTAGAAAAAGAAGAAGAAGAATACTGGCAATAGTGAGAGGACAACTTTGTGTCTGCACCAAACAGAAAGTTTCCTCTTTGAAGTGATTGCTTCCCTCCTCACCCCTCCAGGAGGGAAGGGGGAAAAAAAACAATTGTAAAGATCTAAAGCGAGTGAGGAATGCTGAGCTGATGCCTTTCCTCTCCCGCGCTCCCCTCCCCTTTGGCACAGCCAGCTCAGAGTCTTAGGGTTCTGCATGTAGAGGAGCCTGCTGTAATATGGCAGTCTCTCACCATGGCCGGTGGGTGGTGGTATAGACATAAAGACAAGTAAAAGGGAAGAAATAAAGAGTTAGCTGGGGTGAATGTGGGGGTGGGGAAAAAAAACCCCTCAATACAGGCACAGCTGCTTTTTTTTTTTTTTTTTTTAAGAAACAAAACCAACAACTGCATTTTGTTCCTGCAACAGTGGGTGTCACCACAACCTCTGCTTTTAAGGCCTTCAGTACCTTGTAGGAGAGTTGTAAAGTCTATTATTTTTTTCAGGTACAATGAATCAAGATAGTCTTTTGATGTGGTGATTGCCTAATTTTATATCCAGGGGTGAAGATTTGTCCATTTGTACTCTCCTCCTTTTTTGCATAATTTTAAAAATGTATTTTTGAAATAGAGACATGAAGTATTTGTGTGTTTGGGTGTTTAAAAAATAAGAAACAAAGCAAAACAAAAACTGTATCCTTTCCAGTGTGTGCCTGGTGCTCTTAAAAACTTGACACCCATATAACTATTTTAAAAAAAAAAAAGTGTGATGATTCCTTCCTTAACTATAGGAAATACTACCTACGCTGGGGATTGCAAAAAATAGCTATATTTATGTATTCAGCTATATATTTGGCTCAATATTGTTATCTCATAACATCAGTTAACTGTTTTGATCTTCAATAGAAGTTATTAAATGGCTGTTCAGGTTTTTTTCTATACATGTGTTTGTCTAAATAATTTTACTTTAAGAATTAGTGAAAATATTGATTTCTAAAATTTCTTGCTAGTTCAGACATATTTAATTGCTAGCAGCCTGATTTTTTTTTTTGGTTGCTATTTTTTATTTTAAAAATAATGTAGTTTGTACTATCTTCCAAAGTGGTGGGTTATCCCTGTTCCCATACTGTAACTTTGCAATGCATTCACAGCAAATTGCAGCTCTTGAAAGCAATTCAGGGTTTCTTCTAACCTTATTGAAATGCATGGATGTGTTAAGTAGGAAAAAGTGTCTTCTGTTTCACTGCATATGCTGAAAAGTGCAGCTTGACTTTTCCTGAGCATTTGTTAGTCACATCCTGTTGCCCATTGTTTTGTTGTCTGTAGCTGTGAGTGCAGTTTATTTAATGTTAAAGGGCCAGCTGTTTTTCCCAATTTTTCCAGTATGATATCAGAAATAATGAGACTTAATAAAAATGACAGTGGAAAATTATCAATCGAAGGATTGTTAGTATTTCAGAAAAAGTATGAATTGCATAAGTGAATGAATAAAAATGTGTAGGATAACGCTGCCCTATTAATTTTTAAGCATGTAAATATTTTTAAATGTTCCTGAGTGTTTTGCAATTGGTTTTGTAGGATTTTACTGTATTTTATATACTGCATTTTGTGTACAGTACTTGTTTCCCTTTTCTGTAAGCCCTAGAAGGTGGTCATTGGTCATTATAGGATACTTATTTCTTAAAAAAAGATCTGAAAGCCACAAGAAAAGCTGTTTATACAACAGACCTATTTCCAAGGTTGGAAAGAAGGAGGTGGTACCTTATTTTCAGATCATGAGCTTCTTAGGGAAAGAGAAACAAATAGTCTCCTTGACAGAAAGGTGTGAACTGAATAAATTGAAAAACTATATTGGCTTTCATAGTATTAGAGTTCCAAAATGATTTTATTTAAAAAGGCATCAGAGAACAATTGTATGATGTTGTTATGGCAACTGAAATACTTAGGTTGAAATGTGCATATCTAGAACATAAGATTGTAAGAAGCCAGTAAAATAAGCTCTACATTGCATTTGGGGGGAGGATGGTAACAAATTGAACAGTCATAACCAAATATTATTTGTCCTGCATCCATCATTCATGATTACTGTAGTAATCTGTATTTTCATATGTCTTATGATGATGAGGCTTTAATGAAACTGACTGTAAGGAGTTACAGTGTTGCTGCCATTAAATGTAATTTGGGATTTAAGTTTATTATTTTTTCCCGTTGACCTGTTGGAAGGGTAGTGTTTCATTACGTTTTGTATTTATTCTGTTAGAACCTATAACTTAATGTTATATTCCTGGAATCACACATCTTACTGGTCCCTTTTCGGTCTGTTGTATATTCTCCCTGTTGCCTCCCTCAGGAATATCAAGGAGTGAAAATAGCTGAATGTTCTCCTTAAACCTTTGTGATATTAAGTTTTCACTCTCTATCAAGCTTTTAATTTCATTTAGTGTATGAAGCTATAAAACGCAGACTTAATTTTCAGTCTAAAAACTTTGTTAAAAATGTTTATCGCCAACATTCGTCACTCTGTATTGTAACACGCTCAGGAACTAAAGCTTTTGTGCAACATCTGAACTAGATGGATTTGCCAAGTTTCAGGTTTCAGAGGCTTGCAGTACATTTGTATGTTGCTGAGGTTTTGTTCCGGAAAAGTTCATTGATTTGGATATTTTTAAGTTATGTTTAATAACAAGGAGATGGAGTGTTAATTTAAGAAATCTTATAGCATTTAGCAGCCTGGAGCAATGAAAAAAAGGCAAATGCAACCACATTATTTGAAGTCTCAGAAGTTTGCCATCACTTATTCATAAATTGTGAACTTGATCCTACAGAGTCTTACTAAAGTGGAACTCTGCTTGAAATCAGGGGAAATTATGTCTGAGTAAGTACTACAGAATCACAGCCTGTATTTGCAAAAATTTTAAATAACTTTTTCGTTGGTTTTTTTCCTTATTTTTACATGTGTTGTAAATTTGCACATTAATGCCTGTGCTTTAGGTTTTCCATGAAATTACTCTGGTAATGAAGTGTTCTTAACAGGAAAAACAAGGGGGAGGAAGGGAAATATAGTTTTTAAATAATACTGTATGTTTTTAGAACAAAACCGAGCAAAACTAAACCTCCTTCCAAGTGAGAATTTGTTCTTAATCTGAATTAAATCTTAACAAAAGGTTTCTGAAAAATTAAAGCTTATTTCCCTAATGTTTTGTGTCTAAGTGTTTAGTATTTTACGACCTAAAATTACTTGACATTATTTAATTGGACATGAGGGTGTAATACAGGAATTTCCGTTATGTGATGGATTAATTGTTTTTCTAATACTTTAAAGGCTGAGATCCAAACATTTTTCCATTCTGTTGCAAAATTAACTGCAATAAATCTGTCAGACCCAATTATTCATTTAAAACATTCCACACTGATTAAATCTGCACATTTGTTTGTGTGTGTGTGCGTGTGTGTGAGTAAAAAAGAGTGGAGGGAAGAGGTGTGTTGTGTGTGCATGTGTGTTTAGGGAGAATTCCACGTTTATTTTGTTATTGTTCCTTTTAAAAAAAACCCCACCTAAAACTGCAGTAGATTCAGAAACAAGTAGCTCAGTTTAGCCTGAAAAATATGATTCGTTAAAGATAACATGATGAACTAAATGTGTCTTGACCCATGTCTATAAATCTCACAGACTTCCCCAC
>NW_017729032.1:125868595-125874004 GCF_001723915.1 Gavialis gangeticus
TTTAGATGTTCAGTGCTAAGGGAATAGATAGTATTTTATTTCGGGTAGGTCTTTTAATAGTTTGTTGATGTTTTCGAAGGCTCTAAACAAAAGTCAGATGTGTTAACAGTCTTATTAACAATGTTAAAATGGAATTAACAGCTTGTGGATACCTCTAGAGTACAATAGCCTGCCAGCCTGCCCTGCTCCCTTATAAATTGTACCCCGCTGTCTTTCTTTTGTTTCGTGTCCAATCAGCAAACTAAAGTTTTGTTGAGACAGAAGGCAGTTCAAGTGTTTCTGCTCCATCTGAGGGGAGGAGCTAATGTGGAATTTATCATCAAACCAATCAAGGCACAGAGCTAGATAGAAGAATGACCCCCAAATCTGGAAGAAGGGCTTTCTTGACCTGCTTGGCTCCCTGACCTCTGGCTTGCCGTTTTGTCAGTTTAAAAAGCTTTTCCTATGTTGTAGTTTACTTTTATGGTCCTTTCAATGCAATAACAAAAGCTTTTGTTTATTTAAGATGTATTTTAGTTTAGATTTCTATAAATCTTTGTGACTTTCACAACACTAGTGCTTTGTAAAGATTTATCACTGTAATAGTACGATATCTAATTTTATGTTGAAAGCATTAATGAGAAATTTGAAATGAATTGTAAGCCAATTAGAAATATTTCTCAATTTCTTTGCCTTTGATAATTAAAACTAACAAAATCCCCTACTATTATTCAGCTCGAGTTTTTTGTATTTAGAACAGAATCTAAGAAATAGACTTTTTTATTTGTGACTTGAATTTACTTCATACAATCCTCATTGAACTCCTCAGAAATTGCATTTGCTAAAGAGTGGCTGTTAGGTCTAAAACTAGCTGTATAATGAAATCCTAGTTTTTATTTCATGTGACTAGAGTAATGCTGAATAATTTTTTTTATAAGAAATGTATTTAAAGGGGAGAAGCATCCCAAGTAAGAAAAAGATTAAATATTTTGCACTAGCGATGGTAATTATACTTTCATTCCTGTAGCAGGTTTCAGCCAATAATTACAAATTCTTAATTGAGCCCTGTAAAGAAGGTAAGTATTGTTGTGCCCATTTTGTAGTCACAAAACTGTCTCAGACAGGTCATAATGTGCCCAAGGTTGCCTTCCATGTCAGTGGTAAAGCCTAAAATTAAAAACCAAATACTTGATTCCCAGTCTTATTTTCTAACTGCTTGATCACATATATTGGGGTAATAATTTGCTAAACTGTACAGCAGATATTTAAGAATGAGTTCAGTAACTGTAGTGCTGTTAGAAACTTTGTCTAGAAAAAAAAATCAGCAAAGTTATACAGAATAACTATTCTTTAGAACGCTGTAAGTTTTTGCCTGGAAAATAGAACTTGCGCAGAAGAATGTGAAGTGTGCATGTGTTAATTTGGGTTGTGGAATAGAGTGGGTGTACACGCTGAGAGACACAACAGTACAAGTGTACATGCCATTGGTACAGCAGGAGTTTATTACAGCTGGAATTGACATAAAGACATAAGGAATTTAAAAATGGGATAGTATGCAAAATAGATCTTCTGTTCTGTCAAATTCCGGGGAGAAGCTAGACATTATCAAAATGACCATATTGGTTTATACAAGGAAGAGGTTATAAAGTATTAACACTTTTTTCTTTTGGCCAATAATTGGTTATCCTTAAGTACGATTTAACAGCTATCTTGTACTTTGAAGAATCAATATATCAGCTCTCAGTGTTTGTAACTATTGAATGTAGAGCTACAGTACAATATTTAAATCCAATTTATTTATAAATAGCCCTGAGTTACCTATATGAAGATACATTTGATAATATTTTTCACTTAAATGTAATTTGGTGACTTGGTTACTTATGGTAGTAGGTTATTTTCTGTGGCCAGATTAGAACAAGTCTGTGGCTATTACACCACAGCAATATCAACATATAATGGCTTCCCCCTGCAGAATCACCTGCTAAACTAAACACTTCCTAACTTGTCCTATCTTTTCATCATCCCATGGCTGATGCATTGCACATCTGTAGTGTTCATCATCCTAATTTCAGTATAACCATTGGATGGAAAGTTATATGAATTTCATGATGGGCCAAATAGTATATGTCATGACATTCTGAGAATTCTCACTAGAAATGGATTATGTGAGAGGTATTTGCATTTTCAGGATATTTAAAAAAATATTAAGAAACAGCATACTTCCTGGTGGAGGTGGTGGCAGTATGCGAACATGACCTGAGGAGAATGCTAGACTCTACCTATGATTTCCATTTTGGGTGGTGGTGATCATTTTGACTCAAAATATTCCAGAATTCAGGTTGTTTTATATTTTTAGGACATATGAGGCGTACATTAAGGCTTTATAAGCAGCACTACCTGAGTCTATATGCTTGGATCCAGAAAAAAGACTTTGTCGATGGAGGTCTAGTCCAGTATAAGCTCCTTGGCTTTTAAACCAGTTCCAAAGAATTGGGCCCTGCTGTCCTAATACTTTTCTTATGTTTGCATACGCAAATGAAGCCAAGTAATTTTGGTCCCTCATTCCCCACGTGTATCCTGTAAACCTTGAAGTGGACGCAAGGGAATATAATCAGCCGAATGTGGTTTATTGAACTTGTTTTAGAATGTGGCTAGAGGGGTGCTCTACTTCCCATTTGCAAAACTTGTAAAGATTATTTGCCTGAGTAGTTTGTATCATAAATGCATTTTGTACTCTCAGCCTGAGAAGTATAATGGCCAGCTGTCAGTGTGCACAGTTTCATCTCATGTTGATCTAAATAAAACTAGAGTCTTTTTTTTCTTTTGCATACTACTGTCTCCATTTTGCAGGGTATAACTAGTGATACAGACAGATAATGTTTACCGTTATACTGAACAACTTCAGTGTCAAGCTTCTTTCTTCTGTCTTGCATATCCAGGCTATATCCATCTGCTCAGCACCCTTATTCTTCAGCTTTTGGGAACATCCACAGGGTTATATACATGTATCTGTGATTACTTATTTTTACTTAGTTGTTTCAGACTGTTTGCTTTATTGTGTTTATATTTTTGTCAGAAGATTACATGTTTTACTTTGGAAAATACAAACTTAAAGGAGGAAGCCTGTACAGGCTGTCCAGACCTTTTGGGTTCATCCTGCATAGGTATGCTCATTGAAGTTAAGCTGAGAATGTTCAGCTACACAGAACCAGGGTCTTAAGAGCTGTTCAGTGAATAAGGTAAAGTACAGCTTCTTATTTAAAAAAACACTGGTACAACAGCTCTCAGGTAGCTTATTTTATGCCAGCTTTATGCAAGATAAAATTCAATATCCAGTTTACATGAAGATGTTCCTTAATGCTGAGTAACTGAAATAATAAGGATCTGTTTTAATACAAGTTTAACTTTATATTATTTATAGGATTTTCTTCAATATTATTTAGCAGAAATACAAAAAAATTAAGCCGCTCCAAATAATTTAATCTAGTACAGTGTAAAATGTGAAGGTCATGTATGTGCTTTTTTGTGTAACAAAATATATTGTAGCTGGTTCTATTTTAAAGTTTACAGAGATTGCAAAGACAATAATTGACTAACTATATACAATTTTATCTATTGGATGCTGTGCTTAGTAGCTGTGCTTCTGGTCTTGAGAGCTGCATTGTTTTTCGCTTTTCTGTAATATGCATCTAGAGAGTGAATAGCTGTTAACTAGATCACATGTTCATTAATTAGGAAAAAATAGTTGTAGTAGGAACCAATAATGGGATTTAAACTTAAGAAAATATCTTGTGTTTATGAGAATTCTGTGTTACATTAATAATATAATAATAGTAATAATTTTATTTCTGTACCCCCTCTTAGTGCAAGGTTTTTTATAAACAGCAAGGGCTAAATTTTGTTACCACCCGTTACATCAAGCTATTTCTACAAGGCACTATGCAGTACCATGCAGAGTACCAGAATCATTATATCCACATTAGCACTGCGCTCTGTTCAGGATAGCACACCATATTTCTCAGCAGGGATAACTAACTCATGGGCGGGTCATACTGGTGTGACTGTACTGCTTCCAGATAATGTAGCTATACTGCTTCTTCTACCCAAGCTAGTTTGGGTATCTGTACATAGCATTGCATTGCTCCTTGTAGACATACTCCAAGTCTGTGTGTTGTCTTATTGCTTACAATGAGATTGTAAGAGCTATGAGGTTCTATTCAACATGAATTAATATGGTAAAATAATATACATTTGGGCTGTATCCTTCTAAGGAAGCCACCAATAAAACCTGTATCATAATTAATTGTGTTAATTTAGATAATGCCTAAGAACCAATCAGGAATGGCATACCATCATGCCAGGTATGCGCTAACACAGCCTCTTTTGACAGTCTCTGCCTTACTGATTCATTACTGATCAGGTGCTGAGCATCTGCTTCAAGGGGATTTCAGTGGGAGTTGAGCAGGCTTTTCACTTTTCAGGATCAGCCCCCTAATGATACATAGGTTATATCTCCATTTTACTGATGGGAACACTAAGGCAAAGGGCAGTTATGATTTGCTTAGAGCTGCACAGCAAGTCTGTAGCAGAGCCTGAAAAAGAACCTCGATTTCCTCATCCCCAAATGTGTGTTTTAATAATTTTAATTATATAACATTTCCGTTCCTGTAAGCTACCTAATGATGAGTAATAATGAAAATGCAGCAAGGTTTCTCTTTATTTTCTTGCTCCTTTCACTTTTATAAGTTTTAAGAGTACAGGAGCTTATATTAAAGTTTTACACACTTCGTGAAGAACAGCTTGGTCTATATACTTTTAACATCTGTTAATTCCATATACAAGGCTGTGTGTAATATTTTTAAGAATAAATTCTTCTCTTGGTGGCCATAAATTGCTCCCAGTAATGTGTGTAAGATTTACATGAGTAAACTGAAGGAATAAATTCCTTCCCAAGTTAAACCACACAAGTTTTAAAAGAAGCTTAGTACAAAGAGGGGATTTTTTTAACTTCAAAATACATTTTCAAAGTTTCATAGTTTCTAGGGTCGGAAGGGACCTGAACAGATCATCGAGTCCAACCCCCTGCCATGGCAGGAAAGAGTACTGGGGTTAAATGACCCCAGCAAGGTGTACATCCAGCCTCCTCTTAAAGACCCCCAGGGTAGGATCCAGCACCACTTCGCTTGGAAGTTGGTTCCAGATCCTAGCCGCCCTGACAGTGAAGTAGCGCCTCCTGATGTCTAGTCTGAATCTGCCCTCTGCCAGCTTGTGACCATTATTCCTGGTCACTCCTGGTTGTGCTCGGGGGAACAGGGACTCCCCCAGTGCCTGCTGGTCCCCTCTGACTAGTTTGTAACAGGCAACTAGATCCCCCTCTCAGCCTTCTCTTGTGGAGGCTGAACTCTCCTCATAGGGCCTGCCCTGCTGCCC
>NW_017729032.1:125879004-125901713 GCF_001723915.1 Gavialis gangeticus
TCCTGTTCTCATCTGCCCACCCCTGTAACCTGTCTAGGTCTGATTGCAGCCTAGTCTTCCCTTCTAGTGTACCCACATCCCCCCACATCTTAGTGTCATCAGCAAATTTGAACAGGGTGCTTTTTACCCCCTTGTCCAAGTCACTGATGAAGGTGTTGAACAGTGTGGGCCCTCTGCTCTGGCCCTGTGTCCTGCCTGCACCTGGACACAGAGCCCCCTGCCCCAGCGTGGCTGGTGAACTCAGATTGGTGGGGTGGTGGAGTGTCCCATGGGAGTGGGGGTGTGGTGGGGCTTGCAGCTGTCTGGCAGCAGGGGGTAGGGGAGAGGGTTTGCAGGCAGCTGGGATCAGTGGGGTTTGCAGCCTTCCCAATACCGGCTTGGAGTGCCTAGCCAGCTGCAACCCCCCCAGCTCCCGTGGGATGCTCCACTGCCCCACCAGTCTGAATTCACCTGGCTGGGGTCTGCCCAGATAGGAGGCCCGTGCAGGGCGGATTTTTCTGCACCACTGTCCCTGCCCTGCTGACTTGGCTGGCTAGGTCTGGAGGGGCAGGGTTCAAGCAGCAGGAGCTTCTGCTTTCCCCCCTTTGCCCCTGCTGTGGTGGGGCTGGGGATGGGTTCTTTGCTGGCTTCCCCACTCCCTGAAGCTGACAGTAGAGGGTTGGGGGCGTGTGCTGGGTAGCTAAGCAGAGATGGTCCCTGCTCGGCAAGGCTTGACTGCCCTCAGCAATGTCCGGCAGGCTGGAAGGTGTGCAGGAGTGCCCCCTGCCTTCTGGCCGCTGCCACTGCAGACAAATGCCTGCCTAGTGCCTACCCCATCTGAAGGGCAAACATGAGTTCCATTCGCTTGCAATCCAATCTGCGCAGTTAGAGAAACCCACGTAGATTGGATCCATTCTGCCTCAGGCTTTTTCAACATCTGTATTTAGCCAGAGAGTCTTCGGTCTTGAGGCAGAAGACTTGCACAATATTTATAGGTATAAGGAATGCCACTGAAGGTAAAGTTAAGGGTGAAAGTAAGCCCTTCCAGGATCAGGTCTTTACTGTGGATTGCTATATTTGAGAAACTGTTTTTGCAGCTTTACATGAGTTTTATCTGTTGGGACAGTCAGCTGCCCAAAATATTGTCAAATAACATATCTATACTGCTATTCCTAGAGTTAATTGTTAGGAGAATAAAGCTCCATTTCAGATTCAGTGAGTCAAGTGACTATGCAAACAGGAATTTAAAAGAGCAAAGAGAAGATACTGGTTGTTGTCCATACCTATTGTTTGGATGAAAAGATTAGGCAAAGCCAAGTCAGTTTGGGAAAACCATACAGGATCTTGTACAAACCCTTCTGAAGTCAATACTACTGTTTCTTTAGTATTGTTTATATTGATTTCTGTGGACTTAAGATCAGATGAGTACCTGCATTACTTAGACATCTAACTTGAAGGGTGAGTTTTATGAAAGAGCAGAGAAGTCTGGTTATCCTGCATCACAAAGTCACCTTGTGTCACCTAGATCTTCTGATGCGCACATTTCTGAGCCAGGACCCCTCCCCACCAAGACACTGGATCTCTTGTTGTCAGCTTGGCACTTGGTTGGGCCGTGAGAGAGAGATTATGAAAAATATAAAGGCTTTGGGTAACTTTCCCAACCTTTTTTGCTAAGCTTAAAAGCTTAGCCAGCTGTATTTCTCTGAGTGATTATTCTAGTTATGCTTTTATTTTCCTAAATATTTTTTTTCAGGCAAAATAAAACATTAACTATCCTGCATCAAATAAGTTTGACTCCAGACAGTCTGAAAGGTATTAAATAGTTGCAGTTAATTTTCCTTGGCGGAAAACTAGTTGGCTACTGACCTTAAGGGAGGTAGAAACAGGAGGCGCCAGCCTGGACATTTCTACAAATGCAGGAAATTTATAATTTCTCTTTACAAATGGTAGTGAAAGAGGGCCAGTGTGAGCCAGTGATGTATGAGGGGAAGAGGGGCGATTTTACAGCTATAGGGTTAAATTATAAATATATATTTTTGTCTCCCAGGCTCTTCTAAGGTGTCGTATAGGTCATATAACCCAATGATTGTATTAAATAAATCCTTTTATATCACTGTATTCTGTGCATCCCTGTCAGAGAGCTATTGCAATAACTGCATATCCATAAGAAAATAATGTTGTCTTCAAGATTAGTTTTACATACACATTTTTGACATTTTTGAATCATAAGAACTAAAGGAATAACAACAAAACCCTAGAATGCATTTTGAACCATTACCAAATTTAATTTGGAAAAAATGACAAGTGGATGTTTAATTTAGGGAAGTTAGGAAAACTCTTAAATGAGGAAGTGGGTTTATTTATTTATTTATTTCATTTTAGATAAAACAGATGGGATTCTCGGATCATGCACCGTTAAGCCTTTCTTTGGAATTCGCGCCACTGTGACCAGAGAGCCCAGATGGCGCTTAAATCTGTCATTTTTTAACAACCCTACTTTTTTGATTTTATACCCAAACACATTGAGCAATTCTGAGCGATTAATTACTGTCCAGATATGTCTGTGCTACCATAACTTACGTGCATGTGCCAAAGATCATTTCTTTTGGAGCAGCTAGCTGGGAGAAGGCTAAGCAAGTGAAGAAAGGCTCACTTGTAGATTATCTATGATAGATAGAGGTGCTGCATCAGTGCAGTGTGAGTCTTCAAATATGTAGGCTGCATTCTAGAATGGTGGTGGCTTAGTGAAAAAGGTTCCTTTAAGAACTTGTTAGGAGGTATTTTTTGGTATATAATAATATGTTGAAAGTTATGGATGAGTGTTCTAGTTTCCTGATTTACAAGTTTAAAATTCATTAAGTCTCCTAATTTCAGAGATTAGATTAAATCATAGCAAGGGGACAGACAAATTATCTGACAGGTATCGATACTGCCTTTCAAAAATGTTGCTCTGTTTTACGTCAGGGTAGCAGTGATGTGTCCAGTATGATAACAGACAGATATTTTACAGCTGAGAAGCTGTTAATTTTTGTCTCCAGGGAGGCTGAGCCTACAATGAAAGAATTTAAATGTCATAGATCCTTAAGATTAGTTTTGGGTTCCTATTTCATTTTTAGTTTAAACTTGTCATTTTCTTGATTTTACGGGAAGCTTTTAACTTACAATTTTTAAGTTTTAACTTTTAATTCAGAAATCTGGCCCCCCCTTCCCCCCCAGCCACTGCTATCTTTACTTGGTAGAAAAGTCCAGGTTCATTACAGCTAAATGCTGTTGTAGCCTTTATCACCTGAGTGTCATTAGATATGACTTGATATTGTTTCCTTTTTCTAAACTGTAAATGGACTGGATGTAGATATGGAATTGCATTTGACTAGGCTAGTTGGAGCTTTCTTTTTGGCATCTGAAATCACTTGGTGTTTCAGGGACTTTTGTCCACTTTGCATAGGAGTTGCACTGCTCTTGTAATAAGAGAATGTGCTGTGATCGGCTGTCTAATTCCTTACCACAGCTAAGGGGCACTCAGTTGGAGTGAGCTCTGTTGCCCCTGTTTTACATGCTCATAACTGAGCTGTTAGCCCCACAAATAAAAACATCCAGTAATGTGAAAGGTATCACTGCATCCTGTCTCAGTCAAAGGACATTGCGTTTTACAGATGATATATTATTGTTCCTAACTGAGGCTGGAATTACCTTGCTGCATATGCTGCAGGAGGCCTAAAGATCGCTGGTGACAAAGTAAATTTGAATCAATCTGTGGTACTTTCTCTTTCACATGAGGTCTCTAAAGAGGTGTTTGTCCTGGACAGCTTTCAGTGGGCTCAGAGGAAAATTAAATGTTTGGGAATTCTGGTAGCTTGCTGACCTTAAGGATCTATTTTGAGTTAACACTCAATTTGATGAAGCAGTGCATGGTATTTATTTGAATAGACAAGTAGACCTCCCTCTGGTTCTGTCAGGTTGTATTGCCACAGTTGTAATGAACATGCTCTTCAAGATCATTATATCCCTTCCAGATGGTTCTGTGATGGGTTCCATGGATGAAACTCACTAACAAGTTTTATTTGACAAGGTCTATTTGGAGTAAAACATCCCAGATTGGTCAAGATGATTTTGTACTTTTGTAGGGTAGATTTGTCATTGCCTACTTTAAAGTTGTACCTTGTAACTCCTGAGGAGACGTGCAAGGCATTCTATGCATTTCCAAGTAGAAAGTCCCCGTCAAATTTAAACCAATTAACTTTATGTCTTTTGGGGATGATTCCTCATCTTTTGATCAGTATGTATGGAATGGGAAAAGGAAATCTAAATACTGCTGGCAGGCAATTTTTGGCAGAAATTGATAAGGAAATCCATTTATTAAAATGAAATTAAAGGAAAGCTTTGTTTTTAGGAAACAAACAGAATTTGAAGACTGAAAGAATCCAGATCCAGTAACAAAGGCAAACATTCTAGAATTGTGAGGCCCCTTAGGTTTTACTGTTTTCATAAAATTACATTTTCTGTTGTTTAACCTTAGGGAAAAGCCTGGTAGACATTCCCAGCCACATAAAGGTGTGCTGTTATTTTTTTTTTTTAATTTGTTTAGCAGCCAAATTGCCCTATCTATTGTTGTCTCCATTAATTCCTATTCCTTTGTTTTTATGTTGAAAAAGGGCACATGATGAAGGGACAGGCATTCATTCCCCTGATGAATCTGAATGGCTAGTGGGACTCACTAATGGGAGATGATGGGATGTTGCAAATTGGAGAAAGCTGAGAAAAATATTATAGAACTGATTTCCAGGACAAAAAAAATCCTCTTCTGAAGTATGGAGCCTCAGAAGTGAAGTCACTGTTTTCTAAACTGCAGTCATATGTTGTCCAGCATCATTGTGGAAGCACTGATGGGCAACTTGTTAAATGTAATCCTCCTTTCTCTCAAATCCAAATTTTCTTTCCTGGTCGTAACAGTCTGTAAGGTCTTACTTCTAGTAACCTACAAAGCTCTCGCAGTACTTTAAGGTTTGTTTTTTGTTTTATGTTTTAATAAGTTGAGAGACCATTGAGTGGGCTCTGGTTTTTAGGAGAATAGATTTATTGGCTTTTAAGGACAAGGGGTCTGGGTTAGTTACTGTTTCTTTTATCATTCTCTGTAACTGATCTTCACATTTGGCGTATAGGTTTATGGTTAAGAATTTAATTGCTGAGTTAAAAAAAATATTCTTCCCTTTTCCAGTTTATGCCATAACATGTAGCAAGAAGAAAGCAAACTTCAGTATTATGTATAGGATTGAATTAATTTTTAGGACCAGGATAGAAACCTGAAAAGAGTTTTTCCAGAAAAGCTGATATGACATTACATTAACATTAACATTGCTTTACATTAACATTAACATTAGTGCCATTGGCAAGGTTATAATAAACAATGGGGTACTTTGGTCTTTTTTAGGCTGCTAATAGTCTTAGTTACAAGTGGCAGTTGGATGCTTTTTTCTTCTTGTGAATAATTTTGTTTAGTAACAACTTTCAAAATATTTAATGACAGTCTTGCACATTTCTGTTTAAATGAGTCATAATGATACTATTGTGGTTTATCACTTCACTATGTCTTTCGATACTTAGAAGTTTCCTTGTTGTACTTTTTCTGGCATATGTTACTTTCTGAACTGCCATTAAAATCCTTTTGTAATAATGAGCATCATGTCATTTCTTCTGTACCTTTTAGGTCCTCCTAAAACTTAACAGTCAGTTTCTAAGACAATGAGGCTACTGTTTTATTTCTCCTTTTTAAAATTCACATATGTTATATTCAGATTTGCAGTTTTTAACAGTCGTCTCATTTTTACTTCGCTATAAACAGCAACATTTCTTACGGTTCATTGGAAAATTATTGTGTAGCTTTTTATTGTTGCTTTCTGTATGCAACTCTCTTTAGCTGAAAGTTACCCCAGTGACGTTTTAGCATTTCAAAAACCCAGGAACTGGCCTCTGAGTCAGATTTTTTTGTACTGGGAAAATCCGGGTGTTGGGACTAACTAATTGAAGCTTACAAATAGGTTTAATAATTCACACTTAAACTATGTTAAGCAGTCAAAAAACAAGAAGTCAAAAAAAACCAAACCCTATATTCCTGTCTAAACTTTTTAAAACTCTAAATAGCTTGTGATAGGCTTTTTCCTGATTTCCTCCAATATGGAAGGCCTTTCTTAATAATGGAAGTCCCAAAGGATAAGTATTTTGCAAGACTAGGCTTCCTATTTTTCACTAGTCAAGGCCTGTATCTCCCAAGTCCATTGTTTAATTTTTCTGGGCAAAAACATGAAATAAATTCCTTTATTTCCCCAACTGTATTGTAGGGATAAGATGCCAAGGGTGGGTGAGGAAGAAGAGACAACCAATGTTCTGTGTTTTTGCTCTGTGTTTCCTCTGTGGATAATCCTTTATAACATCCCAAGTGTTTGACTCTTCAGGATGTTGTTATAATCAGAAGAAAGTAATCTTTTCATGCGTGAGGTTTTTTTTTAACCTTTCCATAATGAGTTCCCAAGTGCTTTTTGGCCATAGATATTAAAACCTGTGTGTTTGCAATTTCTCTGGCAAACTGCCTTTAGTAGAGAGGATATAGTGTTTTCTTGGTACCTTGCCCAAAGTAATTTTGCAAAAGGCTGTAACTGTGTTTAGTACATGTCATTCATTTGAGACAAGTCACTGTAATAGCATTTGATCACTATCAGTTTACGGCTGTTTTATCATGTTTTCATGCTGCATATCTACTCAAACATCATAGCAAAACTTAATGGCTACTGTTTTACCTCTACATAAAATGTTTTATGGCCTGTTTGTGCAGTAGACATCAGGTTTCAATCAACATTGCCCCATAGAGAGAGAAAAAAGTTGGATGAAGAACTATCAAAAAGCCTTAACTACATAAAATTTTATTTTGGGTCAACTTCCCATAAAAGATATTCAATGTATTTTGTGGTTTATTTTTCATGTTAACAATTTAAGAAGGGCTACAATATTTTTGGAAAACTATATGAAGGATGGAAATTAATTCATATAAGATGTTTTATATTTGGGTTTTCCATTGTACAGTATATGCTAGCTTCTTGAACAGCACCTGGATAGTTCCATATGCACATTCCTCAAACTCCTTTAAAAGCTAACTACTGAAATTATAAAATTGGAATCTCTGACCTATACAATGACTTTTAACCATTACTTTATGTTTTTGGTATCTCATTCACAAAAAAGAGCACCATTCATGGTACTTAAGTAATGTATTTTGGTATCTGTGCCACTGCTGAAGCTCTCCATTGAAAACTTTAATTAATGAGAACTCTGACATGCTACTGAGAAGATCAGCTTGCATATAAAAAGTGCGATAAAAGAAAATTTAGTTCTAATCTAATTAACACCAATTAAAAGATGTAAAAGAATTTACATGAGTCAGTTGTTAATTATACATCAATTTGCCTTTCATGTGATAAAATGGGTAAAAATTTACTTTTTTGTTTTAATATATCAATAATGTAATGATTACTGTAATTTTTCTTGTAAATTCAGTAACATGGTAACACTTATTTAGGGTCCGGCAGGGTTTTCCTTTGTGCTTAAGACTTTATGCTGAACACAACTTCAGCTTAGTTACTTTCTACTTTTTAGCTCAAGAACTATGTAATGCAATTAATTGTATGTGCGTGTGTAAAGTGTATATATACTACACCACTTTGTTCGTTTAATTTTTCTGCTATGATGCCAAGAAGAGAATTCTATGGATCTTATGAGAACCCCCAAAAGTATTTTTGGAACTGATGTTTTTTTACAAGTTACTATGCATTTCCTTAGGTGGTGAGCTGACTGATGCAAAGGTTTGCTTGTCTATAAACTACATATTTTACGATTTGGATGCAGACAAAACCAGAAAACATTGCACAGTCTGCAGACATGCACCAGTTTATATGCTGGGGTCCCACATCCTGCTGAAGGCTGCTATTTTGACTTCTTGGAAGGCTGTGGCTCTGAAATTAAATTTTCTAATGTAAAAATCCATTTTTCTTTCTTTTAAATTTAGCTGTGGCAGATATAAAGTATAACTGAATTATGCAAGTTTATGAACTGCAGAATGTGTAGCCTTTTTATTAAAAAGATATATGTATTGCCAGGGTAGCACAACAGTGATTGGACACTTAAGTGTTTTTATCTTATGTTAATAGTTGATCAAGATTCTTGTTAAGTAGTCCTATATACACATACCATTTGATTCCTGATGCAGTAGCTCTGTATTGGCTTTTCAATGGCAAGAACACTCAATTTGCAGTTTTTCATCATTTTTACCTAAGACTAGCTTTCAGCTATAAACAAAATGTCTATAATGCAGCTCTTTACTCTGCTGTTTTCTTCAGCTATACCAGTTTGAAATCAACATATCAAAAAGAGACTTTCCATATGGCAATGCCTATGACAACAGCAAATGTGGAATGAGTTGATTTATTTTAGAGCAGTGGTCTCCAACCGTTTCAAGTAGGAGATTACCTTTGGCATTTAAAAGCAACCCAAGAGCTGCGGTGTGCTGCTGCCACCACCCCCTCCCCCCCCTGCCCAGCAGGTAAGTCTGTGGAAAGGGAAGAGAGGGGGGCAGTTCGAGGCAAAAGGAGAAAAAATAATTTGGGGGCACACCCCCCCAGCAGGTAAGTCCCACCCAGCCAGGGACCCACTCAACTTACCCCTGCTCCTGCCTCTGTGGCACTGTCCCTTACCGTAGGGGCCTTGATTTAGCCCCCGCCCATTCCTTCCCCTGCAGACTGTCCTGCTGGGCTGGGGTGCGCACGTGCATGCACACAGACACTCAGCCCCCCACCCCAGCCTCGGATTGACTCCAAGAGACTCTGAGATCTGTTGCAAGAGGCTCTAAGATCTACCAGTGGATTGAGATCTGCTAGTTGGTGACCACTGTTTTAGAGTCATCTTCTTACTGGATCTCAGGAATAGCATTGCTGAGCATCTTCCATGCCCAGATATCAAAACATACTAAAGACAGGTGTGTGTCTGAAATCCACCCTCTTTTCCCTTTAGGTGCTTCTCTCTCTTTGTGAGACTGCAATTCACAATCTAAAACATGTGCCTAGGTGTAGGTACCTAAGTCATCACATCATGTACAGGTGACTGGGGTGATCCTGGTGTCTTTCTTTATGTAATAGTCTAGTATAGGGGTATCAAAAATATGGCCTGAAAGCTGAATCTGGCCCATGGAGCCCTACAAATCCAGCTTCTGGGTCTCAGACCAACACTGCACATCATGGGCAGCATGTGTCAACCCTGGCAGATAAGGGGCTGGTCCAGGGTGTGTATTGTATGCAGCACCTGCACCAGACAGGCCCTGTGTGCTGGCTCATAGAAGTCAGTATGTAGGGCCAATCTGGCATCATTTATAGCACATGACCTGTGTAGGTGCCATGTGCAGCATAAGCCCCAGACTGAGGACGGCACATGCTGCATGTGGTGCATAGGGCTGGGCCAGGTATATGGGGTGCATGCAGCACAGGGCCGATCCGGGGCATGCACTGATTGCAGCATCTTGTCATACTGGCCCTGCATGCTGGCTTTGTGGTCAGTCTGGATTGGGCTTACAGCCTGGCTCCACACACTAGTGTTTAGTTTATGAGTCCTATACAGCTTTAGACATGAATAGGCCCCTAAACATTCAGCTCAGCTAAGATGGTGGCAGTTCTGGGTATATATAGTAGCAAAACTTTTGGCCTAGGGACAGACATTACACATAAACTGGTTTAAGTGGTCAGAAACTGGTTTAAACCTCTAATAGAACAGATGTTCAGTGCACATAAACTAGTTTGAAAATGGCTGAAACTGGTTTGAGATAAACCAGGTTGAACGTAGTATCAGAATTAACTGATTTGGCTCAAGCTGGTTTCTGCAATATCTGTCCCAGACCCTTTGCTGGTTTAAGATGAACCAAATACACCCAGCATCCTGGCATGCTCTCTGGGCTGGGTGGAGCCACCCCTGCTCTCTTCCACAACAGGGGTGGCCTCTCCCTTTTACTTCCTGGCTGCAGCTCCAGCACAGACTGTGGACTGTTTTCCCCCCTCCCCTCACCACTCCCTGCTAAGCAGGAATTCCCCCTTCCCCTCTGCCTTGCTGAGGAGGTGTCTGTGTATTAGTTAGCAGACCACATGCTGGCTAGGTCAGTGTTGAATCAACAGGCAGAATCAACAAGTAGCTGGTAATGTCCCTCTGTTGTTTTCTTAATTGGGTGATAAACACTGTTATCAATTCCCTGCTGGGCTAATCAGAGCTCCTACAGGAGCCTGGCCACATCCTCCTTGGCTCCATGCTGTGGAAGGAAGAGAGGGCTGCTCTAGCGCCCCCCCCCCCCCCCCTTCTAGCCTGAGCCACTGCAGGCATGTGCCTGCATTTGTGGGTTTTCTGTCCAGTTACAAAACTGATTTAACCTAGCTAGGTTTAGACTAACCTGCAAGGATTGAATCAATTCAGGCTCAGGCTTTTTGAATGTCTGTCCCTCGCCTCGGTGCCTAAGTAATTTCAGTGGCAAAAACTTAGGCCCCTATGATACATAGGTGCCAAAGCAGATAGGTGACTTTTGTGAATCACTCATTTGGTCTCAATCAGGTAGAAGGCAGGGCAGGGTAACACCTTACAGACTAGCTCATTCAGAGGCATGGGCTTTCATAAACTGCAGCCTACTTCATGCTATGCATGGATTAAATTACTTACATTTGTCCTATGTTGCACTGTAGGCATCTATGTCCTGTTTTGGATCTGGCCTTAAGTAACTGCTTTTCCCTTTAACTACAAAGAAAATACAACCTATACCTCCTTTGTATTTTTTTTATCCACCCCAGCACTGCTTTTACTCTTTCTATATTGCAGACCTGTATACTGGAAAGTGTATTGCAAGAACTGAGACTGCACTTCAAATTTTTTTTGGTACAGGCAAAGCTGCAATTTGCTGACATAAATTGATGTGTTAAGATTTACAAACTTATTTACTAAGGAGATGAAAGTTATGTCTCTCTAGTAGGAGAGTTTGGGGAGAAAGGAGTATTTGCATCACCACTGGCATGCAGGAAATATCAGTGTGTGTTTTGAGCTAAGGTGATATATGTGTGTGAACAGCAAATTCAGATTATTTTGTTAACTCTGAGAAAAGCAACCATGGGGTATGTGTAGAGAGCTAGTTACTGCAAGGTAAAAAGGGTGGAGGTGGAGCAAACATCAGTTGTTCCATGGTAACTGTTTATGTGTATGCTGTTATTTTGTAGTCAAGGAAAAGTAAACTGTGGTACCTTGCCCTTCAGTGAAAGAGAGTTAAGCTCTCATGGTTAGTTTCCATGTACCTCAGATCAAGAGCATGGGTATGGCAGTTGTCATGGGGCAGCTGCCTCACAGTAAATTCCCATCTTCTTTTACATCACAGAAGCTAGTTCATCTTGTCACAAAATTAAAATCACTAAGATTGATTAAGTTATGCACATTAATTTTATTTTAATGGATTTTCAAGCATGAACGCAGTGTGCCCCCAGAGGCTGGGGGTGGTATGGTGAGCTCCTGCAGGTGGTAGCAGCACTGGTGGAGACGGGAGCATGGTGGAGGCAAGTAGGGAGCTGCCGCAGGCTTGTCGGTGGCGGGGGGGGCAGTCGGCGGCCACTCACAGACATCTCTGGCACCACTGGCAGTGGAGGCAAGTGGGGAGCTGCCACAGTGCTGTCAGCAGTGAGGGGTAGGGATGGCGAGCACCAACCAGTGGTCAGCGACCAACCGCAGACGCCGTTGGCAATGTTGGTGGCAGCCTGCGGTGATCGTGGACCACCTGCAGACACTGCTGGAGGTGTCGGCAGTGAGGTGGGGGGGTGCAAAGGGGTAGTGAGCAGTCACCATCCACAGGTGCTGCCTTTTTGCAGGGGGTGCACCACCACACTCAGGGTACACGTGCACCCCCTACGAATCCCCAGTTTTTTCAAGTTAGATTGTACATAGAGACAACAAGAACAGAGAGCATGCTGGAGGGAAATACTGGGATGATAGTGTTTGCTTTGTATCAAGTATTATGGTAAGGTAAAAAAACACTTTAGTTATAGTACCCTGTTTTCAATAATTTATAACTCCCAAAATTAGGCAGTACTCTAGCTAAAGCAAAAATATATCACATTACTTTTCTATATGTCCTTTCCTTCATGTGCTACCATGGTGTGCTGTTCTTTACTCTTCTGTCTCCTTTTGTGCAAAGCATCACAAAGGTTTTTTATAAAGAAAACAAACCAGGAGCTAGAACATTAAGAGTGCATTATATATTTGACCAATCATTTTATAAAGTCTAATGCAAGCCTTTAATCTGAGATCTTTGGAGAATACTTTAGTTTTTAATATTTCTATGACCTTCTCAGGGGGACTGAAAAATTACTTTGAAGTGTCAAAGTGGTGCATGGAGTTTTAGCTGTGTGATTCCCATTAAAGTCTGTAGGAGCCAGGTAGCTGAAACTCAACACAACTATGAAAACATACTCCTTGTGTAGTGCTAAGTAGTAAGGTAATTCTGTGACACAGCTATGGTATTTTTAGTGCATTTGTTAGCTTTATATATCCGTCCAGGGTTTGCATTTATACTGAAGTTTTACTATTCTGTGAAAATAATAAAGAAATATACCAAAGCATGCATATGGTAATCCAGTAAAAGCTACAGTTTTGATAAGCCAGTTCTTTGTACATGTGTCTGTAGGGAAAGGAAGAAAGAAAGACTGAAAGAAAAGGAAAAAAATACAGGAATTTGTCACTCCAGACTGTTTCAGCATAGGTCTTACCAACAGTCTTCTGGTCCTGTATTCTTTAGAGATGCCAGAAAGTACTCAGGCAGACAAACTCTTTGAGCAGAGACAGTATCTTTTATTAGACAAACTAAATTGTTGCAAAAAAGTTGTTCTCTGCAAGTGTTTGGACATACGCGTCCTTCAGGCAAAAAAAAAAGAAAAAGAAATTTAAAATGGTCAAAGAAATTTCAAGATGGTCAGAAATCTCTTAGGTATGAAAAAGCCAGTATTGGAAAGCTATTCTGTAGGAATGCAAATTTAGAGGAGTAGCAGGTAACAAAGGCAGGCTGTTTGCCTGGAGGTATCAGGTGGCAGGCTGGCTGTGGGGGGCCATAAACTAGATGTTAAAATTTTAGTCCAACATGGCTACAGCCTAGATCCCCAAAATAGAAAGTAGTTGGACATTATCACCAATAGGTACAGACTTTTTTCAGACTGACAGATTATGAGGCCTAGTTACTGTACAGCATAACAAAACAGGCTAATTCTGCCTCCTACAAATGGACCCTGGAAGTAATCTAGAAGGGGAAGCCCAATCTAGTTTAAAGAGCATCTTCTCTCTTTCCTTGGTTTTTAATTTGACATGCCTCTAAATTTAGCAAGTAAATCTGTAAAAGCGGTGTTATGGCTGTGACACTTCCCCAAGCATCCTCGAATTTTCTGTGTCTCCAGGAAGACAAGAGGTTTCCATCTGTTGTTAGTTCATCCCTGTCAGGAGAATGAGATTTTTGGATAGAAAGTTTAGCCCTTCACATTCAGGAGCTTTCCCTTGAGAACTTGCTGGATAGACCTCAAGGAAATCTGTCAACACAGCCAGATCTGACTTTTTGTCATTGTCAGTTCTGATTGTCAGCTGCAGGCCTTCACTTTGTGGCAGATTTCCAATCTCTTCCATTTTATGTGAGCTTCTGATAAGTCTCTCAACAGAAAATGGGTCTCTTCTAGCAAAGGTAACTGAAAGCCAAAGACCTTGGGTCCCCATTTTGTCCTCTTCTGAAATTTCAGGACTTAGTATCTTCATTTCATAAGCATGCGTCGGACTCTTACAAAGTTGCTGGGTTTTTGGTTGTAGCCATGTTGGTCTGAGGACATAGGCAGGCAAGGTTCTTTGAGTAGATGTGGTATCTTTTATTAGACCAACTGAGTAGTAGAAAAAAACTCTTACAAAGTAACTTATGCTGGGTCCTCTTTGCATCTCGTTCTGCCAAGATTACAACTGTGTAGTGGTCTGGAATGTGAAATGGAGGCTTGCTCCTGCAAGCATCTTAGGAATTTTTTATTGAAATGTAGAAAATTTTTGCTTTGAAAATAAAAGAATATGGGAAGTTTGGTTTATATAGTGTGATAGAGAAGAGAGAAATCTAGTGTAATTTTTCATCATAGAATACTTTCTGAAATTCTGGAATATCTTTCAGTGAGATTTCACAAAACTGAATAAAAAGAATAAAGCCTGGTTTCACTTTCGCAAATGACAAACCTTTGCCCCTGTTTTTGCATCTGCATATAACTTCAAGATGGTTTAACAATAGAGATCACCTAGCTGTCAGTAGATATTGTCCACTGGAACAGGAATCTCATTCTTCAGGCACTAATAATTACAGCCCTTAGCTGAAGCTGCTTTGTTTTTTTCCCCCTGACAATTAGCTATTTTTTCCCTAGCCATAACCTGACAAGAAGAATAAGTATTATGAAGTGCTTTCAATCAAAAGGCTTTACCTACAATTCTTTTCAGATAAAGTAATGTTTTGTCCAACACTGGATTTTGTCCACCTTAGAGTATCTTTTAGAACAAGGGGACCTGCCTTGTAACCTTTTACCCCAACCCCATTCTGTTCACATCACAGTCAAAATAATAAGTGACCTATGAAGTTTTATTTATGTTGAACTAAAATGATGAATCAGATGTTTTTCTGTTCATTGTATAGAAAAGGATTTAAGACTTCTAAATCTACCATTTTACAATAAATTCAAATTGTACTTGACAGGTCTGTCAGTCTACTGACAGGCAGTTAAAGCACGTTGAAACACAGAGGATTGCTATGTCCCATTCAGGAGAAAGAGGTACATATAAGACCATTTTTTTAATTTACTTTTTATTAAACAGTTGGAGAAAATAGATTAACTGTCCTGGACTGGTGCCTTCCTCAGCCATAGAATATTTTAAACTGAAGATTGGAAAGTCATGTATGAAGGTAGCTCCGTAGTTCCAAAAGATAGGCATAATATCCAATGAATGGTACCATGATGAGAGAGTAAAATTACAGGTGGGTCCAAAGCAAATGCCTCTGTCTGAACATAATGACTTGGATCAATCTTTAATTGATATGCCCCAATTATGTAAACACACATAATCATAATTATATTATTCACTATTAAGTGAATAGATCTACTAGCTAACTGCTTAGTTCCATCATCATACTGATGAATGTGCTTTATGCAGTCTTGATAGTTGCCAATGGAAAGCTATCATTTAAAGCTGCTTGAGACTACTGCATGTGTTTTGCATTTGATACATAAAGTAAAATTGCATTCATTTTGACACCTTTTTTAGTGCACTAAAAGGCTTAAATACCGAAAAGCATATCCCAAAAACCCCTTGAATGAACAATACTTATTTCTAGTTAACCAAAAGATAAAATTAATATGAATATTAATTTGAATAACAAATAAATTGCTGGGTGTCTGTATGAGGTTTATAGCATTGAGGAGATTCATTTTCAAGATAGGAATTTTGTTTTTTCTAGTGAGTAGGGAAATGGATTGAGAAATAACCAGTTTTAAACAATATGCTGAGAGAAGTCTGTGGATCAGTCTATTCTGGATGCCCAAGTAGTGTCTCATAATAAATCACCAAAAATCCAAATGTTGCACTCAGTTTTCATTAAAGAAATAGCAGATTGAGGCATTATGTCTTTAATATGGGTGCACAACTGTATGAGTGGAGAAGGGCAAATATATAGTGCTGATCTCTAAGAAAAGGAAGAAGAAGGAACTGGGGAACTACAGACCAGTCAACCTGATCTTGATACCTGGAAAAATTGCAGAGCAGGCCCTCAAGGAATCCATTGTGAAGCAGCTGAAGGAGAACAGGGTGATCAGGAACAGCCAACATGGATTCACCAAAAGCAAGTCATGCCCGACCAACCTGATTACTTCTATAATAAGGTGACAGCCTCTGTGAATAGTAGGGGTGGGGGTCTCATGACAGTCTCATTAAGGTGAATAACTAAGGAAATAAAGGCTAGATGCAAGTACTGTAAGGTGGAAACACAATGGGTTGGATCATTGTGTTCAATGTCTAGTTGGGACAAGGTATCAAGTGGGCTGGACCCCAAGGTATCCCCAGGGGTCTGACCTGGTTCAGAGTTGTTTAATATCTTCATTAATGATTTGGATGGTGCGATCAAAGGCACGCTTAGCAGATTTACAGACAGCAAAAAGTTAGGTGGCATTCCAGATAGCCCAGAGAGCAGAGGTAGAATTCAGATTTACATGAATAGGCTGGAGAGATGATCTGCTATCAATCAGGTGAAATTCAACAAGGATAAGTGCAAAGTCCTGCACTTGGGACAGAATAAGTGCATGCATAAATACAGACTGGGGAATGACTGGCTAGGCTGCAGTACTGCAAAGAAGGACTAGTGGGTTACAGTGGACCATAAGCAGAATATAAGCCAATGGTGTTCTCCTGCTGCAGAAAAAGCCAACAGCATGCTGGGTTGTATCATCAACAGGAATGTCACTTGCAAATCAAGGAGACTGATTCTACCACTGTTCAGTACTGGTGGGTCTCAGCTGGAGTTCTGTTTTGGGCTCACACTTCAAGCAGGCTGTGGACAGTTTAGAATTGCAGAGTAACAAAAATGATCAGAGGCCTGGGAGATGACACTTATGAGGAAAGACTGAAAGAACTAATGGTAATTAGCCTGGAGAAGAGGAGACTGAGTGGGGATTTGATAACAGTCTTTACCTGAAGGGCAGTTACAGAGAAGATGGAGATGGCCTTTTCTGGGGACAGGACTAAACAATGGCCTGAAGCTGCAGAAGTGAAAATTTAGGTTGGAGATTAGGAGGAACTTCCTGACTACAGGAGTGGTCAAACACTGGGACAGGCAACTTAAAGAAAGTGTAGAATCTCTATCCTTGGAAGTTTTCAAGAGTAGGTTAGACAGACACTTGGCTGTCTAATCAGGGATGATCCTGCCTTCAGCAGGGGGCTGGACTAAATGACTTTGTGAGATCCCTTCCAGTCCTACTGTCATCCTATGAACTTTAGTATTGACTGATGCATATGAATTAGATTTCTTGAGCTTGCTTTGTGCTCTTAAGTACCACTCCCAGTCATATTACGAAACGATTGACCTACATCATATAACACAGCCATAGGTCAGGTGTCCCCTGGAAGGTCCAATCTGTGCGTCCCATGCACGTTTATTCTCCCTGCTGGAGAATTCATGATAATTTTGTTCACTGTATAACAATAGAGGACACCTTTCATCACATAGTTAGTCAGTGCTGACATTTGTGTAATAGTTAGCATCATAATAAAAATAAAAATTTGATTAATTTAACAGAAAAGACAATTTAGGGAAGTTTCCCATCTTTGGCTTTCTAGAAAGTAGCAAACCACTTGTGAGCAGTAGAATAAGAAAATTATTATATTAGTTTTAATAGACTTTTCAGATTTAAAGACATAATGGATTATGGTTATGCTGTTTTAATTGAAAAATATTTTGAAATGTGTAGAGACTTAATCAAATTTTCATTATGTACCTGGTCAGGGACCAGGCTAAATATTATTTTAAGCAGTTTGAAAAAAATGCTCATTGAAGACTTGTTAAGTTGCATGAGAATATGTATTAAATGCTTATCTCTCCTGTGGGTATCTACGTATCAGATACTTGGTTTACTGTGTGAGGTTTAATGCTTTTTTTCTAATTTCTAATGAACTTTACCACCAGACTACTTGATCATGACTAAGCCTATGAACAATGCAAATGGAATTGCCCCCTGATGGTGAGGAATGGGGCCCAGATGGCCCTTAAAAGGTGATAATTAGGAAATATAGCATATCTGAGTAGCTAGAAAGAGAGAAATTTGTTAAAGACAGTCAATCTGTTTGAAGCAATGGTCTTTCCCTTAATTATATAGATTTTTATTTAGGGTTGCTCTAAAGTAAATTTTCCCTGCAAAATGTATTTGTTACTGAAAATTAGAAAACACTGATTGTGCTTCTGTCTGCTTTTAAATGTTTTTTGAAATCCTTTCTTTTTATATTGTTTTTTGAATATGAGTAACAGTCTTGCTATTTGTGTTTAGAGCAGTGTGTTACAGCATCTTTTCTCTTCTGTTGTATAACTGTACTGAAAGTGAGAAATATTGGTTGCAAGTTTGATGTGCTGTAGAATATATAGTTTACCAAGATTTTAAAACTTTAGCATCACTTTTGATATGCTTTAGGATTCTGTATAGTGTTAGAAAGATCATACCATGTTTTCTTAGTTTTATAGCCTCTCTGAATTCATAAAGTTCAATTTATGTTTTTCTGTTTAACTTGGAGATTATTAAATCAATGCCTTCGAGGAATATCCTTTTCTTTCCATTTTTAAAGAAGATTTTTCTCTTTTACTTGATGCCAAGCTTTTCAGCTCTGCAGACCGTATTAGTGATGTGGGGTTGGTCTGTGGACGGAGCCCAGTTCATGAGCCTAATCTGGGATGGTAGGTTGGGACCCAATCTGACACAAGGAGCTAGTGGTGTGTGACCCCAGCCCCACGTGGTGGATCAGGCCCCAGTTCCATGCACTATATCGCGCCCGTGGCCCTGACCTCCTTATGCTGAATTGGGCCATAGACTAGACTGTGCCTATGACAGCAGACCTGCATGCAGAGCCATGTCATTTGGTCCTCAGGACTTTGGCAGCAGGGAGCAATGGCAGTTTTGATTGCCACCGATCCCCTACCACCAAATTTCTGGACCTAAGCCAGATTCTGGGCCAGATGATCTGGCTCTGTGGACTGAACCAGACTCACGGGTCAGAGGTTAAGTACCACCGGTATAGAACAATGTAACTTATAACTAGGGATCCTGGTTTCCTCTGATTTAAAAAAATCCCCAATTTTTGGATTTGAAAAAGTAACCTCAAATCTACATTTTTCTGTGATCAAAATGAAGCACTACACATATATATCCACATCATATTGGCTTATAGGTAGAATTAGTGGCAGATACAGTAAAGTTTACTTAAGGGTTTCCATTAGCTCCCTGTTTGTATTTACTTATGAAATTGTTTTATGTTCTCACTACATTTGTCCTGCTTATTGTGCAAATTGTTAGGAAGTTACATCCAGACTGCTGCTTTTGAGGGTAAAATTAAAGGGAGGAGTGAAGGAGCTACAGATTAAATCCACTCCTTCCTTGAATTCCATCAACTAACTAATTGGGTGTCCTGACTAAGAGTATATGTCTGTAGACCATGAACAAAAGTATATGTGTAAACTATTTCAGTTCTGAGCATAGAACCCAAGCTTGAATTGCAATGGCATATTAAAATACTTGCCAGTTTTTTTCAACTGAAATTTCTTAAGAGGATTTTTTTTTTAGTGAAATATATTAAATGTGCATGATAATTCAAATGGTCAGAAATGCTCCTCAAAACAGAGGCCTGGATTCATGATTATTTTGGAGAGCTTGCTAACAGACTATTTTGAAAGGGCATAAATCGGGACAGTTCTTCCACAGGGACTTTTTTTCAAACCTTTCATTTTAATCTAGAATCTTCATCTATGAAAATAGCACTAGAATAGATCCATGTATTGCTCTGTAGTCCTAATCTTGTCCATGAGGAATCACACTGCAATTCCATGGGTAACAGACCATCAGATTGGATTGTACTGCATTTTGATCACCATGATTTGATTCTGCATGTTGTCCTCTCTTGCTATGTCTATGTGGTTACGATTCTGACACTTCTGGTCAGATTGCTAAACATTATTTATATTTGTCATAATGTCACTTTTTTTAATCTACACATGTAACTATATATTATTGAGAAAATAAAAAGTGAGGGTTTTCTTTCGTTTTCTTGGTTTTTTTTACAAAGTACACTTTTTTTTTCTTAAAAGGAAGAGTAGGAAAAGGAGGACCTGTACAGTTCTTTTGTAAGAGCAGTACAACAGTGAGCAAGCTGCCTGGGGAAGTTGTGAAATATCATTCACTAGAGGTTTTCAAAGAGATGCTGGATAGGCATTTATTTGGGATAGTTTACAAAATACAAATCCTGCATCTGTGCAGGGAATTGAACTAGATTAGGAGTCAGCAACTATGGCCTGCAGGCCAGATCTAGCCTGTCAAGTAATCAGATCTGGCCTGTGAAGCCCAGTGTCCTCAGTGATTTGGTAGAGGGGAATGTCTACACTGATTCTGGGGGAAGTCAGCATTGCTGGGAAGAGCAACGGCAGAGGAAGAAGCAGTGGCACGGTTGGCTGGGTCAGCAGTGGTGGCCCACTTTAAGAGCTAGGTCTGTTCATAGATTCATAGATGTTTGGGTCCAAAGGGACCTTAGCAGATCATCGAGCCTGACCCCCTGCCCTGGTTAGGAAAGAGTGCTAGGGTCAGATGATCCCAGCCAGGTGCATGTCTAGCCTCCTTTTAAAGACCCCCCAAGGTAGGGGAGAGAACCACCTCCCTTGGAAGCCCATTCCAGATTCTGGCAACCCTTACTGTAAAGAAGTTCTTCCTGATGTCTAACTTAACTTTGCCCTCCGTCAGTTTGTAGCCGTTGTTCCTAGTTACTCTGAGGGGTACTCTGGTAAATGGAGCATCTTCTATTCCTTGCTGCTTTCCCCACGATGAATTTGTAGGTGGCCACAAGATCCCCTCTCAGCCTCCTCTTGCGGAGGCTGAAGAGATCCAGGGCCCTCAATCTCTCCTCGTAGGGCTTTGCCTGCAGGCCCCTAACCATACGAGTGGCCCTCCTCTGAACCCTCTCAAGGTTGTCCACATCCCTCTCGAAGTGCAGCGCCCAAAACTGGGCACAGTACTCCAACTGCGGCCTGACCCATGCTGCATGAAGGGGAAGTACCACCTCCCTAGACCTGTCTGTTATGCACCTGATAATGCATGATAAAGTATGGTTGGCTTTACTGATTGCTTTGTCACATTGACAACTCATGTTCATCTTGGAGTCAACTATGACTCCGAGATTTCTGTCCACTGCCGTGCCACTGAGAAGATCCTCCCCCAGCCTGTAAGCATACTGGTGATTCCTTCTCCCTAGGTGCAGCACCTTGCATTTGTCCTTATTGAACTGCTTCCTAACTGCATCTGCCCACTTTTCCAACCTGTCCAGATCCTCCTGGATTCATTTCCTACCTACTAGTATGTTAACTTTACCCCATAGTTTGGTATCATCTGCAAATTTGGACAGAGTGCTTTCCATGCCCTCATCCAAGTCACTGATGAAGACATTGAACAGTACTGGTCCAAGGACTGAGCCTTGTGGGACTCCACTACCCACATCTTTCCAGGTCAATACCGACCCATCCACCATCACTCCCTGGGTATGACTCCTAAGCCAAATCGCCACCCACCTGACCATGTAATCATCTACTTCACAACCTCTCAGTTAGTCTGTGAGAATAGAATGAGATACCGTACAAAGGCCTTCTTAAAATACAAGTAAATGACATCTACCTTGATTCCTGCATCTAAGCATTTTATGTCCTGGTCATAAAAAGAAACAAGGTTGGTCAGGCAGGATCAACCTGCTATGAATCCATGCTGGTTGCCCTTTAGCATTGCTTTCCCTACTGGACTCCCACAAATGTGATCCTTAATCATTTTTTCAAAGGTTTTCCCAAGGATAGAGGTGGGACTAACCGGTCTATAGTTATTCAGATCCTTCTTCTTCCCCTTTTTGAAAATAAGGACTACATTGGCCCTTTTCCAGTCCTCTGGGACCTGACCTGAGTACTATGAGTGTTCAAACAGCTGTGCCAGTTGCTTAGATATGACACTGGTCAATACCTTCAGCAACCTTGGATGAAGATCATCCAGGCCTGCTAACTTAAATGCAGCCAGCCCCTCCAAGTGTCTCTTCACTAGGTCAGCACTAACAATTGGTGGGCTGGTTTCACTTTTGTACCTGTCTGTGATCCAGTTGGGAGCTTTGTCCTGATCTTAGTTCAGGAATACAGAGGCAAAAAACTAATTGAAGAGCTCAGCCTTGTCCCCCCCCCCCATCTGTCACTAATTGCCCTAGTTTGTCCTAGTTTGTAGGAATCCTGTGTTACCCTGTGCCCTCTTTTTGCTCCCTATATACCTGAAGGAGGACTTTTTGTTATCTTTAATATTTGTTGCCAGCCTAAATTCCATTTCTGCTTTGGCCTTTCTGACTGTCTCCCTGCAAGTGCGGGCCAAGTAGTTATACTCTGCCTTGGTTGCTACCCCCTGCTTCCACAGCCTATATATATCCTTTTTTGCCCCTAGGCTTTCCTGGATTGCCCTAGTATCATAGTACTTAGGGTCAGAAGGGACCTAAACAGATTACTAGGTCTGACTCCCTGCCCCAGGCAGGAATGGGTGCTGGGATCATATCACCCCAGCCAAATATGTCTCCAGCCTCCTCTTAAAGATTCCCAAGGTAGGAGAGAGTACCACCTCACTTGGGAGCCTGTTCCATAGCCTGGCAGCCTTGACTGTAAAAGTAATGTCTCCGGATGTCCAGCCTGAACCTTCTCTCTAAGAATTTGTGGCCATTATTCCTAGTAACCCTGGGTGGTTCCCAGGGGAACAGAGCCTCCCCCAATTCCTGCTGGTCCCCCCTGGTGAGTTTGTAAACAGCCACTAGATCCCCTCTCAGCCGTCTCTTGTGGAGGCTGAATAGGTTCAGGCCCTTTAGCCTCT
>NW_017729032.1:125901723-125902989 GCF_001723915.1 Gavialis gangeticus
TATTCGCAGGGCCTGCCCTGCTGCCCCTTGACAATGCGAGTGGCCCTCCTCTGGACCCTCTCAATGCTAGCCACATCCCTCTTGAAGTGCAGCACGCAGAACTGGAAGCAGTACTCCAACTGCAGCCTGACCAATGCTGCATAGAGGGGAAGGATCACTTTGCTGGACCTGCTTGTGATGCATCTGTAGATGCATGACAAGCTGCGTTTAGCCTTACTGACCACTTCCTCGCATTGGTGGCTCATGTTCATCCTGGAGTCAACAATGACTCCAAGATCCCTTTCTGCCGCCATGTTGACAAGAAGGGTGTTCCACAGCCTATAAGTGTGTTGCTGGTTCTTTCTCCCTAAATGCAGTACCCTGCATGTATCTGTGTTGAATTCCATCCTATTCTCATCCACCCACTTCTGTAACCTGTCTAGATCTAGCTGGATTCTGTTCCTCCCCTTCAGCGGGCCCACCTCACCCCACAACTCGGTGTCATCAGCGAATTTGGACAGCGTTCATTCCACACCCACATCCAGATCGTTGATAAAGATGTTGAACAGTACAGGCCCCAGGACTGATCTCTGGGGGACTCTACTGCCCACATCCCTCCAGGACTGCCCATCACCACTTTCTGGGTGCGACCATCTAGCCAATTTGCCACCCATCTGACTCTGTAGGCATCAATGCCACAGTCACCAAGTTTTTTTAAAAGAATGTGGTGGGAAACCGTGTCAAAAGCCTTCTTAAAGTCCAGGAAGATGATATCTGCCCTGACACCCTTGTCTAGGGACTTTGTGACCTGATCATAAAAAGAAACCAGTTTAGTTAGGGAGAACCTGCCCTCAGTGAACTCATGTTGGTTGCCCCTGAGCATTACCTTCCCTGCTGGGCCCTTGGAAATGTACTCCTGATAATTTTCTCAAAGGTCTTTCCAAGGACTGAGGTAAGACTGACTGACCTATAATTGCCGGGGTCCTCTTTTCTCCCCTTGTAAATGGGGACCACATTGGCCCTTTTCCAATCCTCTAGTACCTGGCCAGTGCTGCATGAGCACTCACAGAGCCGTGCCAGGGGCTCCACTATGACCCCCTCCAATTCGCTCAGCACCCTCGGGTGAAGAGCATGTTGACCTACTGATTTCAACACGTTCAGCCCCTCCAAAAGTTCCTTAAGTCATCCCTGACCCTAGGCATGGTGGTGCCTCCCCTGGGTCCGTCTGCAGTTCTAGTGGGGGAGATGTCCCTGTTCAGGAATATGGAGGCAAAGAATTCGTTAAAG
>NW_017729032.1:125903013-125950687 GCF_001723915.1 Gavialis gangeticus
GGTGAGCCATGGGGGCTTTTGTGCCCTCCTGCCCCCTTTGTTACTCAGTGCCTTCTTCTTACTTCCTATGTATTTGAAAAAGTACTTTTTATTATCCTTAATTCTGGTTGCTAGCCCTAGCTCCATTTCTGCCTTGGCCTTCTTAACAGCCTCCCTACAGTCCTGAGCAACGGAGTTGTAATCCTCCTTGGTGATAGCCCCTTGCTTCCACTGTTTGTATGCCTCCCTTTTTGCCCTCAGGCATCCCTGGATGCCCTTGCTGAGCCATGGGGGCTTCTTAGCACTTCCGCCCGCCTCGGTGTGCTTTGGGACCAACTCCCTTTGAGCTCGGAGGATTGTCTCCTTGAGGAACAACCATCCATCTTGGACTGCCATCTCATTGAAGCTCTGAGACCCCAATGCCTTTCCTAGTAAACTTCTTAGCTTACAGAAGTCGGCCCTCCTGAAGTTGAGGACCTCTGCCTTGCTGCTTGCTTTTGCCACTCTGCACTGGATAGTAAATTCCAGCAGGCAATGATCACTGTTGCCCAGGTGGTTGAGTACCCACAGACCCCTCACCAGGCCGTCGCCTGTGGCAAGGACCAAGTCCCGCAAGGCATTTCCCCTGGTGGGACTGTGCACCTCCTGGGTTAGGTGGGGGTCACGTATCCTGGCTAGGAACCTACGTGAGCGGTCAGACCTGGCTGACTGCTCCTCCCAGCAGATGTCTGGGTAGTTTAGGTCGCCCATGACAACCACATCCCTTGACTTTACAGCCTCCGTGAGCTGACCTGAGAATTCCAGGTCCAGCTCGTTCCCCTGGTGAGGCAGTCTGTAGTAGACAACCACTACCCCCTTCCCTCCCCCCTTGCAGTCTTACCCAGAGTGCCTCATTTTGCCCCTCCTCTGACCCCATCCTGGTCACTGAGAATGTGAATTGCTCTTTGACGTATAGCGTTACATCCCTCCCCCCTTTTCCCTTCTCTGTCTCGCCTTTACAGCCTGTATCCCTCGATGTCCACTGCCCAGTTGAGGGTAGAATCCCACCAGGTTTCCATAAGCCCCACTAGGTCTGAGTGTTTGGTAGCTAGAAGGAGGGTGAGTTCCTCCTGCTTATTCCCCATGCTTCAAGCATTTGTGTAGAGGCATTTGAGGCCTCCTGTAAGTGCTCGTCCTGTTCACTTGTTCCTAAGCCTTCCCTGGCCCCTGTCACTTACCTGGCTACTACCTGTGCACGTCACCTGGCTTGATGGCGAAGTGTCCTCATGTCCCTGTTCAACCAAAAGGGTTTCTGGGCCTCTTTGCCCCCTTTCCTGCACAATGGGATTGTCTCTTTCTGTGCCTATAGGATTGCTCCCTTTAGGAATGACGACCCTTCTTGGACTCCTGTCTCACCAATTCTGTTCTTCAGTGCCTCACTAACTAATCTCTTGAGCACCTCCCACTCTGAAGGGTTAAAATGGCCTCCCTCTGAAGGGTTTCTGACAATTGTTCTAGCTGACCCTTGAGGTCCATTCCAAACCTATGATTCTTTAAGGTAGAAATTAAGGCAAGGGTGGGCAATTATTTTGGCCTGTAGGACACATAGGAAGTTTTGGTAAGTTGTCATGGGCCCGTTAGCACCCCATTTCCTCCACCTCACAAAAACTCCCTAAGTGGTCCCTGTGTGAGCTAAAAAATATTTATATTTGTTATAATGTCAAGTGGCTGGGATGGGGTTGTGGGCGAGTGGGGAGTGGTATACGGGAACAGGATGAGTGGGTGAGGCTGAGATTGCAGGGCAGTGACAGGCCAGGGCCAGGGCCTGAGCCTGGGACACAGCTGTGATCCACTACCCACATGTCCCTGTTATGGGTGCAGGTTCTGTAGGCAACGACATGGAAGGAACAGGTTGTGGCTCTACCCCAGGTCCCGGCCCTAGACCCACACTGTCACCACTCTATGATCGTGGGTGGGGCCTCAGAAGCAGCTGGCTGCCTGCCTATGGCCAGGGCAGAGACGCGATCCACTCCCTAGCCATAGTACCATTGCCTATTGCAGGGACGTACAGGCAGTGGATCACAGCTCTGGCCCAGGCCCCGGCCTTGCACTGTCACTGCCCAGCAATCCTGGGGTCTCCATGGAGATTGGCTGGGACCTGCATGGGTAGGTAGACAGGATGGGGCTGCAGGGGGGCTGGGAACTGTCGGGGGCCAGGTCTGGGATTTTGGGGTGGTGACAGCACGGGTCTAGGGCCCAGGGCAGAGCCGCAATATACTTCCCGCATGTCCCTGCCCATGGAATCCCCACCCACCCATGCAGGCAGCAGATCATGGCTCTACCCCAGTCCTGGCTCTGCGCTGTCACTGCTCCACAACCTGCCCTGCGATCCTGGCCTTGCCTGCCCTTCCTACTCTCAAACACTGCTCCTCACTTGTCTGTGGCCCCATCCCAACCACATGCCCCGCCCACATGGGTCCGGCTCCTGGCAGTGGGTGCAGGGCAGACTTGCTGACGTGCCTGGGCAGTGGGGCCTGGTCCAGTGGCAGCAGAGCCACTGCCACCCGGATGGCTGGATCATTAGTTTGTCTAGGGCACCACCCCAGCACCGCTGTGCACCTGAGGGTGGTGGGAGCGGCCGCACATGCCACAGCCCAAGCTGTCCCTTGCACGTGGGCTAGATGTGGTCGAAGGACCAACCTGGATGTTACACTCCCATGTCACTAACAGATCATTAAAGCACAATTAACCCACTGCAAACGTGGAATAGGTTATACACAGATAGCTTAACTTAACCAAAATATAATTTGATGAACACATTAAATTTAATAATAGTTTCGTTAAGCTAATGTTATACACAGACAACATAATTTTAACAAAATATAACTTTAACACATTAAATGTATTAATAGGTTCTATATATATATATATAGAGAGAGAGAGAGAGAGAGAGAAACTGTTCAGTGGTCTTACCCAACCCCAATTGTTACTCCACTTCACAGAAAAGGTGGCCAATCAGTTCCTGAAGTAGAGGGTGGTCGTATGTGGGTAATGGCTGCTTTTCAGTCCAGTTGTTGTTGGATAACAACACACACCCAACTTCTTTGTTGTCCCCGTTTTATGCTTTTTCTTTTGATGACTCTTCATTTCCAGGTACCATTGGTTGGTTTCCCTGTGATCATCATACTGTTTATGTTCTTATCCTGTCATCATATTCCTTTGTTCCAACAAACCAATCTCATGCGGACATCTTAATTTGGTCTTTTTGGGGCATGCCCTGGAATCCTAATTTGATTTGTCCATCAACTCCAAAAATTCCAAGGGCTCTGCAGTTTGGGCACTGTCCAATTAGTCCCCTCTTACCACCTTTCATTAACATATACAATCATGTCATCCATCTGATTCAGTCAATTAGTTCCAAGTTCACTTAATTTGAGTTAGTAGTAAGACCTACATTATACACGCCTATGTTGATATTGTTAGAAGAACATAAACTGTTTCTCACAGTGATAAGAAAAGAAAGAAACTATGTGAAAGTGAGCCCGAGGCAAGCTTAGAATGCAGAGAAAAGTTCAAATAATAAAGTTATACAAAAACATAAGCAATGGTTAAATAAGGCTGAATATAAAATAAAATTTCAAATAATACTATAATTCACCACTTAGGCAGGTGAAACTAAAGCTAAATGTGACAAGCTATCCTAACAGCAGGCCAGACAAAATCCTGCAATGGGCCAGATCGAGCCCGCCAGCCGTATTTAGCCCACCCTTAGGTTAAAGGGCAAGGAAAGATTGCTGAGTTACAGTATTTCTGCTGCTATTAAAAACAGTTGCATATTAAGGGAATGCCAAAAAAGGAGAGAATGTTAAGAGAGGAACTGGAAGAAAACAATTCCTCCTCTGTGTGTGTGTGTGTGTGTGTGTAATATGTATTTTTTTTTAACTATAGAAGTGTCAATTCAGTCTATAAGCACACCTCCAGTATTCTGGTGCCCATACCCTCTCTTTGTGGTCACCCTTCTAAAAAGCAGCATTACATTATTTTGAAATACCTTTGAAAAGAAATCTTGATTGACTCTTTACTGTAGATGCAAGTGTTCCTGTGAAAGCTGAAAAATATTGTCTGTTATTCGGTAAGGTAATATTTTTTTCAGTTTAAGCCCCCACTTTCCTGAATCAAAGCTGGAATCATGGAAACAGTTTGGGACAACTAGTCTATACCTTTAAACACTTAGAAATGAGAAATTATTAATATATATTAATTATGGTAAATAGAATTATTCTGGCTTCACATACTAAAATTAAAATAATGCAGCTTTAGGAGATGTATATACTTGACAATGAGTAGCATTGGCAATGTGTACGGGGTGCACATAGGTGCATGTGTACCTCCCGAGTGTGGTGGTGCACCCCCGTGAAAAGACGCCAGTCGCCGCCGCCCCCACCCCCCCACTGACACCACTGGCGGCATCTGTGGGTGGTAACCAACCACTGGTCAGCGTTTACCACCCCCCACCCACCTTCCTCTGCCACACTCCTGCTGCCAACAGAACTGCTGCCACCTGCGGGAGCTTGCTGCCCGCCCCCCCCAGCCTCCAGGGGCATGCGGTATTCATGATGAGTAGCAACAGAAGGGGCAGAACCTACATATGTGGTTTATTCTTCCTCCCTTGCTTAAGAGGAATGACACTGTACTCCTTCTGAGTTACTGTGACTGCATGTAACATGCCCAGAGCCAACCTGAGCAGGGTGCAGGACCTGGGGCAAATCAGCTCATGTGAGGCCCCACCCCCACCCTGATCCTGCGTGCCCTGGTTATGAAGAAGCTGCCATTGGCGGCAGCATCGGCGGTGGGGGGGAAGGGGTAGCGAGCAGCTGGATGTGAAGCTGGTGGTGGGGGCGCAGAGTCATCATGGCCACTCAGCTTGGTTCTGTGGAGCCCCCCAAAGCGCAGGGCCCGGGGCGCTTGCCCTGATTTGTCCCCCAGGACAGCCCTGAACACGCCCATTGTGGAACTGACACTAGATACAGATGTTTTATGCTCTACCTGCCCAAAGCTGGTTGCCTAAAGTACTAAATAGTAGGATATAGCCATATGAGAAAAATGGCTTTTTTTAGGTATTATTTTGTGACATGCTAACATAGCATTGCATATTTAAATTAAACTACTGCTGCCTTAAAAAAATAAAAATTAGTTCAAGTTCCTGATCCTGCACACTCTTAAGTATGTATCTGATTTTACTCCTACAGAAATAAATTGAATTACTCGTGCAACTGAGGTTACATATATGTGTATGCACTTGCAGCATCAGGGCCAATGTGATGTGCAGTGGATGTCTGTGTATAAGAGACCGCTTGAGTATTCATAGGGTTTGGGGATACTCTCAATTAAAAAAAATAGTATGAATGTCTTTCAGACTTGTATTTCCTTTCTTCTGTATGTGTATGTTGTCTGCTTCGGAAGGTTTTGTCCATGTTTCCTGCTTTAAGGGAAGGCTTTGTTGTCATCTGGTTGGCTCTCCAAAGTCTCTAGGGTGCTATATTCTTTTTTGTTCTAGCTGTTTTAAATCAAATGAGCAAACCACGTCTGCTGGTTACAATTGAGCTGCTTCCTATATCTTCTGATGAATAAACATTTTGAATTTCTTTCTGTTTTATGTGGAATGTTTTGGTTTCTTCCGTTCCTCTTCAGCAGTTGTTTGAAAAAAAAAAGTGATTACTTTTGTTTAGGTTAATAATAGGCGGAGTTTTTAGTACTCTCTTTCTACTCCTATCCCAACCCATCAGAACCACCCAGAACTGTATTTTATGATTTTACAAGTAATTTAAGGATCAGTTTAGTTTTGCACAGCTTGAAGGACAAGACAGAATTGGTTAGTTACTTTGTTATAGGTTGATGGAATTATTAGTGTGCCGGTTCTGTTTATTATAATGAGTTGGGAGCGATTAAAAGTACCTAACAGCTGCACACTATATGGTGCTGATATTTATATGGTACTTTTATATTCTGTCTGAAACTATAAGCATAAAGGGTTTCTAAAGAATTAATATAAGGCTTTGCTTGTAAACTTCCAAGGTTTATAGTGTGATTTCTTTAGAACAGATTTTTTTGTTTTAAATGGGTGGATACTACCTCGAAACAATCTCACATGTTTCTGATATATTCCTTGTGTGTTTCTTCAGAAGAAAGAGTTGTTTTCTGAGAAGAAAAAATTAAAAACCCATTTCTCTGACTGCAATAGTGATACCCTGTTTCTATAAATAGGGTTCATTAAAGGTCTACAAGATGGGTGAGTAAACTTAGCACTGTGTGCAGTCAGCCATCTTACTATTACATTGGTAAACTGAGGCAGACGTGAGTATAGGGAATAATGCAAACATCATCCTTGTTCTTTACAAAGGCCCCCACTGGACAGATTATAGAGAAATTTGGCTGATTTCTCCTTTGTTCTTTCCCCAAGAGAACACACACATCTATTTTCTTCATGACATGCCTTAGATCCTCATTTTTCTGTGGTGTGAGAGATGTAAAAAGGAGAGTGCCCATCTAGGCACATGAACTTTAGGGAATTCATATGCATCTTTACAGAGCCCTAGCTGGATAGGGAGAAAAAAACCCTTGTTTATACCCTTGATGGGCTACCTCAGCTTTGAATGGAGTTTTGACTTTTCTTACCTCTTCTCCACCAGCATAGTAGCTGGCCTGTGACAGTGTATTTTAATTTTGTTTCTGGTTTAAACCAGCAGGAAAATTTTTATACTGCCTCTTCAACTGTATTTACCCAAATCCAAGATAAGTTCAGATTTAAGACAACCCCCTAATAATTGAATTCTATGTATGGAAAATTATAAATATGTTAGTCAGTGGGAGCAGCCCACGCTGGCAGAAGTAACAGTGGCAGCTCCAGGCCTAGGTGGGTTGAGACTGAAGCTGGAACTAAACGTAAGTGGTGTGTGGGGTGGGGAGAGGGGAGGCATGCTGTGCGGTCTCTTCTGCCTTCCCCCCAAGCTGCACACTATGGCTGTCCCCACAAGTGCAACATGCATGACCCACCACACTCCCCCATGCCGGGGCCAGACACAGGCATGGGTGACCTGGGCAGACAGAAAGGGGGCCTGAAAATGGTAATTTAAAAATTATTATTATCATTATCTCTGGTGAAGGGGGGCCTGATACTAAACATTTGCTTGGGGCCACCAGGAGTCTAGGTACAGTGCTGCCCCATGCTCCCCCTGATGCTTGCTCCCTCCTCCAGCACATAAGCCACCCCAGCCTGGGGCAGGTGGCAGCACTACTCCAGTTTTGGCCCCAGGTGTGGACCAGTACACATATCTAAGACGAGACTTTTCCCGCCTGTGTTGATTAGATTTGAATAAACATGGGAATTTCCCTTCCCCCTCAGTCCACTCCCTGCACAGTGAGAAAACAGGCATGGAAATGTATGTAAGAGAGGTAGCTCCGAATTAAAATGCTTCCTGGACTAGTTGTAGCATGGGAAAGATTACACTCCAGCCAGTCCTCAAGGCTGCACCTTACAGCAGGGGCAGGCAATTATTTTGGGTGGAGGGCCACTTACTGAGTTTTGGCAAGCCATCAAGGGCCGCATGACAGGCAGCCAGGGGCAGATAAATATTAATTTTCTAAATTTTTTAGGGGCCCCATGGGCCAGATAGAATGGCCTGGCAGGCTGCACCCGGCCCGCAGGCCGCGTTTTGCCCACACATGCCTTACAGCCATACTTTAGCTCTAAAGCTCAGATATTCAGTACTACCAACTCCAAGCATTAAAAACATCAGATTTTAGTAGTAGTTGTGGTAGTTATTAGTGGTAATTAGAGACATTTTTTTTGCCTTCTGGTTTTGAACCATTAGGGTTCATATTTCAACCTTTTTCAGAAGCCACGAAGGCTTGAAAGTTCCTTTTTTTAATGGAAAGATGAGGGACCCATGGAATAATCCCATGACTCCTGGAACTGAGGTTTTAAGAAAAAAATCAAATAGTGGGTACGATAATTCTGATAAACTCAAAGATCAAAGGCACTGTGTTAGAAATCTCAAAGCTGAAAGACACAAATGCCCTTATTAGTGTACCAGCCCAAGTACATATCCACTGTTTAATTTGACTTGTTTATAGGAAGGAGTTTCTGTGAAGGCACGTGTCCGCAGTAGTGGAGTCTCTTTCTATGTTTTTTTAATCCATGTGGCATTATACAACATACAGCAAAGTTCCTACAATATAATTTTTCTTTGCATGTTTGCAAATTAATAGCATTAATAGCAGTTAGCACACATTCAGGAAAGAGCAACACTTTTTTTGCCCTATTTGTTACTAAAAGCTTGCTTTTGCTATTGAGAAAGAAGAAAAGGTTGTTTTTGTTTTGTTTTGTTTTTTTAACTTTATGGTAATTAACGTATGTTGACTATCCCCCAGGTAGTGAAAAGAAGGCATTTTAGTTTTGTCACAGGCTAAATTGCCTGGGGTTGACCTCAGAGGTATTTCCTCCTAAAGTGCCATGCCTTCACTTCATGTCTTTTACTGAAGGAGAGCTGATGCACATTAGTTAGCCCCCGGTTAAAAAAAAAATGGAGCTTTTCTAACAGGGAAGACAGGTCTTGAGGCCCTAGAGTTCTCCGCTTTTATAATATCTTACAAAAATATAAATGACCAGGCTCTGATTTGTGCAGAAGGTTTAAGGCAGATTATTTTAAGAACCATTGAAACCTGAAGTAGCAGCCTTCTGATCATACTCCTTGTCTGCATTTGACATAGTGCAGTAATGATTTCTAACATCTATTTTAGTTTGGATTTAGAGAGAAAGCACCAACCTACACTTGAAGTATATTATTACCAGGCTCTGACTTGTGAGCATTGTGTAGGAGGTTTAAATCAGATTATTTTAAGAACTCTACAAGCCTGAAACAGCATTTTTATGATTATAGCTCTTTTTTTATCCTTTACACATAGAGCAGAAGTGAATTCTAACATCTCTTTTAGCTTGGATTTAGAACCAGAGCCAGCCTACACTGAATTGGCTGCTTTTGATGCTACAGTATTGACTGGGGGGAGGGACAGATGGAACAGAAGTCCTAATTGCCCACATTTACAATAGGTTCCCAGCAGCAGCCATCACAAAAGAAATGTTAATGCAGTAAAAGGTAAATGGAAGGAAGCTATACCCAACTTGTGGACAATTCAAAACCCACCTCAGTTTATTTTAAACAGCTTCCTGTAGACTGTGAACACCTTACTTGTCATAGAAGATTTTTATTTGTTTTAATATTAGTCATCATCCAGAATGCCTTGTTGTACCATTGAGATTTGTAAAATAAACTGGAAAATGTAGGCAAGCACAAGGGACAGAATATTTTCTATAGCCCTTTACCAGCATTCTTGAAGTTAGGTGATGCAAATGATCCGTTTCTTGAGCATGTTTGTTGCAGCTGCAAATGGAACGTTATTTTTTTCTTGTGATAAAAGTTGAGAAATATCAGCAAATACAACAGATGGCTGCAGTGTTTCCATGTTTCAGCCATGAAGTGAGGGGGCAAAATGTCATCCACCAAGCATCCATCTATCTATCTAGCAACAGCTTTGTTAACATGTCACATTGTTTTTATGTTTGCCCAGCTTTGTTTTAAATTTCTTTGCACACGTGCCCTTACCTGTATCTCTACCATGTTCCTTTTAAACACAATTCTCATGTTTGATGTTATAATTAGTTAAGTGCACACCGTAAACTGAAAATTGCTTTGCAAGAAGCATGTGCCCCCGTTCCATGCTGTGAGAATCCCCTTCTAATTAAACACGTTTTAAGAGTTCTTTTTTTCCATACATGCACTGAACATCATTACCTTTTATGATAATGGGTACAACTGGGGATTGACATCTCAGCTCTTAGAGTTACATATAAATAATTTTTACATGGGTTGCAGTAGTGCCTACCAACCCCTGGCCATGGATCATAATCCTGCATGTACAAAAAGAATGAGTGACTGACTGTCCCTCCCCCCAAAGGACTTAAGTTGCAAGTAATTTAGTACATTTTTTTAAAAATTGGTTTAAAGATGTTAGTGTCTTAAGTCAGTCAGGTTCCTCTACTATATCAGTGGATATTTAGAACGGCACTTATCTGAGGAGCAAGTAAAACTGTCTTTTAAGATGTAAGCAAATAGTGAATGGCTACCTATTTAGAACATATTTTCTTCTCTTTGTTTCTACCAAAATTGCTAATGGTACTTTGGATTGGGCTGTATTGTATATATACAATCCTGAAAACTGCTGCTTTGCTTCATGAAGCCAATGAAGCTACTCATACAAGTAGTTGTGTGAGTTAAGCTATGCATGTGCACAGAGATTTAAAGATTAGGCCTTTAATTAGTAAGCAGCATTAGCAATGAACTTTAGTAATGCATTCATATACATTGGTCATGAATTCCAAGTCAGTTCCTTTTAGCATAACTTAAAAAAAAGAAAAAGTCCACCATTGGTGTAACTTAAAATAAAAAGGCAACTCTAGTGCTTGTCTTAATGTGCACAGATGTGGGGCCCCATTGTGGAAAGTGCTGAGTGCCTCCTGCCAGGTGTTGAGGGATTTCTGCACTTGGTTGGAAAAACTTGGCGCATTGGAAGGTTAAGATTTTTAATATGGTTCTGGTAGTTATTATTTGATAAAAATTGAATTGTTGCTTGATGCCTTTTATAATCAGTAATGCAACAAAACCCAGGCTAAGTATATTTCTGTTTTTAAGGAAATGACATTGTTTTGCATGAGAAAAACAAATCCTATAAATTATGATGCGTTGTACAGAATTATTCTTTGGAGGGGGTATGTCCATGAATGCTGTATCAATTTTGAAAATACTAAGCAATGAAGCTTGCAACACTACCCTCAGGAGGCTGCGCCACAATCTGCCAGACTCCCCTCTCTCTCACCCCCACCAGTATTCAACTGACATTTTCCATTGCCCAGTTTCATCACATCACTAATAGCTAGAGCTGATTAGAACCCCCCCACAAATAGTTTAAAATGATCAATCTTATAGTAATATTCATTCATGAGGTTTTGAAAGGGAGCGTAATTTTATTTTTTCTTCAGCTGTTTTTATTGAAAGTGTTCGGGTTCTCACAGCCATGCAGTGATCAGATCCCCAGCCAGCTAGCACCTGTCTTGCGGTATGAAGCCTGAGCTAGCCGATAGTGTACCTTTGCTCCTCTTTAGAGGAGCTTCTTCCATGTGTTCCAGCAATGAACCATCTTTCCTGGTGCCAGATGGATAGTTCCGGTAACCAACGCGAAGCTGGCAGTACTTCACTCTCTTTGCTCCCCTCCCCCAGCACAGCTTCTGCAGAGAAAGCAGGATTTAGCCTTTAATTATAAAGCCTTGTTTTTCACCTCTGCCAGATCATTAACCTGTTTTCTGCTGGCTGACTACACCATTGCAGCAGTGGCATTTCTCAAAACATATAAAAGATAACCTAACGGCAAATTGTCACTGTTGTAAGAATTGTGTAACTTACATCACATAGAGGAGTGGAATTGGTAATAATGATATTAAAAGTAAGGTCTAATACTAGTCCTCCTCCCACTTGGCTTCTTAGGGTTTTTTCCAAACTAAAAGTTTTGCATAGAAACTTCTGTTCTTGTGACCCAGTTTAATATTTTAAGTGTCTGGGTAGGCTCTTGATTCACTGCCTTGAAAATAGTGTCACTTATTGGTCGCCTACTAGATAACTGAATGTACAGACCTTGAATTGTTATAAGAAGTCAAAGGTTAAATGATTTGGGAATTAAATGTCATTTAATGAGACAGAAATGAGCCCTCTGATGCTTACAATACTCCTGGGTTTTTCTTTTCACATGCAGGTTTGGTGTTAAGCAATCTTATTAACTGAGGAGGGAGAAACATATTATTTGCTAACTTTTTTATCCTAATTGCAAAATTTATTGTGTGTTGTTTTGTAAGTATTTTAAACTAGTGAGATCAGGAAGGCAATGAGAGTAAAAACTGAACATGTTTTTCTTTTGTAGGTGTTATTTAAAACATTGTATGAGTAGTCAAAAAGATTAATTGTAGCTTGCAGCTAAACAGATGATAAATTTTAAAATTATATTATTACAGTGTGTCAGCATAAAAGCTTTGTGTCCCAAGTGTGTCACCTTTTTATGTTTCTGTTGACAAGGTTCACATTTTATAGCACACCACCAGAAAGTGTTGACACATATTCAGATCACTGATTAAATGTTTTAAAAACGTGCCACTCAGAAACTAACCCTGATGGTCTTTGAAACAGGCATTTTAGGAGTTTGAATTCATTTTCCTTCATCAGGCATGCTGTAGTAACAGTAAGCAATATTAATTAACAAACTTTTTTGTATATTACTATTTTAAATACAGATCTATGGATAAAATATTCTCAAATATATCGTTTTTTGGTATTTCAGCAGTTTTTTTTGTAAAAGGTAATTGGTATCTTATAAAACATCCCTCATTAGTCAGCTAGTGAAACTAAAATGCAAGAAAACAAATTATTTTACTGTTATGGGGTGTTTTGGGGGTGGGTTTTTTGGGGGGGGAGTAGTTCTTGTTTTTTGGTTAACTTCTGTTGTTTTGACTTGTTCATGGTCATGCCACAAGATGCTGCTATAAAGTATACTGAATTACTACTTCCTTGTAATATAATTTGTTAGACCTAAAAAATGTCACTCCATATTAACATTTTGTAGGTATGATTTAAGTATCAATCCTGCAATTTAGTCTGAGTCAAATCCTTGCTCCTGCTCAAAGACCCCTTGAAATCAGTGAGGTCCACATCCAAAAAGGGATTTAAGCATAGTGAAACCATACCTAACTTTTAGGCACCTGGCTGCTGGGGTGGAATCTACAGCCCTGAATTAGGTGCCTAAACCCTGTACAAGAATGGGATTCACCATAGCCAGCATGCTTGGGGCCATAGGGAATGAAGAGATCACTAATCAGAAACAGAACAGAGCAGCATGCCTGAAGTCCTGCTTCTTTCCTAGACATATCTTCTGCCCTGAGTTAGGTGCTGGTATGAGATTGGACTTCACAGTCTGAATCCTAGGTACGTAGGATGCTGATAAATGTGGGGAAACCCCCCCCACACTTTACTGAAAAAGCCGACGTGTTCGTTCAGCCTGGCTCTGCAGTGTCTGTATAGATCAGGCACTTTAGCAGAGCTTTTTGGCAGTTTTATCTAAACCTGATTTAACTGGCCAGTAGATAAAAGCCACCAAATCTATACAGCCTTTTGGCAAGCTGTGCCTAGCTAATGCAGTGCTTCTTCTGGGCATGTGCTGCATTCAGCACAGGGGCACACTAAGCTTAAAGTACTGTTTTGGTTTCTTAAAACTCCCTCAGGGTGGGGAGGGCCTCAGACCCAAGTCACGTTCCATTTCCTAGGCCGGTGCTTTCAGGTACATGCAGGTGTTACATTTAGATCAACCTAACTAGGGTTAGCTTAATCTAAATGCCAGTCTGTGCAGACATTTGGGGGTTTATTTGGACCAAAAATTGAGGGCTTAATGTAAATTAGTTCTCCTGAGTAGATGAACTAACCTAGATTGGAAACAGATTAACCTGATCCAGCAAACATCTACACGTTTGGAGCACAGGACTAGGGCTGGGAAAGCCTCCCCACTCACTCCAGCCCCAGGGATGCACTCTTCTAGACTCTCAAACTGCCCCCACCGCACCCCCGATTTAAGCCATCAATCCCCCTACCCCAAGATGGACAACCCCCTCCAGGGGGCCCACCAACACTGCACACAGACCAACCAGCCTCCCCTTGACCCACCAAACCGCAATCCTCCTCCTCCCACCCCGTGTTATTTACACCAGGTTCCCAGCACAACTCCCAGCACTGCTAAACATCTGCACACACTGTTCCCAGTCTATGATCAAGCAGTTTAAAGTAAGCTATGTGATCGTAGACTATGTGCAGTGTACATCTGTATGTACCCTTAATCATTAGGTTGTTAACTTGAAATCACGCTTTATGATGTTTATGGTCAAATGTGGCCATTACTACTGTGCTTTGTAGTGAACCAAGTAGTGCACGTGTGTGTTGGGCATGACCTCTGAGCATAGCCACTGGATCTCCGATCTCTTTGGGGACTTAGGCCCCGAATAAACATTGTCTGGTTTGTTAATCCCAAACTGGCTTAGAATACATCCATAAGGGTGATCAGGATCAGGGAATAATTTTACATGTAGTATGGAGAGTGGTGACAACTATGGAGGCAGAGATAGAAGACAAAGATGTTCAGTAATATTGGTTAGCTTATGCTCCCATCAAAATCTGCATATATTCAGTGCTTTATTTAATATAGATAAGAGAGATTTCCTGCTGAAAGCAAATACAAACTAAAGACAAGACAAAACATGGGATAACAGTTCAGTGGCTGGGTCTGTGGTGTGGCCCTTTGAACAAAATACCATATTTACTCTAATATAAGATGATCCTGATTATAAGGTGACCGCCAATTATTAGATTTTATAAATAGAAAATTGATAAATTTGCTATAATTTTCCAGGTATAGAATCTAAATTATTGGAGGTTTGCCTTGAATTTGTTTGCTACAGAGGGGAAAATAAATTTGGGGGGGCATCAGGTAGGCCCCTTGCCCTCTGCCTCCCCACAACAGTTTCTGCCTGCCTCGCCTTCGCCCCCCCACCCTTACTGTTATATCCCATTCTCCCTGAGCACATGGAAGTGAGGAGCAAATATGATGACAATGACCTTGAAATATGCAAATTACTATAGCTATGTCTATAGTACCCATAGACTTAGTTAATCTAGAATTGATGCATGTTACCTTTTTGAAACTGCTGCAAGTTTTAGCACAGGTAAACACACTTTTAAGCACCACTCTTGTACCTTTAAAATTTTTTTTTCATGTTCCAAGCCAGATCAAGTCCAAATCCATGAGTCAGTTCAGAACCGTAAGTGGCCCTACAACTGGCAAACATCCTTCACCCCCACCAGGGGCTTTAGATATTTCCAAAGTCTTTTGGCAGGCATCCTATGTGCAGGCCCAAACCCAGAGGCTTGGGGTTTGGATGCCCCCAAGTTTCACCTGCCCTCAGCCATATGGCCACAGGAACAAGTTGGGGAGAAGCCTCCCATTTCCATAAAATGGGTATTAAGCCCCAACACCTCAACAGGTACTAAACCACACCAAAGGAATAGTTACCACTGAGAGCATTAAGGAAAACTGTCTTTTCAGACCCTGATACATAGTGTTTCCACTGCCGGGTCACAAGGATAGGTTATTACAGTCCATTCAAATAAACAAATAAAACCACTTTTATACCTACTTAAATAAACTTTTTTTTTCTTTTGTACAAATATATGTCTCTCTCTATATAAGGTTATATACATCTATACTCTACCTGTTACATCACAAAAGGATTAAACCTTTCCTATTACAGAAAACTGCACCTGCACAGTGGCCTGCTGGCCACCCGTACCTGTTACAATATCTGCAAATGTGCGCAACACACACAAAACAACATCAGTCCATTCTGATCCCTCCGACCAGCCCTTCCTTCGTTTCCACCCTTGCCCCGCTTCCGGGGTCACATACTCAGTTCAAGTGATCTCTCTGTCATTGTCGCTTCAGCTTCCGTTGGAGGACCTGCTGCTGCTGTCACTGTCCTCTATGCTGCTTGCCTGTTCCTCTCCTCTGCTGCTTTCATTCCCTTCTTCACTGGGGGGGGGAGGGGGGTGTTGTATGGTCCTATGCCATGTGTCTCCTGTGTCTTCTCTGCTGCCGATTTCTGTTAGTAGGTCTGGAGTTTGCTCAGCACCATCTTCATGCAGCCCACTAGTTTTACGTCGGTTTGTCTGTACAGCAGGAGGTTTCTGGCTTTTCACAAGGCACTTGTGATGCAGGATACAAACTAGTTGAAATGGTATGACAGGCTCCCCTGGTGCTTGGTGAGGTGTTTCTACAGTGTGCCCTCACTGGTTGGTCAGCTGACACTGGTCATGCATTTTATTAGTGTAAAATCAGAAAGCTTATGACTTAACTAGCTACTTCATTAGGATTGATCCCAACAAAGTCAACAGCATTTCAAGCCGTGGTGACTTTACAGCTCAGCACTTAATGATATGCAGATCAAGTGCAGGGCTACCTGGTCTGGCTCCACCTCATGGAGGGTGGGGTGACACTAATAATATGTGACAGCCTAGGAGAGGGAGTGAGAGAGGGATTCTGGATAAACTGTTTGGGATCCCATTTGATGATATTTGCCAAACATTTAAAGCTGGTGAAGAAACAGGAATGATTGGAATGGGAGGGAAAGGCACAGCTCGGCTGTGGGAGTGAAGAGGAAGTTGGAATGTATTCAATGTAGTGGCTCATCATGACTGGAAAGAGAGTTGGTGCTGATAGGAACTGCCTTCAGTGGGCTTTATCATGTATCTTATTTAGAGGAGTTGAACTAACTTATCCTTGTGGTAAATAGTCTGCACTGATCTATTTTTGTGGTAGTTTGGAACTGGAGCTTGCTCCATCCACTCCATGCATCAACCTGGTATTGCAGTGCTTCCAGGAGCGGTGCAATAAACAAAACAAAACAAAAAAAGGTAGTCAGTCTCCACGTTGCTTTTTTGTAATCAGCTTCTTAGTTGGTTTCCCTTACTGAGCCCTTGCTACTTGTTTTTTGGTTTTTGTCAAAAATAAAACAAGTGTTTTTTTCCTTCTTAATTTTATCTGTAAAAGTTCAGGTCTTTTCTGTCTTAGAAAACTCTACTGAAATGCTGATGTCAGTAGAGGTAAGTGTGAATATCAAGCAATAAGGGAAGGGATTTTTAATCAAAATATTTTAAACTTTTTGAATGCTTTATTTGTGTATTTTTAAAAAATTTCAAGGTTTCACAGTGAAGCAAAAAAAAAGGCTCAATCTCTTTTAAATACCATGAATACAAATTAATAGTAGTATTTAGTTAATAAAAAATCTTTTGCAAGTTTAATTTTTAAGGAAGGATTTGCAGAAGGAAGTACTTTTTCTACTTTTTGAAAGTCAAATCAGTTCTGAGGGAAGTGCCCAGTCCCTACAGCTTTGTGACTGAGACCATGGATATTCAGCTGTGATTCTAAATGGTAAGTAGGAGGCAGAATAGAATTGCACTTTCTAAACTAACCAAGTGTACGTATATGTGTGTGTATAATACACATAGCACAAGCTTCATATATATAGCATGTCTCTCTAAATGTTGAAAGAGATGAAATAGCTGAGAGAGTCTTGCCTCCTCAAATTAGATATGGGGTTCTTTTTGTACTAAAGATTTGTGGGTGTTGTAGTGTGATTTCTGATTTGGTGTGTGAGACGGGCCAGAGAGCACATTTATATGTAATGCTCCATCACCATAGCAACACACTGTGGTGCCGTAGCAACAAGCAAAAAGTGTGACACCACAGCTATGTCGCCGTAGCAACGCACTCCCTCATTATAGCGAGCTGCTACAGCGATGTAACAGCTAAAAATAACCATGCGTGGCCAGAACAGCGTAGTACAGGGTGTTACTGCGCCATCATTTAGTGCTTCCTTTTGGAAGTACTAAAAGAAACAAATCTACCCTCCCTTCTACTCTGCCTTTTGGAAGTACTAAATGATGGCACGGTAACAACGGCACCCTACGGCCATGTGTAGATGTGCCCAATGCGAATGTTCTTTTGGACAGATTTTTGCCACAAGGTTGCCTGTGATCACTGGGGCCTGGACTCAGTGACCCAGGAGTTGCATTCCAGTGCTGTGTGATCTTGATCTACTTGTTGATTCCCTTTGTATTGCACTACTGTAGACCCCTTTCTTAGTTATCAGATTGCAAAACAAGCATGTGGTTGTGATGTGCTCCATTAATAAATAATGTATGCACAACGCTGCTGTGCAATTTGCGAAGGAAAAGTTGGTCCACCTTCCCACCCACCTACAGTATGGAATCTACTCTCTACAAGAGTGAGAATTTTCAAGTGCAGTTAAAAGGGGAGTACAGTGGAGTAGAGAGTGAATTTCCTTTCCCCTGTTTCTCCCTTCTCATAAATCTGCCAGGCTTGTATCCTTTCTGCTGGCAGAGCAGAGAAGATGAAATGGCTCTGGGATTTTAAAAAGTTCATCACTCTACTACAGAAAATAATAAGATACTTGATAAAAGGAGTAATGCCAGCAGTGTTCCAGAAAATAAAATTGAATGGTCTCAGATGCACTATAGTTTAAAATGACAGGAATGGGCAAATATTCCCATGATAGTATGGGAAGAAAAGTGATTATGTTAGTATCCATGGAATGATTGTCAGGCAGCAGATCAAGTAATAACACATTTGTGCAGCCATTTTATTATGTCAGGAATGCTTAAAGACCAGAAGACTTCATGTAAGAATCTGTGCTCCTCCAAAGAAAGATTTACACTGTTGGGTAAAGGTGGTTTGTGACAAGATATAGTTTTCATAGCAATTAGGTCTCCTAGAAGGATAGTTCATATGGCCAGAAACTGACTATCGGTAATGTGGAAAACTTACAATAAACAAGGACCAAATTTACAACTTCAAACACAGATAAGCTGTGACTTATTATGCAAAGGTGGAACTGTAAAGATTATAGGGTAAAATCCTTGTCATAGTTAAATCAATAGCAAAACTTCCCATTTTATGTGTAGTATCTGCTTACCCCACCAAGAAAGAAAATTCATATGCATCCTATATTAAGATTAGATAAGGGGCCAGGCTCCTTGTTGACATAACCCCATTGACTTCAGTGAATTGATACCACCAGAGTCAGGTAATCATGTAGAAGCATGAAATACTTGATTGTAGCTTATGGGGTGAGACTTTCCAAAAACACTCATCTTTGTCATAACTGTTCTAATTTAAATTAATGGGATGCTTGTTGAAATTAATGAGAGGATATTAACTTCAATAAGAGCAGAGTTAATAAAAGACAGAGTAAAAATCTAGAGTTTTGTTACTGACCTCAGTGGGGCCAGAAGTACTTCTGAAAGTCCCTCACCCTTTCTATATGATAAACAGATGATCACAGAGTACTTGGAAAGAAGCCTCATATTTGGGGAAGGAACACAAGCAGTAAAAGAATGTAGCTAGCTAATGGGTTCAATTTGGAGGTTGTAAGCTAAACAAGGAAACCTTATCTCCTACATGTTTAATAGATGTTCTTTAAAAAATGTTCCCCCAGAGTTAACACATGAAAAAACTGTGGTATTACCAGCAAAGAACAGAAATGAAGACTTCTCTACCTTTCTACTTAATGCTGATAAAACCTCTGCCCAAACTCCCAATCTGCTATTCTTTTCCAGATTTACAGCAAAAAGAACAATGTGAGGTTATAAAAACAGAATAGCTTTTAGCAACAGTGATAGCCATCTGCACATACCCCACCAAAGCACAACAGGGACCTTCTCGTAATGACTGATGTGGAGAAGACCTTTCACAAAACAATATGGAAATTCTCATCCAATGTCTTGATTAATTTGGGATTTGTAAACTACCTTCCAGAGTTGGGTGATAGTGTTTTTTAAAAAAATAATAAAAAAGAAAGAAAATGGGGGGTAGGTGGATAAAGGGGGTAAAAAAAATCTAAAGTGGCTCCAGGAATAAATGGTATAACATCAGATTTATGTCATCTGAATAAACAGCATTACCCTTTGTTACTGCTATTGTTCTCCCTGTCAGTAGATCCCTTAGTTACAGCCTTTTATAATAACTTGTGTCAAGAGTAATAACAGGGAGAAGAACACAACTGGTCTATTTGAAGATAGCCTGTTTTTATGTACAGGCATACCTCGGAGATATTGCGGGTTCGGTTCCAGACCACCGCAATAAAGCGAATATCGCAATAAAGTGAGGCACACGAATTTTTTGGTTTCCCAGTGCATATAAAAGTTATGTTTACACTATACTGTAGTCTGTTAAGTGTGCAATAGCATTATGTCTAAAAAAAACAATGTACATACCTTAATTAAAAAATACTTTATTGCTAAAAAATGCTAACTATCATCTGAGCCTTCAGCGAGTCGTAATCTTTTTGCTGGTGGAGGGTCTTGCCTCAATTTGTAAAAAATGCAAAGCTGCGAAGCTCAATAAAGCGAAGTGCAATAAAACGAGGTATGCCTGTATTCTTGAACTAGCATCTACACACAAAAAAAATAAGAGGAAAAGGACCAAATAATGACTGCCTTTGCTGGGGCGCTTCCAGCTTGCCCATGGAAGAGGCAGTCATAATTTTGATGCCTATTGTTCTATATTGGAACTAGAGAGTGGTCATCATTGCTTATAGCACTTCAGGTTCCCAGAGAGGGTGCCCCTATGGTCCTACTTCCTTGTAGATCAGCTTGCAGCTTCAGGGCATTGCTGGAGAGCTCAGTATACACCTGAAGAAAAGGTTAATAACTACCATCCCTCCTGATGACATGGTATTATGCCTACTCCTGACCTCCCAGGCACAGTGCCTCTAGCTGCCTCTGCAGCAATAGCACATCTCCTCCATTTTCACAACCTGGCTCAGGGCCTTGGAAATATTAAAGGCCCCTTAAAAGGAAATTGTGAGGCTGGTTCAAGATTCATATAAACTGTATCTAAATCTACCTGTGAGAGTTAAAAAGCTTTTAAACATTACACTTAGTAAACTTCAAGCAGTTTGTTAAAAGAGGGTTAACAAATTAAAAATAACCTCTCCCTTCTAAAGCAGTTAGATTTTTAGTAATCCACGTACCTAAGTACATTAGCAAAAAATAATTTAATAGCCGTATTAAAAGCTGTCATGTGAGATTTTAAGGACATGGACAGACCTCAGTTTCACATTATATTGGATAAATAAACCTTACCAAAATATACTTTCTGCCAAGGGTTCTATGTTTGTTTAGACTTGATACTGTTGTATCTAACCCTAAAAATAAGAAGAGTTAGAAAAGATCTGCAGAGAGTTTCTTCTGAATGGGAAGAAACTCATTTAATTTGACAAAGTTTTATCTTCAAAAAGACAGTAGGGGCTTATGGTGCCCATATGGAAATTGTACAGTACAGGTTGCCAAGAAATGTCAGCAGAGGTAACACTTGGCTTACAACATGAAAAAAGTCATGTAGCTAGCCAAGACTTGGATACCCCAGGGCAACCTGTAACTCAAATACTGACCCACCTTCTTAAAGCTCAAGGTCACTATAGTTGGGGGAAGGAATTTGGATGGTCCCATCTGATCTTAATTTTGTGAATTAAGTTTGAAGTGGAATTGAACATCTGACACTCACGCTTGGTGTCGGAGAGAACTGAAAGATTTGGCAAGTAGGGGGTGGGTCATTTGAAGTTCTTTCTTGAAGAACTGAACCAGCAACATGGAATTCAATACAAATGGTGTTTTTATGTTTCTCCTACTTATACATTTGTTAAGAACTGAGTAAATAAAAGTGAATTGAACACAACAAACTGAGTAAAATAAGGAAAACACCTCTGCTGGAAACTTTTTCTAAGGCTTTATGGCCAAAATTCTGGGTTCTGAAATCCCACAATATAAGTGAAATCAAACTCTTACATTATTATCACATAACATTTCTGTTTGAATTATAATTGCATCAAAAAACAATATTATATTTTACACAGACTTACTCATCAGGATGAAATCTTACCTGTTTTGAGTTTGACATTAACTTCAGTGAGCTGAGATTTGAGCTCATATGCTCAATATCTGAAGACTATTCACAGTATTTATGATTATGTTAAAACCTTCAATGTTTTGGAAGCAGATATATTGATTCCTTATGTGTGTGCTGGGGATAATTTCATTCTTGAACTATATAAACTTGTCCTAGTATAAAGAAGTGGAGGGAGTAAAAATAAATTGGAAAAGGTAACTTTACATAAACCTGTGGTTAAAAGGCTGGCACTGTCTTATCACTTAAATAGATTCTCCAGCATGGCAGACGTAGATAAATCTAACACAACTGAAATTTCTGCTTACTTGCGCTGGTGGAAACTAAGTCAACATACAAACTCTCATTTTTACTCGTGGAAAACATCAATCACCTCTAGAAATTATTATGGAAGAGGGGGAACAGCACAGATGTTCATCCCCCTCACCCCTGCTCCTTGTGCCTTCCTAAGACTGGGTGTGAACCTGTCACAGAGGGACTGGAGCAGCAGGGCAAAGCCCCCTGCCCACTTCTCACACTGGGGACTCCAGAGTTGATTCATCTCATCAGTTGGTCATGGAAATCAAAGTCAGACAGCTTTATAAACTAGTATTCACAATATTTTAAAGAAATTGCATTATATATCAAATACAGCATGGACTTTGCTAAAATGGACCAGTGGGAAATATATTTTAAGCTAACTAGAGCAGATGCATGGGCCTATCCCTGCCATAAGCACCAATATCTTCTGACATTCACTTCTCAAGGTGTCTTGATGGCAGTATGCTGTGGATAAGGCCATTTGAAAGCACTGTGGTTCACATCCCTTCCCCCAAAAAACAGCCTATTACTGCTGATTCTCGATTTTATGGAGGAGAAACATTCCTTGAGACCTCTTCAGGAAATGTATATGATTTTGTTCTTTGCATGTTTTGCAATGAGACTGTTATGATTTATTTTAAAGATAAACAGCTTTGTTAGTTACTTTGTTACTCTGTCTCTTTTAGTTCTTCTGCCAGTCTCTCTTTCTCAGCAGATTGTTGTTCTAGTCTTCGCATTCTGTTGGGTTTTTTATTATTTAAATAACATTTTCGCTTAATACGAAGTCTGCTGTATAGGAGAGAAGAAGTGGCATTTTATAGAAAGAAAAACCAGTTGTGGTTAATATAACTAACTAAATAACAATGTCGTCTTAAATTGGTTTTAGAAAGGAAGAGATGCAAAAGGAATTCTTCTTTTTGACATTAGAAATAAGCAAATGGCATTTATTTTTTTCTTGTTTATAGTAGTAGAAAGCACTGTAGCCATTTATCAGGCAAGAGTATTATTTCTGTATGCAATGACTGACATATGGTTACTCTGATTAACAGAATATGTTCTGCTTTTTGTATAGACATTAACTACATCTGTCTTGTATTCTTCCATTAGTCTTTTCAAATCTCCTTTTCATGTCTATTTGACCAATTAATCTTCTCACTAAGTTTTTACTGGCTTATTTATTTACTTAATTGTAATTTAGAATGTGTAAGCATTTAAATTATGTCTGTTTGGGAGAGAAATCATTTACTATTAAATTAGTAATCCCCCAAAGCCCTAGGGTCATCATTACCCTTTCCTGTGCATGTCTGTTTTTGACTGCACTTTCACACAGCTGTTAAAAAGTGCTTCTAGTTCCAGCCTAGCAAACCATGTTCCTCTTGCCTTCTTGCCCTGTATCCTTCACTGGCCTGATGCTTAAATGCTTCAAGGCCACACTAAAACCTGGTGCTTCCTATGTGGTTTCCTGTACTTTCTGCTATGCAGGTGGGCCAATCTGGTTAGATTTTTTTTATGGAAACATTCCTGAAATGTGGTGCTTAATCATCTACATTCATGCATTAGAATTGTTTTTGATAAAGTTTCACTGTAAATCCACTGTTTGAAAAGACTAGAGCCCAAAGCTGGGCTCTTAAACCCGTGTTTAAATGTTCAAAATGCTGAGCACCTAATAGCTCTGTCTAAGTGAAGAGCTTAAATACATATTTGTTGTTTGGCAATTGTTTATTGTATATGCTGGGTGAGAAAGTACAACCAACCGATTAGAAAAATTCTGGTTAAAGCTGTAGCCTGGTGCTTTTCCTGCTGCTGAAAACTTGTAGTTCCAGAAGTGTGTCCTGTCAGAGTAATTTGTTCTTTTTATACCTGAGAGCACGTTTCTGGATTTTTACCAGACCTGTAATTGCTTTCAGCAGAAGGTGGGGAAGAGAGAGAATCTTCGTGAAGTTTGCCATGACCTAAAAAGCACAGCACTGCAGGAGCTATGCACAGCTTTTTGGCTAAGTTCAGCAGCTGAAAGGCCTGTAACTCATTTTGTCTCCAGCTCTGACAATGGCTATGGATAAAATTGTCTTTTTTGAAAGTTCCAGGGATCATGCTGAACATTGTTCCCCTCTTTTCTTCCCCCCAGAATGAAGAGAATATTAAAGGGACTGATCCTTCTTCCACTGATAACAGTGGAATTTTGCCTTTTAAAATGGCAGCCTTTTACTTTGTAGATTTCTTTTTTGGACTGCCACAGAAATATTGCTTGCTTTACAGGATTAGACTTTACAGGACAGTGGAGGGAACGTGAGTTCTTGGTGAAAAAAATGCTTGGGAACAATCACAGCACTAAATGCACATCATTTAGCTGTGCATGGAAACTGTACAAGACCTATATTTCACAGAATATCCTATGAATACAGCCCCCGGTGCTGACTTGGGGTGAGGAGCCAGGGGAATAACAGCCAACATTGCTGCTGGCTGGCTGTACTACTGGCACCAGAAGCTGGGCGCTGCTGATGTCTCATGGCTATTGCTGGCTGAGGTACCAGGCTGCCCTGGTACATCTCTAGACCTTGCCTCAGGGCAGCATGAGGTTTCATAGCCTACAGCCTACTTTCTCAGATGTAGCCTATGAAAGCTCATGCCCCTGAACAAGTTAGTCTGTAAGGTGTCACTCTGCCAAGCCTTCAGAGTATCCTGTTGTTGACTGTCTCAAGATAGTTTGATCATCGGACTAGCCTTAGGAACATGGCAAGGATGGGGTGAATACCATGGGAGGACAGGGAGGTGTCATAGCTGAGATACTCACTCTCTCTTCAGTATCACCTCAATTCAGGTACAGCCTCCTGAGTGATTTGCAAGTCAGGCAGACAGTCAAGGAATGTGCAAAATATATCAAAATGGTAATGAGACATACAAAAAACCAGAACTCTTGGTTCCAAAATGAAGGCCATCTCCCTCTGGGTCCATGAGAGGGCCTTCCATCTTCAGCTCCTTCTGTGCAAAAATGAAGTTTATTTCCTACTTTTGGGGGCTTTTAACTATCTTGTACCATCTATACTTTTCCCAGAGCCTGATGAAGGGACTTTGATCCCAAAAGCTTGCAGAAAAGAACAATTTTCTTGTGATTTCCCAGTTGGTCTAATAAAAGGTATCATTTTGGAACCAAGAGTTCTAGGTTTTTGTATGTCTTCTTGTCTCAGACCAACATGGCTACCAAGTACACATCAAAATGGTAATGCACTGATAGGCAAGAGAAAGGAATAATTTCTAACTCTGTGCATCCATGCACTAGCCTCTAATTAGATGCTTCAATGAAGCATTTATATATAAACAGGTATGTTTTTGGAGAGTTTTTTGGATTTGTGTCCCCTGTCATATATCCCCTCTGTCAGCTGAATGGACCAGCCACTGGACTGTTAGTGAATAAAAGCTTTTTGGTTTCTGTTTGGTTTGTTTTACTTGCTGATGAACTTACAGCAGTGGGACTTGAAGAAATGTCTTTGTAAGTTGTTTGTTTTTTGGATTGTAGTCATGTTGGTTTAAGGACATAGACAGGCATAGGAGACTCCCTATGTCTGAGGATGGTTGATTGCTCCCGAAAGCTTGCTAAGAACTTTTTTCAACTGCTCAGTTGGACTAATATAAGATATCACATCCACCCAAAAAACCTTGCCGGCCTTGAAAGTTTCTACACCTGTGTTCCTAACTTTTTAGTGTTGAAATTTTAAGGAGTTAGGGGCTAAGTGCCAAAAAGACCTTTGTGAATCTGGCCCAAAGTATTGCAGCTCCTTTCTCCACATCAGTTAGAGAACCTGACCCTTTCTTTCTGGCTCAGTGACAATGAGCCAACAGTGTGCTTTTGTTGTGAAGAAGACTAATGGCATACTGGGCTGCATTAGTAGGAGTGTTGCCAGTGGATTGAGGGAAGTGATTCTTCACCTTTCTTTAGCACTGGTGAGGCCACATCTGGAGCACTGTGTCCAGTTTGGGGCCCCCCACTACAGAAAGGATGTGGACAAATTGGAGAAAGTCCAGCAGAAGTCAGTTAAAATGGTTAGGGGGTGTGGGGCAGATGATTTATGAGGAGAGGCTGAGGGACCTCGGTTTATTAATCTGAAGAAGTTCTCTTCTGATTAGGGGGATTTAATAGCAGCCTTCAACTACCTAGTTTCAAAGAGGATGGAGCTAAACTGTTTCAGTGGCGGCAGATGACAACAAGGAGCAATGGTCTCAAGTTGCAGCAAGAGAGATTTAGGTTAGATACAAGGAAAAGCTTTCTCACAAGGAGGGTAGTAAAGCACTGGACGAGGTTACTCAGAGAGGTTGTGAACTCTCCATCCTTGGAGGTTTTTAAGACCCATGGACAAAGTCTTGACTGGGATGATCTAGTTGGGGATGGTCCTTCTTTGAACAGGGGGGTTGGACTAAATGACCTCCTGAGGTCCCTTCCAGCCCTAATTTTCTAATATTCTATGACTAAAACATTCGTTCATATCCTGATTATTATTGATTTTGTTATCCATAGAGCATTTAAAAGTGTGCTAGCTATCATATGAGCACATGCAAAGTCATATTCTTACACAGAATAGCTAATAAGACAGGCAAGGTGGGGAATGGGAGAAGGGGAGCAAAGGTTCCCTGTCATAGATCATGTGATGACATAGGTTTGCTGTGTGACCTGTGGTGATTTTATAAAATAACTACAGTTATTTTATAAAACAATAGTTAATGTCTCAAAGAGCTAGGGTGGTGGAACATTTGCAAGAATAAAGAGAGGGGTATATTCCAGAGAGGAAGGAAATAGGGAAGAAATAGGAGGAAAGGTGCAGAGGGATGCAATGGGAGGATTGAGGGTAGTAAGGGAGAAGAGCTGGGTGAATCTTATAGAGGCTATGGGTGTTTAGTGGAGAACAAAATGTACAAGATGTAGCACTGGAGACCTTAGAAGCCCTTGGCTGCTTCTGCTACCATCATCCATTTTTGTCTGTTGTATGCCTTCATCCTCCAGTCATCCAAACTGAATTTCTGTAGGTGTGTCACTATATCTTGTAGCCATCTTGGTTTTGATCATCCAGATGGTCTTCTCCCATATAGCACCCTGAGGAGCACATTCTTTGGATCACTTCCATTCTTTCCCCATGGCCTAGCCAGTATCATGGAGTGGGGAACAAAGGGAAAGAGTTTAAACAAACATTTGAAGGGTTTCACCCTTCCTCTACCCCCTGCAGTTTGCATCCCCTGTTAGGTAGTGTAAGTGAAGAAAGGAGAATTTAAAAGAACAAAAATAATGAACATTGATCTTAATGCAAGATAGTTGGCAGAACATGTGAAATGACCTAACAATAATAATGAGCAGCAAGATAGAAAAACTGCAACAAAGTAGAGCAACTGGAATTCATAGATTCATAGATTCTTAGAGGTTTGGGTTGGAAGGGACCTTAGCAGATCATTGAGTCCAACCCCGTGCCCTGGGCAGCAAAGAGTGATGGGGTCAGATAACCCCATCCAGGTGCATATCTAGCCTCCTCTTAAAGACCCCCAAGGTAGGGGAGAGCTCTGCCTCCCTTGGAAGCCCATTCTAGATTCTGGCAACCCTTACCATAAAGAAGTTCTTCCTGATGTCGAACTTAAATCTGCTGTCCATCAGTTTGTGCCCGTTGTTCCTAGTTACTCCAAGGGGTGCCCTGGTACACAGAGCATCTCCTATTCCTTGCTGTTCCCCCCTGATAAATTTGTAGGCAGCCACAAGATCACCTCTCAGCCTTCTCTTGCAGAGGCTGAAGAGATCCAGGACTCTCAATCTCTCCTCATAGGGCTTTGCCTGCAGGCCCCTAACTATATGAGTGGCCCTCCTCTGAACCCTCTCAAGGTTGTCCACATCCCTCTTGAAGTGTGGTACCCAAAACTGGACAGAGTGCTCCAACTGCAGCCTGTCCAATGCTGCATAAAGGGGAAGGGACCTGTTTGTCATGCACTTGCTAATGCATGATAAAGTATAATAGTTATGTAGTTATTGCTATGAAAGCCACTGTATCATGAATATCTCTCTATCAATATATAATTACCTTTGCTTGCAAGATCTACATTACAACCCTCCCAAACAACAGTTTTGTTTTTAAATCTACTGCAGCAGAAACAAACTTTATACAATGGGGTAAGGAAGGCCTAGGGAAACCAATTTGAGCAGGTTTGTCTGCAGAATGTGTTTGGAGCATTGGAAAGTTATATGTAAGGCTGATTACAGCAGCCAGATTATACCACAGCACTTTGAAATGCTAAAAAACATGGTATTTTCTTATATACACAAGCACCCTTTTTTCTTTTAAAAAAAAGTGGAAATTGGAGGGTAAAAGCAGTTTCTGCTGCTTACCAGGCAAAACTGAAAGGTAATTCTGCACAAGATCCAGAAAGAGCAGAACAATTAGCAGATTTGCCTCCCTAGCTGCTCCCGTTCAGTTCCTTACTACAAAGAAATATTTTTCTTTTTTATTCTGCTTGATCGGGAATAGAGAGTAGGGTGGAGTTGCATCTTTATAAGCTAACTAAATCAGAGACATACAAGTTTTCTTAAGCAGCAGCTTACTTCATCAGCAGGGATGCGGGTTTTCCCTTCACCATGGAAAAATGCAGTAAAACCTGAATTTTCTCATTTTAAGGCAAAAAAACAAGATTTTCTCCTTTAAAGGAGAAAAATGTGGGAAATGATGGGTTTCCCCTTGCAGGCTGGCAGAGTTCCAGCCTTTCAGGGACTGGGGGGAGCAGGAGCAGGGTGATCAGGCAGGGGTCACCATGTTCATGTGCACACATACACATGCACATGGCAGCCTGGCAAGCAGATCCTGCAGGTACGTCTAGTGGGAGGGACCCGAGACCCCCACAGTGAGGGAGGGAGGGAGTTGTGGAGGGCTGGAGCTGCTGCCCAGCTGGGACAGTGTGGGGGGCTTGGGGCACAGGGCCAGAATGTGTGGCCACAGGGCCTGCGCGGGGAGCAGGACAGAGCCACGGGCAGCTCATCTGGGAAGCCTGGCTCCCTGCTACTCTGCGCACTCCTGGGTGGGGAATGGGAAGCAGGTGCCCCCCAGATCTGTGAATAGGGATGGGGTGGGGGCAGACTGCCTGCTGTGGGCTCAGTGCAGCAGGGCAGAACGGGGCGAGGAAGCTTGGTGCCACCACCACAAGCCCTGTGCTGCCATAGTGAGGTGCCCCCTACTCACCTGGCAGCAGCAGGGGTGGCGTTGTGGAGTTGTGCCCTTCACTGCTGCTGGGCGGGTAGGGGGCATCTTGACATGGTGGCACAGGCCTCCCAGCAGCAGCACTAAGGTTCACCACCTAGCCCTGCTTTGCCCTGCTGAGCCAGGTCTCGCCCACTGGACAACAGAAGGGGAAGGCAGCAGGGTGGGGAACCCCAAGCCTGCAGTGCCCAGCCCGCATCTGCACCCCCCCCTCACTCCACAGGCTCTGCTCTGGCCATGCCACCCACGTGGGAGGAGGAGCCAGGCTCTGTGTTCTGGCCGCAGCACCCACTGCCCTCCATGGGCAGCAGCTGAGGTTCAGGCACTGCTGTGTAGAGCAGGGGGTCCTTTGCCCTGTAGCCCTGGCAGCTGGGGTTGCCCACCAGCAGGGCTGAGGGGGGTGGGGTGCACCATCAAGGGCAGAGGGCTGTGGCTTGAGAGTGAAGGGTAATGGCATGGGTAGGGCACCAGCATATCAGGACTGCTCAGTGCCACAAAGCAGTGGCGGGGCGAGCACAGCCACAGCTGGGCCCACATCTTGGTGAGCGAAGGGGGCAGGGGGAGCTCTGATTTTCCATGATAAAAAATCCAAAATCAAATGCCAAAAATTTGTACATATTTAAAATTTATTGTATTATAGTGATTGAGGCACTGGTAGTCTTCCAAATTGCTTTAAAATTGTAAATATATAAATAAAATATTGTGTTCAACTGATACATATATAAATAGTGGTGGGTGTTTCATTTTAATCACAGAAAAACATGGATTTGGGGGTTTTAATCAGAAAATTTGCAATTTTTATCAGAGAAAACCAGGATCCCTGCATCAGATCTGATTGTGCATCTACTGCTTCATCCACCTACTGTAAACAATCTGGAAATTGCATAGAACATATAGAGGCCCCAGTTGAAATGCAGAACACATTTATTCTAAGGAGCTCTAACCCAAATATTCTTCAGTGTGGTTCAGTTTGGTCTGAGACTGCCTGCTTGGGGTTTTGGTGGGTTTTAGGCACCTAAGTCAGCAAAAAGCATTCTGGTATGATTCCACTCCAGCAGGCAGGAATCATGTTAGGTGCTTGGTGCCAGTAGTTTGCATCTCTGGGATCCCAAGGTATTTCTGTTTTGGCTGGTGTGATTGCCCAGAAGTGCACCGCTGTGAGTACCCAGCTACTCAGGCCTTTTCTCATTCCTCTGCCACTGCTAGTGGTGGGTCTGCCCACTTTTTGTCCCCTTAGAGCTGAGTGCCCTGGGAAGTGGGGATATGTGGGTTCAGAGTGTGGACAGCGTAGACTCTGGGTTTCTTGCTTCCTGAACAAGCTAACCATAAGGCTGTTAAGTGGAAGGCTTGACTGACTGCCACGTAGTCTCCTGACCCCAGAAGCAAGGCAAGGTATAACAAATAAGTGAATGGAGGTGCTGAAATGTGGGCATTCATACTCACTTCTTTGCTTACTGTTTTGTATCCACTACCTTTAGGCTTTCTGAATTGCACTGGGGGAACCTACCCTCTCCTCATCTAAGCTCGGTCAAATGGTGTTTTAGTTACAGAATTGCAAGCTTTCTAGATGTTTTTGTGTACTTGAGGAATGACTATGTGTTAAAAAGTAAATGAGAAGGACAAGAATTTATTGCGGTTATATCTTTTATTGGATCAGCTATGTAGTTGGGATAAGGTTAGACAAGCTTTCGAATGCAGGACATTCTTCATCAGGTCTCTGATCACAGGAAGCCAGGCACAGTTAATCACATAATTACTGTTTTGTTCCAAACACCTTTCGGTTTTAGTGGGGTTTCTTGGTTGGGGAAAACCAAAAGCACCCTTTTCGGAGAAAGTCACTTCAGTTTTTGCATTTTCTATAGATGGAGAACAGTTAGATGCTTTTAATATGATGACCTTTGTTTTTTAGATTAAAGAAAACTGTCAAGAACAAAGACAAAGTCTTCAAAAGAAAGTGAAGTTAAGTGAAGGACTTGGTCAGTAGCAGCAGTCATTTTTAATTATTTCCTTCATACAGGGAAGGAGAAGCAACTAAAGGCACAATGGAGAAGAAACGACCTAGAGATACAAGCACTACACTATTAAATGTGTTTTCCATGAAGGATTTTTGTTCACCATTTGGAATGATTCTGATTTAATCCTACTTTCAGGCCCTACTTTATGTCAACACACAAGCTCTTCTCCAAGCTGAAAATGAGTGGATAGGCTTCACTTCAGAGCTCGTTAGTGCCACTTCTTGACTGTCCTGGTGGGTTTGCATTGAACAAGCAACCCAAACCAAAATTATTCCTCTGCCCTGTCACCACACGGTGAGGCTGAATGACTTGCCTTTGCATCCTGTGTCCTTTTTCTATGCACCTTTGCAACAGGTGTAGGTTCACATGCCTATCTTGAAACTTATAGTTTCATAGTTTCATAGATTAAGGGTTGGAAGGGACCTAGTAGATCTTCTAGCCCGACCCCCCGCCAGGGCGGGAGAACAACAAAAACCCCAAAAACAAGAAACGGGACTCAAATGAGTCCAGCCAGGTAGGCATCCAGCCTCTTCTTAAAGACCCCCAGGGTAGGGGCCAGCACCACTTCCCTTGGAAGTTGGTTCCAGCTCCTAGCCGCCCTAACTGTGAAGTAGTTTTTGCGGATGTCCAATCTATACCTCCTCTCCATCAGCTTGTGCCCATTACTCCTTGTTATGCCAGCGGGCGCTAGGGGAAACAGCGTCTCCCCCAAACCCTTCTGGTCCCCCCTAGTGAGTCTATAGACGGTCACCAGGTCCCCCCTCAGCCTTCTCTTGTGGAGGCTGAATAGGTTCAGGTCCCGCAGTCTCTCACTGTAGGGTCTGCCCTGTTGTCCCCGGATCATGCGGGTGGCCCTCCTCTGGACCCTCTCCATGTTGTCCACATCCCTCTTGAAATGGGGCGCACAGAACTGGACACAATACTCCAGCTGTGGCCTGACCAGCGTCGCGTAGAGGGGGAGGATCACCTCCTTGGCTCTACTCGAGATGCACCTGTGGATGCACGACAAGGTCCGGTTAGCCCTGCCAACCATGACCTCGCATTGTCGGCCCATGTTCATCTTGGAGTCAATAATGACTCCAATATCTCTTTCTGCCTCCGTGCTCTCAAGTAGGGAGTTCCCCATTGTGTACAGAGGTGTAAAAAGTTGTAGACAATTAGAGCAAGTATTTCCCATTAGAAATACCTAAACTGAAGAGTAAGAGTGGTGGTGTAGCCATGATGGTCCAGAAATGATGCAAGGTAAGGATTTCTTAGGGTGACCACAATGATGTGGTTGTGATAAAGTTAGACATTCAAAAGCTTGCCTGACTTTATCCCACCTACATAGTTGGTCCAATAAAAGATATCACTCTAAGAAATCCTGATCTGCAGTGTCATAGAGTTTAATGGTAAATTCTCTTGTTTAAAAATGACATGTACTTAAACATCTGGTTCTGTTAGTGTCCTGCCCACTGCTTTACCTTGAGAACACCAGCAACACAACTAGCAATTACCAGCAGCAGCATCCTGTTAAAGGCAACATTGGATGCATGGAGAATTTACGTTTCTCTGAGAACCTATCTGTAGAGAGTTCACAGTGATAAACTGAAGAGCACTGGACTTCTTTAAGGGGTAAAGAAGTGGGAGGATAATGGAGTCATTTAACTGCCTCACATTGCTTGATGTATGAAGGTGGATTCATGAGTCGTTCCCATAACGTTTTGCTGGTGGTTTAATACACAGCATCATTACCAAGAGAAAAGGCTAAAGAACTGCAAAGGACAGGACACTGGGCTTGGGGGTTTTTTTCTTCTGTTTTTAAGAAAAGCATGTCTTTGATGAGATATAGCTGCAGGCTATCGTTTTACATTTTATGTCAGCTACCTTTTGTCAGAGACTCATTATTGATGCTGTACTCTGTTTTAATTCACACTTCTCTGCTAATCAATTACAGCGTTTATCCATTAATCAGGTATTCTGACAGGGTCAATAACTGCTTTTCAGTTTTGTGGGCTGCTGCATGTTATCAACCAAGTAGCAACAGTCAGTAGATTAGTAGTTTAGAACAGTATTATTTTCACAGGCTGGTGGACATCCGGAGGGGTAAACATTTAATGAGGCTTTTGGAGATTATCCTGTTGTTGGACTCCTTATCAAAAACCTAAACCATTGACAGATCTCTTTCATTGGTGTGAATGTGTGTGTGTGTGTGTGTGTGTGTGTACATACATGCACATGTATGTGTGAATGTGTCTTCCTGTCCAGCTGCCTGTCTGCCTGTCTGTGTAATCTCTGTCCGTGTATATATATCTTGTATAATGTGCCCACTCGACTATATAATTTATAACAGATTCAGTCGTGGTAAATTATCACAGGAATTAAAGGTTTTTCATTTTAGCAAGTGGTGTAGATAACAGAGAGGGCAACATTTAATTGGACAGTTACAGTTTTGGTAGTTAAGTTACTGTCTATAATGATGGTAACAGGTTTCAATTATCTTTTTTATGACAGATGTACCAACATTTAATTGTTTCTCGTCAAGTGTGGAAAGAAAAGACACTTCTGTAGATTTTTCAATTCTTAGACATGTCACTTAGCTGTCTGCACCATTGTTTGAGCTCCTTTCTCTCATCCTTTTTGCAGCAATGAGTTGTGTCATTCCCTCATGATCAGCACTTTTGTTGTCTTTGTTTTTTGCTGTACCTCAGAAGTCCATCTTTTCTTTCATCTCCTTCCCATTCATGCATGAGGGAACAGTTGTGCTCTGTTGTGGGGATGTTCCGCTGGATTTCAAACAGTAGGGTTTCTTTTTATTCTCTTCTAAGTAGTACAATGGGGCTGAATGTCTGTTGCAGAATGCACACACTAATATGCCAGGTTATTTGGTTTCTAAGAAGTCAATAAAAATGCTACATTTAGGCTCAGTACTTGGCTTGCTTTTTTGTTGTTTGCCTTTCAGTCTTCAGTTATAAATCTGTTTGTTTGTTTCTGATTATAAAATATAATCCTCTATATTAAATCCAAGAGTGGAATCAACAAACACTTAGCAAAAAATGTTACTGGCGGTGGAGTATTTTCACACTAGCAGATTTGGCAGTCTGTATCATCCCTGATAAGGAAGTGAAAACTGCTGCCAGATCTAATTAACGGAGATTGTAACAAGGAGAGAGAGAAAAAAAATGATATGATCATGAGTTGGTTTTGGCAAAACTTTCTTGGTTTTGGATGCTTAACAAGTCTTTGCATTGAGAAAAGGTAGCTTTAATAGATGAAGTTTTGCAGGATTTTGGAGGGGGTTTTTTTTGCTTGTGTGTACACTTGCTTAATAAACACTCATTCAAAAGCCATCACAACAGCAAAAGGCTAAAGACATAAAAAGCTAAAGATATCTTGAGACACTTTGTTCTCATATTCAGGAACAATCTTCAAAATCCTTCTTAATGAGGTCATAAAAGAAAAAAAATCGAACAAGTGGTACTTGTGTACCTCTCTAGGATGTGTCATTGAGGTCACTTGCCACTAGGTTATCCTATTTAAAAAGGGATTGGGATAGTTCAATCAAGCATTGCATTAAGAGAGGGACTTTGATTAATTCCTTCTCTTCTCTATTGTGCTATAGATAATTTCAGTAAATTTGTGATACTTTCTTCTTAGTCAATGTTGAGGCTTAACGTTCTTGATGCGTCATGCTGAGTATTAGCATTTATTGGGCCTATTTGGCTCTAGTAAAGAGGAGTGTAGACTGCAGACAGCCCTCTAATCTTTGACAAGTGAGGCCATTCTTTCAACATTACTGTTATCTCAGGTTATAGAGAGAAAGTGTTCTGTTACAGGTTTGCTGCGGGAACACACATTGAATATAAAGGAAGGGAAAGAATAAACAGTAAGTAGGTTAATGATTTATTGCAGATTTCTTTTGGAAAACAAGATCTGCTTTTATGTGGAAATCCACAGTCTGAACTTGTTTGGCTTGTGCTGCAATAGGGAAAAAGTAGTGAAATACAGACTGAAGCTGTGCTCCTTAACTTCTGATGTTGTGGGGTAACTGAACTGAAGCAGAGCAACTCCAGATCCAAGTGAGGTTTTATTGTTATTATTTTTATCACTGTATCTTATTTTAAATGTAGTTAACTATGGTTTATAAATTCCTTGTTTTGCTTAATTATAATTTTTTTAAAGTATATTTTTGACAATGTATAAAAGATGATGGATCCAAGAGAGCAAATAAGTGACTCAGCAAATTGTATACTTTTATTAGGCATGGTTAAATATGCATTTTTATAATCTGTAGAATATGTCTTTTAAGCATTTAAAATTTATATATTTACCTTGTTCTCTACTTTTCTTTTCTCTTTCCATGCTCATTTTGAAAATGTGTGTAGTAGTTACTCAGGAGACTCAAAGCCTACTGAGTATACACATATTTAGGCGCTCTTTAAAAAGTGGATTTTTGACTTGATAGACCGTAACGGCTCCCAGGGCGCCACTATGGTCATTGTGTAAATCCTTCTTAGTTTTCGGTTTACTCGCTTGATATACCGTAATGGCTCTTAGGGCCGTTATGGTCTATTGTGTTAATCCAGCTGCTGCACATGCGCGTGAAACCTTTGTGCCTAAAAATCCTCAGGAAGTTTTGTTGGGAGAGTAGCGTGTGTACACAGTATTGCTTCCTTTCTGACTGAAAAGCACTATAGCTTTTCCTTATTTCCTTATGGCAACAGCCAAAAACACTACAACACAGTGAAGACTAATGGGTTGTCAAGCATTAGATTTTAAAAATAGGCCCTTTTGAGTTATAAGCATTCAAAACATTACCCAAGACCCTACATATAAAGAAAGATGCTAGTAACTTTTTTTAAAGCCACATTTATTTATTTTTTTTAATTTACACCTAAGATGTTGTATGTCAAGCTCCTGCCCAGAGGGATTTTTTGACAGTCGAGTTACTGACCCTTGAAAACAGGCAGTTGTAAGTGAAAGGATGACACAGTTGTAACTATAGCAACACTATCAGTGTTGCTGTAATTATTAATTTTTTTTAAGTAGAAAAATTAAGACCTTTCTCTTTTAAAGAAACTTTTATTGAATACTAATAGTACCACTATATAAAAACATTGTATATTTCATACATTTCCTGCTCTGTTACAGCAATAATTAAAATACTTGAAAAAAGTATTGAAAAGGGAATTAAAGAACCAAATGTCATTTGCTAGTGTAGATAAAGTTCTTCTATTCAGGTACACAAGAACCCATTCCAATAGACAGTTTAAATAATTGCTTTGTGCTACATAGGTCAAACTGAAAATTGTGTACATGTAACTTGCAATCAAGTGTGGTGCATTGAAAGACTAATATTTCTAAAGTTTGTCCCTCCAGTTATTTGGAATTAATTTTCTATTATGGAAGAATGGCTCAAGTTAAAATAAACACTCTAGCTTTTGCCATAAACAGTTTTATTGTCCTCCACGGAGATATTGCTGTAAATGGCTGGTGGGTGATTCTGTGACGATAAGCACTGTGAGGCACCGAACCTCCCGTGAACATACCTCATGCCCTCTACAAGATCATGAAAACTGGCCTATATTAAAACTATATAAACAACCAACAACCCTGCTGTATTAAACCTTGTTTTTACTAAACAACCCCATAGGCTTGTGGATACTTTGTGATGGTAAGATCCTAAGGAAGTATAGGAGCAGACCTGTTGCTTTGCATACCAAAGTTTGTCTGCAGTATGTATCATTTTGGATCAACTGATAGAGTTCACAAGTAGCATCATTAGAAAATGCAGCTATTTTTACTGTGGACAATTCCTAGTTTTTTGGAGACTGTTACCAAAAGCCTTAGTCCTTTCATCAGTTTAGGATTTTTCAGAAAGTCCTGTGTCCATGGTAAGAAAAAAGAAGGCCATTACCTTTAGTGGGATCATTTGTGGAGCAAGCTGCTTGTCTTGGTCTGGACAGGCTATTAATGCTTTATTGGTTCAGTTTTATTTTAAATTTTTACATGCACTTTCTAGAAGAATAGTGACTGTTGTATATAAATTGGATCCTCCATATTTCAGGTGAGCACATCAGGTATTTATTTAATACAATCATAAATGACAATAGCTCCCCCATTTTCTTATCTTTTGGAATGCCCAAAACATTGATACTATTATATTTAACTTAGTTCTCTAATTATTTCCACTCAACAGTCAGTTGCTAAGCTTCCCTTAGCCAGTTTTTCAGATAATAGTTTTTGATTTTGCACAACCATCTGTCCCTCTATTAATTGTACTTTTTCCCTGGTTTCCACCCAACCCAGAATTCTATCAAAACGATTCTCTAAAGCAGTGGAGGCCAAGCTTTTTGGCAGGCATGCCAAAAATTACCCCAAACCCTCCCTGAATGTCACTCCAATCCCCTTCTCCTGCCTGATCTACTGCTCTGCTTTCTGCTCCCTGCCCTGTGCTCCCTCCCTAATCAGCTGCTCAGCTTTCTGCAGCATCTGCAACTGTGCATGCTGACTTGTAGCACACATGGTGCAGGTTGGCAACCCCTGCTTGTAAAGCATTCTAGTTGAAATTTCCTTTACCTCTTTATCTATTGTTCGAAATTGCTATGGCACAAACACCCAATATTTCACAAACACTGTTACTAGCCACTGAAGAGGACTTCAGTGTCAGTGGTTCTGCATCACCAGAGGATATAGGGCAGGGGTAGGCAATTATTTTGGGCGGAGGGCCGCTTACCCAGTTTTGGCAGGCTGTCGAGGGCTGCATGGGTAGCCCTGCCCCTTGACAGAAGCCCCACCCCCGGTCACCATCATGGGACCAATGTCCCAGGGCCAGCACCGGTGGGGCCCAAAGCAGGGCACAGGCTTGCAGGGGTCTGTACAGCCGGGCTGGGCTGCACCAGCAGGGAGAGGGGGGAGCTGGCCTGGCTTCATAGAGCTCCTGCCAGCTGGGACCCTGTGCTCCTGCTGCCCTGCTCTGGGTCCCACCCCAGTGTGGGCCCCATGCTCCCGCTGACTTCCACGCCCGCTTACACCTAGTGCCCCCCAGCCCTGCAGTACAGGTGGGGGGCAGCACACAGCCCCAACCCCCTGCTTAGCCATGGGGTGAGTGAGGGGCTGCTTTTTCCCACACTCAGCACCAGCTTGTAACCTGGCCCCGCCGTCAGCCTGGGCTCCCTGCCAGCTCTGGGCTTACCTGTTGGTGGCAGCAGCTGCGGACCCCCCTGCTTGCCACGCTGGGCAGTATTGGCTGCTGCTGCCTGCCTGGAGCTTGCGCGCTGGGAAGCCCATAGGCAGTGATGGCAAACACTGCCTGGTGCGGCAAGTGGAGGGGCCGCAGCTGCTGTCACCATGCGCATCCCCAACGGGTGAGACTGGAGCTGGCGCAGGGCCGAAGCTGGCAGTGGGGCTGAGTTACAAGGTGGAGCTGAGCATGGGGGGGAAAAGTGGCCCCTCCCCCACCCCATGGCTGGCGCTCCCTGCTGCAGCCACTGGCAGCCTGAGGGGCTGTCTGGAGGAGGCACAGGCAGCCCCAGGTGGGCTGCAAGTGGCTGCAGCGTAGGGTACTGGTCACGGGGTGGGGGAAGGGCCACTTTTCCTCCCCCACGCTCAGCTTTTCCCCGGGCCACTTTTTTCCCCATGCTCCTTCCCTGCCCAGGGTCCTTCCCTGCCCTCCCCGCCCCCTTTCCTGAGGTTCCGGTGCTGCTGGGGCAGCCATGCAGTCTCAGACCAGAAGCCCCAGCTGGGGCTTCTGGCTTGGGGGGCAGGGCTGGGCTGGCCCTGCTGTTGTGGGAGCCTGCCGGGCTTCCCCTGGGTCCTGTTGCCCTTGGTTCCTCTTGTTTTTAACAGGAACCAAGAGCAGATAAATATTAATTTTCTAAATTTTTTAGGGGCCCCATGGGCTGGATAGAATGGCCTTGTGGGCCGGATTGAGCCCGTGGGCCGTATCTTGCCCACCCCTGATATAGGGGTACCTTTGGAAGCAACTTAAAAAACAACTATCTTTATTAGCTTTAGGCAGCATTCAATACTGACAAAATCATGTTAGTGTCTTTATCAGTCAAAAGACTTGATTGTTAGCAGCAAATTAGTATGTAGAGCCCTCTCCAAGGACTGCCACTTTGATGAGGTGGAGAGGCTTGCATGGGCCAATGACTCTAAGAACAACACAATCAGGAGTCTAGTACTCCTGGTAGGATCACTCCTGAAGGGAAGCTCAAAGGTGAGGTATCAGATGACAAGCAGTGCAACACAACACAAAGACTGATGAGGAGATCCAGTATAGGTCCCAATGTGCCAGCTCTGCCTTCAGAAGACTGTATCATTGTGTGTTCAATGATCATGACATCAGGACTCAAACAAAGCTCCTATTATATAATGCTGTGGTAACCCCAACTTTTCTTTATGGCTGTGAAGCTTGGGTGACCTACAGGAACCACATGAAAAGCCTAAAATGCCTTCACCAATGCTGTCTCCAGAAGATCCTTAGCATAAAGTGGGAGGATTGTTGCACAAATGCCAGTGCTAACTCCACTAGTATGGCAGTGTTAATTATTCAATATCAGTTGTGATGGACAAGACATTGTGTGGGCATGTCTGATATATGTTTACCCAAACAACTCCCAACTCAGCCAAGGAAAAAAGGACATGCAGGAGCCAGAGGAAATGCTTCAAGGACACCCTCAAGGTAAACATTAAGAAGTGTGGCATTGACACCACAAATTGGGAAAAACTAGCCTGGGACAAGGCTACATGGTGACACCTTGTGAGAGAAGGCACATCTTACTTTTGAGGAAAATGGTCTGAAGGCAAAAAACTGACAAAAATGGAAGGAAAGGAAACAAGACCGAGAAATCCACAGTTCAACCCTCCCTTTAACCACCACCTGTGGTACCAGAGAGTATGCAGCTCTAGGATTGGCATTCTTAGCCATCAACAGACTCACCTACAACCCTTTACTTGACCTGTAAAGGGAGTGATCATCCTTGACTATGAGGGATCACTGCTGCCAACTATGTGGAGCAGTTAGATGTCTTGTGAAATTCAGATATCAGGGCAGAGCTACAGGATTTTAAAAAAAGCTCCCTCTTGGGGCATCATCTGCCATGTTCCTATTTTGTTTTAGTTCACTTACTGGACTATTATTTATTCCATGTGGTTTACCCCTTCTCTGCCTCCCTGGTCATTCATTGTTTTGACCTAAGGTCTGATGGATGCTTTACTAGAACTCATGCTTAATAGTTTACTTGTGCTGAATACCTGCCTGAATCAAGACCATAATCTCTCTTATAATCCCTCCATCTTAATATATGGTCTTCCCTTTATTCACCTGTTTGACCTTTGCACTTGCCCTTGCCTATCTCCTTGCCCTCACTTCGGGCTCCTTTCCCTGCATAGATAAGTATACTCTGGTTTGTCCCATGCTTACTGTACTTACCTTAGACCTTTCCTGTTTCTCCAATCATTTAGTTTCCTGCTTATAATTATTGCATTGCCTCCTTTGACACAGTCCCTGGATCTATTTCAGACTAGTTTCTACCTTCTAGGTATCACAGAAATTGACTCTCAAAAAATCTACATTAACTTTGTCCTCAGGACCTCTTCCCTATCTTTATTTTCTTTGACTTGCTTCTGACTTCGATGGTGTTGAGCCCTCCTTCCCATGTGACATGCTTCTCTTCATTTTGCTTTTCTCAGTAGCATCCTTTCCTGCTTCCCCATCTGCATCTCTGGCCACTCTTTCAGTATGTCTTTTCCTGGTTCCTCCTTTCTCCTGTGGGAGTTCTCCATACCTCTGTCCATATAACCAAGTCTTGCTTTTTCTGTTGCAACATTTTTAAAATGTAGCCCTGCCTCTCAGTCCCAACAGGTATACCGTGGATGTTTGTGGCTGCATTATCTCCTGCTTGACCACTACAGCCTTCTCTCATTGGGCCTTTTGAATACCAGCTTTGCTGCATATGGTCTAAACGTTGCTCACTCTGAATTGCTTCCATTGTGCTGCACAACAGATTCCAACAACTTGTCCTTGGTCTCCTGTTCTTATCTGGCAGACCTGGTTTCCTGCAGGATATGCTTTCAACTCCATGAGTCACACCAGCATTCATACTCTTTTCATCTCTGCATCTCACAAATGCCCTGTGCTTTCTTCCACATTGCTCCTTACATTGAATGGCCCTCCAAAAAGCCTCCACTTTCACCTCATTCAAAGCACTCCTAGCAGTCTAGTTCTGCAGAATCATCTACAAGAACACAAAGTATTTATAAGAGAATAGAATATTAAATAAATGATGTTAAATATTTTCCTTTTAAAATCTAACCAGTGACTTATTTTAACTAACTGACAGAACAACTTGCAGAGGCAAAAATAAATTTCACTCCTAATGTTTTGAACATAGCATATATGGGGCAGACGCTAGCAACATTCTTGGAAGAGTCAAGTGAAAATAACTGTTAGCATGGAGAAAACATCTGACAATATAACTGTTAGACAGCAGTGTAGGTCAGGAGCAGAGAATATTGTATCTTAAAGGTACCATCTACACAAATATTTTGTTAAGAGGGAAGAAGCAAGAAAAGCTGACTTCTTAGGACAAGTGGTCTTTTGAGTAATATGGACAATTGGCTCTGTGTGGCAGTGCCCCTTTGGGTGCCTGCCACTTTAAGGGCAGAGTCAGGCAGCCGCCAGGTGCCTGATGGCAGCAGCCATTTTGAGAGCCAGGTATATAAAGGCTACAGTTTGCTGCTGCCAGCCCAGGTTGAAACATCCTAAAACTGCACCCTGCTGGGAATGGGTATCCTGGTGGGGCTCCTGGTGGCATGGGAGTCCCCAGGAAATGCCAGGCCAGTTAGCACCCCTATGAAAGGCAGGTCACGGCACCTTAACCCCTAGCTCCCACAGTTCGGTGGGTTGGGTATGGCTACGGCCACCTGAGCTCTGGGGGGTGGAAGACCCCAGGAGAGGAGTGAGGGCCAGGCACAGCTGTGGCCACCTGAGGCCGCAGGGGAGGAAGACCCTGGAGGCCCCTGGTTGGGGATAGTTGTGTGGCCATGGAGAGAGAGGGCAGTTGTGAAGGCCCTAAGAGGGCATGGATGTAGGTGGCCCCGCACAGAGTAGGGTTGAATGGGAGTAGGCCTGGAGGACTGTGTGTGAGGGGGGCTGAGTAGGACTGAACAGGGAGTAGGCCTGGAGGGCAGTCCTAGGGGCACATTGAGTCGGGCCAAACTGGGAGTAAGCCTGAAGTAGTTGATTGTGAAGATGATGAGAAGACCCCAGGGTGGAGCATGGTATAGTTTCATAGTTTCTAGGGTTGGAAGGGACCTGAGCAGATCATCTAGTCCGACCCCCTGCCATGGCAGGAAGAGCACTGGGGTCAAACGACCCCAGTAAGGTGGTCATCCAACCTCCTCTTAAAAACCCCCAGGGTGGGAGCCTGCACCACCTCACTTGGAAGCTGGTTCCAGACCCTAGCCGCCCTGACCGTGAAGTAGCGCCTCCTGATGTCCAACTTAAACCTTCCCTCCGCCAGCTTGTGACCGTTGTTCCTGGTCACTCCTTGCGGCGCTCGGGGGAACAGGGACTCCCCCAGCGCCTGCTGATCCCCCCTAACCAGTTTATAACAGGCCACAAGATCCCCCCTCAGCCTTCTCTTTTGAAGGCTGAACAGGTTCAGGTCCCGCAACCTTTCCTCATAGGACCTACCCTGCTGTCCCTTGATCATACGAGTGGCCCTCCTCTGGACCCTCTCCATGCTGTCCACATCCCTCTTAAAGTGCGGCGCCCAGAACTGGACGCAGTACTCCAGCTGCGGCCTGACCAGTGCCGCATAGAGGGGGAGGATCACCTCCTTGGACCTGCTCGAGATGCATCTGTGGATGCACGACAAGGTGCAGTTGGCCTTCCTAGCCGCCTCCCCACATTGCCGACTCATGTTCATCTTGGAGTCAATAATGACTCCCAGATCCTTTTCCACCTCCGTGCTGACAAGAGGGGAGTTCCCCAGCCTGTATGTATGGTGCCGATTGTTCCTCCCCAGGTGCATCACCTTACACTTGTCTGTGTTAAACCCCATCCTGTTCTCCTCCGCCCATCCTTGTAACCTATCTAGGTCCAACTGTAGCCTGTTGCTCCCCTCTATTGTGCCCACATCCCCCCACATCTTAGTGTCATCAGCAAACTTGAACAGGGTGCTTTGCACCCCCTCATCCAAATCACTGATGAAGATGTTGAACAGGGCGGGCCCAAGGACCGAGCCCTGTGGGACCCCACTTCCCACGTCCTTCCAGGTTGAGAAGGACCCATCCACTACCACCCTCTGGGTGCGACTCTCTAACCAGTTGGCGACCCATTGGACTGTATGGGTGTCTACGCCACAGTCCCCCAGCTTCCTAATGAGAATGGGGTGAGAGACAGTATCAAAAGCCTTCCTGAAGTCTAGGAAAACTATATCCACTGCCACCCCTGCATCCAATGATTTAGTGACCTGGTCGTAAAAGGCCACCAGGTTGGTCTGACAGGACCTGCCGCTGATGAACCCGTGCTGGTTGCCCCTGAGCATGCAGTTCCCTGCTGGCCCCTCCTGGATGTGTGCCAGAATAATTTTCTCGAACAGCTTGCCCAGGATCGAGGTAAGGCTGACTGGCCTGTAGTTCCCCGGGTCCTCTTTCCTCCCCTTTTTGAAGATGGGAACCACGTTGGCCCTCTTCCAGTCCTCCGGCACCTCTCCAGAGCACCACGAGTGTTCATAAAGCCGCGCCAGGGGACTTGCAATGACCCCAGCCAGTTCCTTTAGGACTCTAGGGTGAAGATCATCCGGGCCGGCTGACTTAAAAACGTCCAGCCCCTCCAGAAGCTCCCTAACTAAATCCTCACTCACTCTAGGCCCAGGTGAGCCTCCCCCGGGGCCCGAAGGGGGCCCAGCAGGGAGGTGGCAGTTCTGGTCCTTACTGAGGAAGACAGAGGCAAAGAAGTTATTAAATATGTTGGCTTTGTCGTCTGGCGTGACAACCAGATTCCCCGTCTTGTCCTGCAAGGGCCCCACATTTCCTGGGGCCTTCTTTCTACTCCCTATGTATTTAAAAAAGGACTTCTTGTTGTCCTTAATCCGGGAAGCCAGCCCCTGTTCCATCTCTGCCTTGGCCTTCCTAACCATCCCCCTACATCCCCGAGCAACTGCAGAATAGTCCTCCTTAGTGATGACCCCTCCTTTCCATTGGGAGTAAGCCTCCTTTTTGGCAAGGAGACATTCCCGGATGTTTTTAGTGAGCCATGGAGGCTTATATGCTCTCCTGCCCCCTTTGACCCTCCTGGGGATTACCTTCCTCTGGGCTTGGAGGATCGTCTCCTTAAGGAGCGACCACTCCCCTTGGACACCCGGCTCCCCTCCCCTCTGAGTCTTCAGCGCTTCTCTAGCTATCCTCCTTAGCTCGTTGAAGTTCGCCCTCCTAAAATCTAGGGCCACCACCTGACTGCTTGCCTTTGCTACCTTGCGCTGAATGGTGAATTCTAGCAGGCAGTGGTCACTGTCACCCAGGGGGTCAAGCACCCGCAGCCCCCTCACCAGAGCCAATGAGGCCTCAGAGTGGGTATAGTAGGAACCCCACATGTAGGGAAGAGGCCAGTGTATTTTTTCAGATGCCTGAGGCTGCAGTTGGGCCTAAGGCCAAGTAAGAGGGGCTCAGCCCCAGAGTTAGGGGCAGGTCCTGACCCTGGTAAGTCCTCCACCGCAAGGAGGCCAAGTGTAGGTAAAAAATTACAGAAAGGGAGAGCACAATGACCTGCTGCTCCAGGGGGGGAGTGAGAGTCCCTGTGAGATCCAGGAACACCAGTTGTGGTGTGAGGGAACATCACTTGTGTGTGTGTTATCTGCGAGGCTTGGGATGCAGTATGGGGGTGGTTGGAGCAGCACACAAAGGCCCAGGAGAACAGGGCTGCCAAAGGGCAGCCTCCTGCCTAATTAAGACACCAATTAATAAACAATAAGGTATGACAGGTGAGAGAGGTGGGCAGTTAGCTCAGAAACAGGTGGAGGGAGCAACTTCTAACTGGCCCCAGGAAGACCTACCTGTTACAGGCTCCAACTTGGAAAAACATGAAGAAATTTCAGAAGTACTAAATGGAGAATGGTCCCTTTAAGAAATGATTAGTGCACTTTATTTAATTTATCACATGCTAAAGAGATTAGTAATCTAAGTGGAAGGAAAACTTGAACCTGTGCAAGATGAAACAAAATGTCATGTCATGTATTTCTATAGCAGGAAAATGTTCTGGTGAAAATTTCCATCTCTAATTTGGATGAACCTCAATGCTAATTCTAATCTAGGGTGACCACTTCGTTCAAATTGGAAGGTGGGACACATGCCCACATTGCTCCCTGCCAGTGGCATGGCCAGAGCAAAGCCTAGTGGGTCAGAGGCAGATGTGGGTTTCCTGCTGCAGGCTTGAGGCTCTCCACCCTGCTGCCCTTCCCCTGGGAGCCCCATGCTGGCTGTGCATCCCCTGCCCACTCAGCAGCAGCGGGGAGGTGGGGTGATGGCATGTAGTTATATTCCCAGCTGCTGCCAGGTGGGCAGGAGGCGTGTGGCCAACGTGAGGCTCCCAGGGGAAGGGCAGCAGGGTAAGGAGGCACACAGTGGACCCACAGTGGTCAGCCCACATCTACCTCCACACAAATCGGGGGGCACGTGCAGAGCTGACCCAAGCAGGGTGCGGGGCCCAGGGCAAATCAGCCCATGCAGGGCCCCACCCCGTTCCAATCCGGACCCCGGACCTGAAGAAGCTGCCGCTGCCAATGGTAGCAGCATCAGCAGCGGTGGGGAGTGGGGGTAGCGAGTGGCTGGGCGCAGAGACACTGCTCCACCCAGCTCCGCACTGCTGCTTCTCTGCCCCACTCTATGGGGCCCCCCAAAGTGCAGGGTCCGGGGCAGTCTCCCCAGTTTGCCTCTCCAGGGATGGCCCTGGGCATGTGCCCCCCATGCTCCCCTCCTTGTGGGGTGCACATAGTGGTAGGGAGCCACCCTCCCCTGTGTCCCCTGGATAAGCTGCCCCCAGGGCTCCATCCCACTTCCCACCCTGGGGCCACATGCACCACCCTGCCTAGGTAGCACCCCCAGTCCCTGCTCTACTACCCCCCTCACCCTCTCACCATGGGGGCCTTGATCTGCCCCCCGTACCTCCTCCCCCCACCCTCCCATACCCTTATCTGCAAGGAATTGCTCTCCAGGCTACCCAGCTTATCCCTAGCCATGTGCATGTGTGCAGGCATGCACATGTATGTGGCACCCCCTGTGTTCCGCTCACAGTAGCACCAAGCAGTCCCTTGCAGGCTGGAATGCTGCCCACCTGCAAAGGGAAACATGGATCCTGCACAATCCTGTGAATCTGGGACAAATGCTGTCTCAGAGTCATTCAGCCCAGGACCAGGACTTGATCTCACTGAAGGACTGTCCCACCCAATTAGAGATGGGTGGTCACCCTGTTCTTACCTGGTGTGAGACTGAGGCTACAAATATGAAAACCATTTAAAATTCCTTCTGTATTTTATAAGAACGTAGCAGCTTCTCACACAGAGGACTGCAGGACTGAGTAAAAAATGTGGATCCTAATTCTGTGAAGAGAACCACACGGGTGGATCCCTCTACATACATGTTGCTCCACTGACTTCTCTGCAGTTCTACACACGCAAGAATCTGCCTGCTTGATTGTCTCTTGTAAAACCAAGGCTTTGCATCCTGCAGTATCCCAGGGATTTGAAATGAGAAAGGCAGGCCTAGGATTCATAGAAAATTTCAGCACCATCCTTTAAACAGATCATCAGTTGGGTTTCCCATTTGTTCTGGCTTGTTCTGTTTAATTGAGGCCCACATTTTCAAAGATACGTGAATGTGGACTTCTGCATCCATCTTGCTTGGAGATGCAACTCCCCCTGAGTTATGCAAGCATCCTGAGGGTGTTGCACATGCTTACCTGTATTCCATTGTCTCTTAAGTCAGTGATTCTCAGCCAGGTGCCTGAGTACCCTAGAGTACTGTGAGTTTCTTTCAAGGGTGTTTTAGGCTGCTGCTCAATAGTAGCACTATTAGGAGTGCAAACAAATACACATGATTCGAAGGATAAATCCAGAGATTTCAAATAGGAAACCACAGTGTCACAAACAGTCTGATCTGTTGTGGTCTAAGTTCTTGCAATAGAAAAAATGTTCAGTTATTTTTCTATAGTCAAAAAATGAGTGAAAATTAAGAGTTGCTTTCTGAGGGGTGCCTTGAGTTTAACAAAGTTGAGAGCCACTGCTCTAGGTTCTTGCACAGCTCTTATTGCCACAGTGTCAGAGATCCTTCCTGCAGTGCATTAAGTACTTGGACAAGGGGGTGGAAAGCATGCTGTCCAAGTTTGCTGATAACACTAAGATGTGGGATGAGGTGGACACACTTGAAGGGAGAGAGAGACTGCAAACAGATTTAGACAGACTACAAAAGTGGGCAGATGAGAATAGGATGTGGTTCAACGTAGATAAATGCAGGGTGCTG
>NW_017729032.1:125951047-125968041 GCF_001723915.1 Gavialis gangeticus
GTAATAAGCTGATAGAAAATAGGTTTAAGTTAGAGATCAGAAGGCAATATTTTACAGTTAGGGTGGCCAAAATCTGGAACCAACTTCCCAGGGAAGTGGTCCTCGCCCCTACCTTGGGCAAATTCAAGAGGAGGTTGGATGATCACCCTTCTGGGGTCTTGTGAACCCAGCATCATTCCTGCCTGTGGCAGGGGGTCAGGCTAGATGATCTGTTCAGGTCCCTCCTGACCCTAGCGACTATGAAACTATGAAGTAACACGACCAGAATCCCTCACATGCATTTTCTTCTCTCCCCACAGAGACAGAATTGTTGGTGCAGCAGAGTGGTTTTCTTTTGGGGTATTTTTTAATCTAGATATCTGCATGTTTAGAATGGAGAAGACAAGCTAAAGAAGTGTATTTTGCACTTGGAACACAAGGTAGTGAGGGCTCAGAGCTCTACTGGAAGTTCATCCACACTTTTAGGGCACATGCAGACATTTGCAGGACCTGATCTACGATCATGTAGCTCATTTTAAGCCACGTGATCATAGATCAGGTCCCCACGTGTGCACATGTTTAGTGGTGCCTGGAGCAGTGCCATGAACGTGATCTAAGTAAGTTCAGGTGGAGGAGGGGTGGGCAGGATTGTGGGGGTTTTGGCAGGTCTGTGGTATGTGGAGGGGGTCTTGGTGGGTCATGGAGTAGGGGTTGTCCATATGGGGGTGGGGGTTGGAGGGCTAAAAATAACCTGGTACGGTGCGGGGAGGGAAGCGCAGCCCCAGACCTGGGGCAAGAGTCTCAATTTCCCCAGCCCTGAGGCTGCTCTCTGAACATGTAAACATGTTTGGTTAATTCCAGCATGGGTTAGCTCAATCTGCACAGTGCACCTCCTTGGGTAAACTAAGTTAGATCAGGCTGGCCATTTCTTGCCCGTTCTAAACTCCCCAAACATATGTACAGTTTGGCACCTAGACTGATCTAACCCTAATTAGGTTGATCTAAGTGTAATGTCTTTACATACCCTTGGAGGAGCTCCAAGAAGGCTCTTTCTCAGCACAGACAAGTGTCACCCTTCAGGTAATATGTGTAGATGCACACAGGTACAGGCCAAATAAGTTGTGTCTGTAAAGGGATTATGCCTCTTTGGTTTTGGAAAACAATCTGATTTCAATACCTCTGCAGCTCTGAATGTGTTCATGTCTTCTGGGGTCTGACTGCTAAGGGCAACTTTTTCCCTTTACCATATGCCTTGAGGAAGGGATGATATACAACCCTAGGAATGAACCAGAGAATGAGTTGTGACAAATGAATGTTCGTTCTTTTCCTAGTATGTAGTTGAAGTGTCCAGGAAATATGGAAGAGCAAGGGTGTTTTGTGATATCTTTTATTGTATGGTTGGGAGAGATGATAGACAAACTTTTGAGCACAGTGTCTTTCTTGAGGTCTGGGAAAGAAGCAGGTCAGAAAGAAACCAGTAAGGGGTGATGCTGCACCTTCTTGCCATTCACTTACACGCAGAAAAAGAACACCTAGTTCCTAATATTCCTACCATGTCTAAGGATGTAATCTGAATACAGAAGAGAAGGGGTCATTTCTCTCCCTACTGTGCTGCATAGTAGGAACATCAGCTGAATAAAATAGCTGGTGGCTTTGTTTCTTCTTGCTAGGGATGTTATTCAGGCACCTGGCAATGATGTTTAAGACAGTACTATGTTGTGGTTCATCCATGCTTCAAGCCAGATCTTTAGCTGCTATAAATTGAGATTGTTCCACCCATTGTGAGCTGAAGCTTTCTAACCAGTAGGTGGTACTGAAAAGTATTTCTGCCTAGTTCACCTTTCTGCCTCAGAGTTGCTGTTTTGCTGAGACTTTCTGGGTTAATTATATTGTTTGAGGCATAGGAAGGGACAGAAGTGATCATAATAAAAATAATCAATAATAGAAAATGATTTTATAATAATTTATATGCCTCCAAAATTCCTCATCATTTATTATTTTTGTGGGAATCAGCTTATCAGCAGATTTAATATACACATGCATTTTCTATGTGGATATGACCAACAGAATCTGACTGTAACGTGCTACCTTTCCTTTTTCAACAATCAAACAGGTGGGTTCTAGTTCCAGTGTTAATTGTTTATTATATATATAACATTTAAAAATCTTTAGACCTCCCTGTAGTAGCTTATATGTTACTTTGCGTTTTCCCCTCAGATGACACAAGATAAAAGGAAAGAATTTGCTCAACTGAAAGAGCACTGTGCAGAAAAAGATGCACATGTCACAATTTCATTTTTCCAGGAAAGCTGATAGTAATCTAATCTCTGACAACTGTTCAGATGGTGTCAGAGATATTATCTAGGGGTGCACCAATAGAGATTTTGGGGGCTGATACCAATAGCCAGTTTTTAAGGAGGCATATCAGCTGATACCGATCCAATTTCTGATATAGCTGCATGCAGCTGGTAAGTCTGTTGTGATGGATGGAGAGGGAGGAGGAAAGGGGTGTGAAGGGGCAGATCAAGGCCCCTGTGGTGAGGGAGGGGATGAGGCAGGCACTGGGACAGGAACTGCCCAGCCGTGGCAGGACACAGAGCAGGATGGGGCCATGGCCACACCCTACCCCACCCTGGCTGTGCAGTTCCCTACTCCCTCCCTCACTGTGGGAGCCTTGATCTGCCCCCCCCCACACACACTCCTTCCCTTCCTCCAGCCCTTCTACTACAACAGACTTACCAGCTGCATGCAGCTCTCCAAGCTGCCGGGCTGTACTCCTCGCCATCTACGTGCTGCACTGTGGCTGTATGTAGGCATTTATTGGCCAAATTATAAGCTACATCAGGCTGATTTCCAATACAATCACTTTTCTTTATATCGGTGCACCTCTAATATTAGCTCAACTAAAATGTTATTGGACAGGATCAAAACTGAAAACTTCATGGCATTTTCCATCATCAATTAAATAGATGATGAATGACAATGTGTGATTGGAAGCTGAAACTGTTTCAGATCTCCCACATAATATTTACATAGGTCCTTTAAGCTTTAATTGTGCACCTCTGATGTGTTATGTATCAGTATTAAAACATACTTTTATAGCATTATTTCTCTTTTGTAATAAAGTACAACTAAAAGGATGCCCAAATGAAAAAGGGCACAAAACCATGATTTCTCCTTAATTAATGCAGCAGAGAGACTCCAGGATATGACAGTATTTCCTGCCCCTTTAAAAGTTACGTCTGAGCATGGGATCATAGCAGAGGTAGCTTTTAGAGATGTCTTGAAGGAGGACAATGTGGGACTTTTACAGATCATCTCAGGGCATTTCCATTAGCCTAGGGGAAAGCACAAATATGAGGCAGGCATGTTACTGGGTTTTATGCAGCTGTCCAACAATGGGATACCTCAGACTCAAAACTAACTCATCTAACAGAGAAAGAAAACGGTTGCAAACAAGAAATAGGCCTGGTCCTATATCTCTTTGGAACTGTTGTCTATTATATAACCCAGAACACACACTTAGTAATTATCTACAAAATCATAAAACATAGTTTTTTGGTATCTATCTTTATTTTGTGTAACTAAAAACTGAACAAGTACGTTTTCTTTTTCTATTAATATTAGAGTAAGCATTACACAGTGCCAAGAACTTATAAGAAGTCCTTCTACCCTTGTGGCAGTTTGGATGATTTCTTCCTCACTGTCTTTTTGAATAAAGCATTTGCCTTTGTGATCCATTATCACCACCTCCTTTTTTCCCCACCCCCTCAGCCATGTCCAAAAAATGTGAAACATACAAAGGAAGCAAAGTTGCTTTTAAAGCTTATTCTAAGAAATGAATGTGTTAATTTTATAAATTACAGTTATGGTATCAACATTTATCATAAATAGTTCCCTTTTCCTTAACATGAATTACGAAACTTGTGGTCTAATACAGAAAACCTACATTTTAACACACTTGAAATATTTGGCGGAAAGAAATTCCAATAAGTGGGGCAATTTGGGAGGTGCACAACTTTGACTCCTGTTAAAATGTATGCAAGTGTCAACTGACTTTGTTGTTAGTTCAGCAACCCACATGCAGTTATGTTTGGTACAGCATATATTCATAAGGTAATCTCACCTGTGCAACACAGATAAGAAACTCCCACTGAGCATGTAATATGAGCAGTTGTACTTATGTACAGTGAAACACCAAGAGGGTAGATTGGGCTTAGCCGAATGAAAAAAATACCTGTTTTTCTAATGGTTAATTTTATTTTTCCTAAAAATATTTTACTGTTTTGCACAAAACCTATTTCTTCCCCTTCATTATTCTGTGCTTGATTTTTAAAAAAAATCATATCTGCATGAAGTTCAAATGCAAATTTCTGTATTTTAGAGCTGATTCTGGCTTCTTTGAAATTAAAACAGCCTGAAATGAGGCCCTGGAGTCTATCTTGTGCCCATTTTGTATGCCCTCTGAAAATGGGAGTGTAAAAAAAGAGAAACAATTACTATTACTACCAAAATATTTAAAAATACATTTTAAATATAATTTACTGTTGTTTATACTGACCGCTGCAAAGCTTAATACTGAAATTTGTCACATTACCACTTTCCCCCCTTTCTGTCACACACATATACCATCTGCTCTTGCGTATGTACAAATGCACGCACACATCTACAAACAGGATTTTTGTCTTAGAAATTGTGTATATGGGGAAGTTAAGGTGTAGTAAGCTAAGATGTGAATTTACCATCATCCACTAGCTATTTGCCACTAATTTCCTGCATGGACTTCACCGGTATGCACCAAGTATGATGTAAAATGGAGTGAACTATGAAGTGGAGAGAGACTTATTCTGCATGTCCACATGTGGAATTACTGTGGACTATGTACAGATTCATACTCTAACGTACTGCACACCAATTTATATATATGTAGACAGCCCAGGGGGCTGCTCAGGAGTAGCTGGCCTGGATTGCCTGTATCTACTTGGTGAAAAGACCTTTGAGCCAGTTGTTTTGAAAAAGGAAAGTGAATTGTCAACTTTCACAATATTATCAATTGTTTCACAATGTTTGATAATTTTCTTAAACCCTCAGCCCCCTATTATTATGTTGTTCTGTGAAAATCTTAGCTTTCATTTTCAGAAAGTAAGTTTCTGGTCCTTGTAGCTACAACAGAAAAATGTGAAAATAAAAAGCCCAGGTGTCCAAAATACAAAAAGCAACCAAAAAGAACCTCCAATGATTTTTTCCCCCAAAGCCGATTACTTTTGAACCTTTTTTTGTGGGGGGGGGGGCGGGGGGAAGGGAGAGGATTTCATAGACATTTGGGCTGCAAGGGACTCCAGAGGATCGTCGAGTCCAGCCCTCCACCCCAGGGGCAGGAAGTCAGCAGGGATCATAGGATCCCAGCAAGATAAGCATCCAAATGTGTTTTGAAGGCGTTCAAAGTCGGTGCTTGAACTGCTGCAGGTGGCAGTCTGCTCCAAACCTTGGGGGCTTGGACAGTGAAGAAGTTCTTTCTTATGTCCAGCCTGAACCGGTCACAGTGGAGTTTGTGACCATTCAATCGTGTCATCCCTTGGGGGGCTTTGGTGAACAGTCGTTCCCCCAGATCCTGATGAACACCCTTGATAAGCTTATAGGTGGCCACCAGATCACCCCTGAGCCTGTGGTTTTCCAGGCTGAATAGCCCCATTACTCTCAGCCTCTCATCATAAGGTCTGTTTTCCTGCCCTCTGATCATGCTCGTGGCTCTCCTCTGCCCCCTCTCAAGCTTCTCCACGTCCTTTTTGAATTGCGGAGCCCAAAACTGGATGCAGTACTCCAGCTGCAAGCTCACCAAGGCCGAGTACAACGGGAGAATGATGTCCCTGGATCTGCTTGAGAAAGGAGGGAAGGGGGAAGGGGCAGGGCTTACTCATGGTTTTTTGTATTGCTTGGAGTTGGCAGTGCATTAAGAAAATTGATGCAGAAATGCTTCACATAGAGGATAGGGGGGATGTGAAATTTAAGGCCCATCACTCTTGGCTTTTAAATGTCGCCTATGAAAGTATGATTAACCCATATAGAAATAAAATAAAGCATTTGGTAGATTTCATTAACTTCTCAAAAATATGTAAGTTAAGGGATAGAGACCACGAACTCTCTGTCTGCCACTACTTTTTATTTTTAACGTGTTAAACTTTAAATAGGAAAGTAAGCATGGTCAAAGCACAAAACTGGGAGTCTGGATTTATTAACTCTACCATGTTGTAAAATGGCCATAATATCTCTCTTACAAGGTTCTTTTGAGGCTAATTAATTTATAAATTAAGTATGCTGTGGACCTGCTTATAATTATTATTGTAATTTATCATGGAAAGACTTCTACAAATTGTTAATGATGAAAAGTGATAGGGGCATATCAAAACTCATGTGATCGTATATAATTTTTACATGGTGAATAAAACTTGCATCTGATATTTTGGTCTGATAAACATGCTGGCAATTCACTGCAAGAAGAAATGAACTCTAGTGCTTTAAGTTAAGGAAGAATTTTTTTATTGCTCATCAAGAGTTTAACTGCAACTGGAGCACTTTAAGACAATGTTATACTGTATTTAAGGAACATTATACTACAAATAAGAGTGATTTTTTTAATTAAAACAGTATGGATATTGTTTAATGAACGCATTTATAATGCTAATACATGGGCATTAAGGATTCATGTAGTTGCCTTTATTAACTGGTGGAGTTAGTTAAAAAGCTGGTTAAAGAGCAAGTCCATATCAGGCTAGTATTAAATTCTTCTATAGAAATTTCATTGCTCTTATAAATTTGACTGGTTAAAAAAACCCAGATGCTTATTTTGTACTATTCTAAATAATATTACAATATAATTATTTTGCATTTGTCCAATTTCTGAAATAAGCTAAGTACCATTTAGAGCACAGAGATATTTGCATAGCATTTTTGTTCACCATCTGTTTATCTAAGTATTTTTAAAATTCCCATCATCTGAGTTAGCAGGTAGGTATGCATTGCTTAGTATAATGATTACTGTTGAACCAATGATATGCAAAGAGAAATACAGTATTTTTGTATCAGTTTATAAACACATTGTGATGCATTTCAGAGATAAACTGTACTTCTCAGAACCCATATTAACTATATTGTTTTCAAAATATATTATTCAGTATCCAGTGTCCTGAAATGTAAGCCAGCCAATATGTGTTTAACAGAATACAGAAGAAGTCTGCAGTCTAAAATATTTAGAAGAATGGAATCATATTTTTGCTTTTGAGTTTACCCCTCAAAAATATTATAAAATATTCTTCCTTCCTTCTTGGGAGTTTTTTATATATCAATAATGTGTACAAACCTTGAAAGGAAAGGCAGACTAGCCTAATTACCTGGAAATTGGACTGTTCCAGAATCCAGAAGAAGCTCCTGATGCTTCAGGCTCTTAAACACGTGGTTCATTTTAAGCATGTGAGTAGTTGTGTGGATACCATTGGGGCTATTCATTTGCTCAAGCACATGCTCGAGTGTTTGCAGGATTGATGCTTAAAGTGTGGGAAAAGAACTGCTGTATTGTTTTGCTTTCTGCAGTGAAGAAATACATAGACGTTATTTATTAACCATAACTTGCAGACATTTCTAAGAAGCGCACAAGAATCATATGACCAGAGTATGCCTTGACTAATAGTAGAATGGCAGAAGTTGCAAGATGGACTATAACCTATTATTTATGAGTTTCAGTACACAAGATTTCTATAGATTTTTTTTCACTTCAACATAAATTGCAAAGAAATTTGGTAAAAGGAACATGAAGTTCTGTAGGAGAACAAATAGTTAATGTATTTATTTGCTTGTAACTTATCTATATACATGTTCTTTTAATAGTAACTTTTATTTAAATATTTGTTTTATCTCAACATTTTCAACTTCTGAATAATCCCATTTTTGAGTGTATCTTATTTTCACTTGCAATGTAAGTCAAAGTTTTCCCTCTACTTTATGCTATGTGTGCATGACTATCCAAACTGTGTACATTTCAGGGAAAATAGTCACATTATGCCAGTGTTATTATTTAACAACCTGGAGTGGCAGTTTATAGATTTAGTTTTTCTCAAAAATATGTGTTTGGTCTTCATTCTTTTAATTTGTTAGCAGGTCACTCCTAAACGCCTCTGAAGGCTTGGCTGCTTGGAACTCAGATTGTAATCACAGTAATTAGCACTGAATTTTCAAATCTTGATCTCGATCTTGACCCTGCAGCATTTAGCCAACATGTACACAGCTGGATTAGTGGCAGGAATTGAAAGAGCTCAGTTGTGGGGCTGCTCCCTGTAACCTGTTATGGGCATCAGCTCTGAGGAAACAGAGGGGAGCAGCAAGAAAAAAAGGTGGGGGGGAGGCTTAAAACCAAAAAGTGTTACCAGCAGTATTTTCACAAATATTATTACTGTTTTATTGGCAGCATTTTACACATGTAATTCTAAAAATTATGTATATTCATATAAAATGTAGTATTTTATCTGAGGAGAGCATCAGAATATTGGCTGTAGTGAAAAAATATAAATATTTTTCATGTTAAACCAACAGGTTTGTGGGTTTTTGGTAGTGCTTACATAAAGGAAGTACAACTTCCCAATTCACCCATTTTTCAAAGTCAGCCGTTTCTGCATCAATGCCATCCATTATATAGCTGCATCTATTTTTATTATGTATATAAATATTATAAGATAGAACTTAATGCATAATACCGTGTGACCGTTTTGTGCGTCTCACTACAAAAAATTCCAAGGTTCCTAGACCCAGGAACCATGTTGTTTTCTTTTTGTTGTATAGATCGGAGCACAATATTGGTCCAACAAATTTAAAAAACAATGATAAATAATAATGATAAATAAGGTTATTAATATATGTAATTCATTCTGAAGAGTATTCTTATTTACTGCCTTAGCACTTATACATTTTTTTTCTGAGCTAACATGCATCATTCTTTTAAACACCTTGATGCATTAGTGAATTTAAATATATTTAAATAAAAACATTTTAATTAAATATATTAATATACTTGTCTGACCACAGGAATTAGCTGCATTATGTTTTGCTGTAATTTCTTCCAAGACACTATGCAACTGAACCAATACATTATATGATGTCCCTTCAGAATAAACAGAGATAAAAAGCATTAACATGTAGAATGCAATTAGTAAAATGTATGTAATCTTTGATATAGACGAACACTTTAATGTTTCTTTAGATTGCATTTGAGAAAAAATTAAATTCATATCTTAGGCAAGTAAATGATATTTTTAGCCCGTATCTTCCTTTAGTTAATGTCTCCCAGTGGACTTTATTCTCTGACAGACAATGTGGAGTTTTTGCATTGCATGTCAGTGATTCTGGTTCAATTAAGTAGCAGCTACTGTCTCAAGGAGCCTGAAACTTCAGTAATGATGATAAAGGCAAAAGGAACGTAGGCGGCACAGTTCCAGTCTATAATACTTTAGTGGCCTGACAAAAATTATTCCAGGGTTGCTACAGTGTAAGAAAGAGAGAGAATTGTCAAGTATATGTCACATATGTTAAATCTGTCCAAAGCAGGTCACCAATTAACCTTGGATGATAGCAAATATGTACACATAGAGTTTTTGATGCAAGCAGGCTGTTGTCATTAGCAGGTACCATGCCTTGTCACCTTCATTCATTATTTAATCCTCTACAAAACTGACCTGTTTTCTGGTTTTGTTTTGATGTTTTTAATGAGAGAGGCAATACAAGCTTCTGGTTCTTCTAACACAAACAAGCAAAAATAGTTTATTAATATATGAAAAGCAGTACATATCATTTGAGGGGGCGGGTTTAAGTGATAGGACAAACGTGTTCGTCAATCTAAACTATGGGGGAGTCTAGAATGATTCTAAACAGCAGGGTCAAACATAGTTGAAAGAACATGATAGGGTAAATAAAAGGTCATTTTTAGGTTTAGGACTGGAAGGAGGAGTAGGTTTGGTTAACTATTTAACCTATGATAGCCTTTTATCATTTTATGGTTTAGGAATCCATTATTTTAAGCCTTTCTCAGTTAGCTTCTGGTTTGTACCAAGTCCTTTTTTTTCTCTGTCTCAGAAAGCTTCTGTTTTCCATTTACATGGACTAAATTGGTTTTACTTTGGTATAAATAGTAACTAAAATGAGACTTCTACACTGAAATGGCTTATATATAATTTTTTTGTTTCATTTTCTAGTTTAAATGCTAGAACTGCCTTGTTCTGTGCACATTTTTCTGCCTGGCAATTTTTTTTTTTAAAGGAGCATGGCTTTTCTTTCTCGTTTTCTTTGCCAGTGTATGTTTTGGTTATAGTATAATGTCTAGTAACTGCTTACAGAAGTGTATTTGGAAGCCCTCTTTTCATTTCTCCCCACTACAGTTTTTCCAGCAGGCTACTGCTGCTGTGAGTGACCCCCTCCAACCTGTCCTTTTCAGATCCAAAGCTGTTGTTACAGAGGTTAAATTTCTTAATTCAGTGACTAGTTTGAGCGCTTCTTCAGTCTGCTGCACTGAGTACTCAGCCCTGAGCCCAGGCCAGTATTTTTAACAGGCTTGAAGAACTGTTAACACTTTTAAGGTGAGCATCTTAAAACTTAGTTAAGGCCAGAACCCAATTCTGTTCTTTGTTTAATGAGGTTTTATTAAGTGTATAATTCATCTACTTCTAGGGAATTCGTCTTAATTTACATCAGTTAAGGCCCCATTGTTTTGTTAGAATGAAACCATGCATCTTTCAAAGGATTCTTTTACTTATAAGTGATGATTGCTTTTCAAAAGATTTGGAAGCACACAAGCCAGTCCTTTCTATTTTCCTTAGCAAGTAGCTGTTGCTTTATGTTTTGGGGGAAAGTGTATTCTTAGTATTAAAAAAGAGCATCAAGGAAGTGACCTCCACTGATTTAGAACAAAGGGAGAAATCACAATGTAAAGCTGTGTGTTTGATATGTTGATAACCCTTAGTTTTGATTTTAGCATAATTGGATCACTCTTAATTGAATTTCCTAGGTAAAAAGTACCTTACCAAAGTTCTGACTCTATTTGAAAGTAGGTATCTTGCCTTATCAAAATAACTCTTTTGAAACAAATCATAAATGTACGCTGAATATCCTTACATTTATCCTCATGTTCTGAGTTTTTCAATTTATAAAATGATCTTTTGTTTCCAGTTAAAAAGAACTTTAGCATTTTTCATGTTAAATTTTTAACAATTGTGAGTAGTTCGTTTTTCTGTAAAACTTCAGCCCTTTTCCTTTCCTTTCCTTCTTGATATTTTTATTTCCCTTTTATATGGATACTTGTAGATTTTGTCACTTCAAACGTTAGCTGTTCCTCCTCTTTTCTTTTGCTTTACAATACTCTCTAGGAGAGGTGTTTTCCCTTATCCCCACCCCCCACTTTTTTTTTGCATATTCCTCCTCTTTTCTGTGAGATATTGTAGTTGACCAAATTTAAAACACTACAGTATTTAGAATCCCTGCAGTGCCATTTTAAGTATTTGGACCTGGAAAGTGCCCCAAGCAATAACTACCTGAATTGCTTTTAATTACACAATATAGCTGCATCATTTTACTTCAGACTCTTTTTGATTGATGCTGTAAGGCAATTGTAACCATGGATGATGGGATTAAGTGCCTCTTGAAGTGACTTTAGCTTCTTGTGGGAACAAAGGGAAAGAAGAGAACACTTAGTCCCTTTTTGAGTGAACAGCCTTTTTTCACTTGCTATATAAAGAAATACAATTAACAAACATTATCCCCAGAGGTGAATTGAAATGTACATGCAGACAAGAACCGCTCTTGACTGCAATTAGACATATATGATCTGAGGTATTTTGGCCATTCATTAGTGCTAATTGTTTGAGAAACAAGCCCACAGAACAAATGATTAAAATGTTAGTACCATAACTGGGATTATTAGCATGTGTGATAAAATGCATGCTCTGCAGCTGTACCAATAAAACTCATAGGAAAGTCTCTTTGATTTGACAAATACTTAGCTTGGCTCAGTTGCCAGCTTGTTAGTATTTGCATGAGGCCTGCTGATGTTTATAACAAACAACTTATATCTTCTTTTCTTAATTAGAAGGAATTACTATGCAAATGATTGTGCTTTGTAATTTCATATCACTTTCCTTGGACTGGGTCTTTATTTGTGTTGTTTGTCAACTGATTCCTAAAAAAATAAAGTAAAACTAAAAAGAGACCTTTCCCTATTTTGTTCTTCCTAGTTATTTTTATTCTTTTTTTCATTGACATAACAGGAGAGATGTTAGCTCTGTTAGAAGTCAGGCCGAAAGCAGAGAGAAATGCACTTGATTAAAAGGTACAAGTTTGATGCTTAGGCTGCCCAGACTGCACGTGGTCTTTGGGTCTTGTTTCGCTTCTCTAAACTTGACCTTCATGAACATACAGGCCAAGATCATGTGTCTGTGAGTTCAGAAATGTGCAGAAGTATCACATGAAATGAATTGTTTTGTTTATTGCTTTATTCAGGCTCCTAGCTACATTTTTTCTGGAAAAATTGGCCCGTATATGTTGCAAAGGCTGGCAGAACAAGAGATTTGGCATAACAACATAGCATGTCTGCCATGTGTTAGAAACTATGTGGTGATGCAGCCCTTCCAAAATGATTTGCCTTGACTAATAAATATTGAAAGGGCTGAAATATGGATTCAGGCCTTGATCATACACCAGTTTTTCTGTGTTCAGTGTTATGTAATGAGAGTAGTTCTGTTGACTCTGAGACTATGTAAAATGCATAGAATTAAGTATATGAGAGTTTGAGCAAGATTGGGCCCTGAAAATGTAGTATATGCCAGGGAGATTTGGTGTCTTGCATTACTCTCACTAATTTCAGTGACATCATACAGTTTATATTTGAAAGTATCATATCTTCCAGTAGTCAGGGTTTTTTTTATATATTCAGCAAAATTAAATATTTTGAGGGGAAATTACATTGAATACCTATGAATATTTTCACTTACCAGCCTTTAAAAAAAATATTGGGTGAACAGAAAGGTACAGTGCTGGATTTGTTAATAACATTTAGATATAATGCCAAGACCTGTCCAGAAATCAATATACTGCAGAACAATGTGATATGAATGAACGTAAGCATGTTGCAAAGCAAATTAGTAGGTTTTGCCTAATAGCCTCGGGGTGACTGGTGTCTCCTGATTCTGGGCGGGCACAATTTGTGGGTGAACCTGGGAGAGGGCCAAAAGCCCCATATCCACTCCTATACTTCTGTGCCGTGGCTTAGAGGCCCCCCCCATGCCACATGCCACTGGCCCACGTGGCAAAAAAACTGCCCCTCCCTGAGCGGTGCCAAGTTGGGGGCCAATCTCAGGGGAGGCATGTGCCCCCCCATGCTCCCTCTACCAGTCACCTGTGAATAGCCTCATCTTCATTTTTATAAATTTAAAAGAAATAACATTAAATTGACAAATTTTCTCTTGTTTTGTGTCCATTTATTTAATTTTAATCTCAGTCATACTTAGTTTTGTATCACTAGAAAAATACTTACACAATCCAAAAGATGCATGTGAAACTGTTCTTATTTATGCTATGAGGCTAATAAAAAAACAGATTTTTTTTGGATATGCAAGTATGTATCCACATAACTGGGACAACATTTGCAAATAGTATACCAATGTATTGACATATGCAGTACTCTAGGCTTCGGTCTTGCCATTGTTTCTCTGAAAGAAATCTCCAGGAAGAGCCTCACTGATGAAGGAAGGTCCATTAGTAGCATTTCGTTTTTTTAAGCAGCAGAAAAAATGAAAATATGCATGTGCAGAAAAGATGCTATGGGAAAATAGAAGAATTTTCTTGAGAAGTAAAAGTGGAAACCCATGTGCTATACTTTCACTTGTCATTCTTCTTGATGTATCTAGTGTAGTCATATTTATCATACCAATACTTGTTACAAATATTGTTTTACATTTTTGGCTTACCTTTAATTTTATAGAGAAAATGAGAAAAATAATTTTATGCCTATTGGATGGTCTTTTTTTTTTTTAAAACAGAAAACATGGTTATTTTGTTTTTAGCTTTACTTAACTACTTCCAAGACTAGTGACTTGACAAATGGACAGGACAATCTATAATAATGTGAGTTACGAGCAGGGATCCTGGTTTTCTCTGATAACCACCCCCCAATCTTCAGATGTAAAAAAGTAACCTAAAATCCACATTTGTACATGATTCAAATGAAACACCACTCATAAATATAATTTCATTTTAATTACAAGAAAATGTGGATTTTGGGTAACTTTTTTAATCCTGAATTTGGAGATTTTTTTTTAATCGGCGAAAACCAGGAGCCCTGGTTATGAGAAATGTATACTGAATGAATAGAGTGCTGAAGTTGATGGGCTCAAGGGAAATTCCTAGTGTCCGCTGTTTAAAACTATTCTCAGTCTTCTCAGTTCAAGTGATGGTATTTTGATGGATTAAATCCAGTGCTGCTTTAGAGTCAAATATTCTTTTGGTGGAGACATGTGGAGACATACTGCTAAACTGCCTACACGAATGCTTAAAGGCATTAGTGGTGGCAATTGACTAGCGATTTCTTTATCTGGTCTAAAGGTCATGGTAGTTTTTTCCTATTAGATGTTGTGTTACTTTGTGCTGCACTCAGAGAATCAATGCTGAAAAAACTAACCACTATCTGTTGATAGACAAGGAAACTGACTGGTCAGTTACAGCTAGCAAGTAGTCTTACATAACATGTTTGACAGGGGATACATCTCAACTTTGTGTGCTCTGGGATTATAGATTTAGTCTCATCTATCAAATTAGTATGGGTTAGACAGTTACTAATAGACAGTCATCAAGGGTGCTTCAAGGGGTACTTGTCTCTGGCATTATAGTTAACTATTAATGGACTGAGTTCTTTGACTTCTTTGTGCCTTTGGGAGGCGCTGGTGGAAGCCATCAGAGAAAGCGAATAGAAACTAATCAGTTCGTCCCCTCGTATATGTTTACTGAAAAACTGCAGACTTCTTTTACTGACCTCAGTGTCATGCTGAAAAAGACCCTCCAATTTTTCTTTAAAATAAACCTGTCTCCTTCCTCTTCCTCTTCCCCCAAAACGTAGTGTATGAGAAAGTGGGATTAAATGGAATTACCTAGCAGCTGTGCTAATTGTCACAAGTTGTATTTTCTTTCCCACTTTAGCACAACAATATTAGTTGTTTAGGGGAGGAAAAAAAGAGTTGACAAAGGAGTGCGACTCTCAGTTGCACGTCTCCTAGGTACTGAGTGTCAAGATCCCTACTGCACGTTTCTTGAAGCTGCTGCAGTCCTAGATGAAGAAGATTTATTAATAAGGGTAGCACCGGCACTTGTAATAAATAATGCATCATTTTTATTTAACAGGAAAACTGCCCTGTTGATTAGGCCCCATTAAGCTTTACCAGTCATATTACAAACAAGAGAACAGCAGCAGCTTTTTCTGTGCTGCCAAGGTGGGTCCATCTAGGACAGTTACAGGACTGGCAAGGGACATCTTGGTATGGTTGTCATTTCCAAATAGGTTCATAGAATTAAAATGACAAAAGAGATTTTTCTTACTCTTTTAAAAAATTGAATCTATTATTCATTTTGAAGACACAACCTCTAGGAGAAGAAATCGGTTCTTGACGGGCTGAGTTTTTCAGTGCAGTTCTGACATCTTTCTGCCATTTTTGTGATTTAAATTGACTGGATTCATTTTGGAGCGTTTGGGAAGGGTCATAGTGTAGAATTTGAAGCAAACTTGTCGAAGTGTGGCAACTTGGAAGATACTCTATTAATAGAAAAATGAAAATGTATGTACCAATGACATTTAAATGTGTTGATTACATCTCCCACATTGAACTTAGAATGGTTTTGCATTATTCAGATATGCTATATGGTGCTATATCTGCATGGGATAACACATAATAGTGTGGTGTGGTAGAATGCTTTTATTTGGATGAGTGAGTTACGGACATCATTCCAAAGCGGTGTCATTAAAAATTTCATATCACACTGTGCCATCATGTGGTTTTAGTTTTTGTTTTATAGGCCACAGTTTTTACAGTGGGATTTCTTATTTCTGTTCACTGAATGGATCAGCTCTCCCTGGAGTGTTGGACACCTCCCCCTCACTTATAATTGCGCTTTCCCTTTTCTCCACAGTTTCCCAATATCCCTGTGACAACTCCTGTAATTGCTCACATGGAGAAATAATACACTATTTTATTCTGCCCCTCTCAGGTTCATACATCTTGCCTGCCCATCAGTATGGTATGAGAGTCTTCCAGTTGTAAGCAATGAGTCTAGCATCTGTCAGTGCATTCTCTTATCCCCTTTCTCCCTGTATTTGTTTGTTGTTTATGTGTAGTATGCTATGTAGGCAAGCAAAGTATTTTATCTGCATTTTAATACAGCTTGGCAGCAAGTAAAATGGTAATAGCTGATACATTTACTTTTTCAATTAGTCCCAGAGGTAAGCTGAGAGCTGATCATATGCAAAGGACCTATGACCAGAACAAGCCTGGCACACACACATTCCTTCCTCGTTATTTTATATGAAAGAATGAATTGATTACCTACCTTTGTTGTAAATTATTTCATTTTATAATAAAGGTTTTAATTAACAAAAGGAAGTGTAAGCCTAATCATTTTCCCTCCAAGCTCCAAATCCCATTGATGTCTAAATAGGAAGCCACCTGCTTGCTTGGTCCAGTGAGTAAAATGAAGTACAACTGATGTGTTACATCTAATAAGAAAGACTCTATTCTAGGCACATATGATTCAGAAAATACATTTAAAAACAAAATCTGCTTGAAACAGTGCTTAAACAAATACATGCTTGAGAGAGACAAAATGTTTGCTATGGCTAGTAAAGCCCTGCTTGCATAAGATTAGTATCATATTTGAACTCTGGATTGGCTAGGATTGTTTTCTGACCTGTACAGACAGGGCTTTTTGGGTGGGGGGGAGGG
>NW_017729032.1:125968157-126002072 GCF_001723915.1 Gavialis gangeticus
GGCTGGGGTTATACATTTATTTGTTTTTTTCCTGTAATAACAGTACTAAACCATGGCATAAACAAAGGTTGGCCAACTATGGCACAAGTGCCACAATTTTACATGGGCAGCCACTGTGCATAGTATGTGGCAGATGAGGGAGGGGAGAGGCAGCACAGGAACAGACAGGGCAGGAAGCACAGAGAAGGGAGCAGAAAGCAGAGTAGCAGATCGTGTAGAGGAAAGGGATTGGATGGCAATCGGGGAGAGTGTGGAGCTAACTTGTGGCACACCTGCCAAGATGGTTGATGCTGGTGGTTTCACACTGGTGAAAAACAATCATAGGTTTAGTCATTCTTCGGCTGCAGCAGTAACAATCCCACCAAATCCTGATCCACAGTAGTCAGGAGTTCTTGTTAAACCAACTGCAGGATGGACAAACTATGTTTGTATTATGTGCTTTGTTTGATTTCAATCTGTAAAATTTGCTGGTGTGACTTTTACTTATTATTGGCAACTGGAATTTACACTTATGTTTAAGATTTGCTAATAGTTTATATTAATCAACTTTTGGCAATTGTAATTGTCCCATATTTTAAAATCCATTCAGGTTACTTTTTCATGTCCTCCTCAGACTGTATTAATTTGGAAAGTTTCAACTAAAATAGATAAGTCACTTCTAGGAGAAGCATTAAAGGGAAAATATTCTGCCCATGATACAAAATTATTACCACCATTTTACAAGGAAGCTTTGTCACCTCTGTGCTTTGAAGCAAGGACTTGAAATTTAGCAGATAGTCAGAAATATACTTCTTGCTGTCCTTGTGAAAATCTGCCATGTTATAAACCTCTGAAGAATCCCAGGTTCACACACCCTCAGTAGAAGTTTGGTGGAAGCTGCTTCTATTACTCTCTGAAAAGTCCATTTTGTCACGGCCCATCCCCAAACAGGTCTCACTCTTGATTACACTGCTTCACCCTAGGGAGTGGAGGTTGAGCACGAATTCTTGTGCAATTCTATTGGGCACTGCAGTGGTGGGCAGAGAGACTGTTTTATTCTTCTCATTTAATTATTTGTACCATGTTGTCCTTCCAGTGCCCCAACAGCTAGTGCCCAATAGAATCAGAAGAAAATGAGGCTCAGCCTCATTGGCTCCCATGTTGACAGAATGGAGACTGAAAGGGCTGGGCACACAGGCCTAGTGTCAATGGGGAGTTTGTGAAACATACTGGCACTTTCTAGAGGTCCACCCTCACAGAGGCTAACTAGCCTATTGGTACAACCAGTAATAACATTTCTTCAAGTGGCAAATGTCAGTGCTTTGGTTTTAAAGATACCAATCCTAGTGATGAGTGCTGCTGAGGTCAGTGTCATTCCGCAGGATGTGATTTGTTTGGTTTTTGCTTTCAGTTTGCTTATGTAGCAACAGGAATTTGCACACAAATAAGCTTTATCAAACAACATTCAGGTTGCAAAGTCAAGCACTTAGACATTAGAAAATGCCTGAATTGCAAAGCTGAAGTGACTTGACCAGCTTGCCATCAGAACTCATTGGCAGAGGTAGGGTTATAATTCCATTCTCCCAAACATAATTCATTTAAAATATGAGACCGTTTCTCTCTGGGTGGTTTCCTGCTTCATTCACATTTCAGCTTCCACAACCAGTGGATGTCTGTCCTACAGACAACAGCCTCCTTTATGATACCATTTTGATATATTCCCAATACACTCTCCAGCCACTGCACTGATGGAGATGGGTGGAAAAAATAGAACATGATCATTTCATACAAATTAGTGTCTGCATTATGAACAAGAAGACTAAAGCAAAACTGAATAGACAGCTTTTACTCTGGCATTTCCTAAGTTTTAAATACTTGAGTTTGCAAATTGTATTTTTAAAGTTGTAAGAAATTAAGAGTTTGTATCCAAATAGCAATGCTCCTTTTTAAATTAAAATATGTTAATGTTTTGTTTTTCAAATTATGGTCAGGAGTCTAACTTTGGCAACATCTTTTACAGAAAGAGTGCTTCTCTGGCAGCTGGTGTTCCTAAGCTTGGTTATCACGTCCAGTCTTCTCACAAGTATGTGCCCAGGAGAGCTGTGCTGTATGTACCTGCAGATGATAAAAGAAAGATACAGAAAATCCCATCGCTCAAGGTAGATTGTGCTGTATTGGACTGTGAAGATGGTGTGGCTCTGAACAGAAAGGTAACTAATATATTATTTGTGGAATGCCACATAATCAGTGCTATACAAAACATACTGCACTAGCCCTTGGGTGTTTATATTTCAAAGAGACAAAAGCAACTGGTAAAGTACCATATAACCATTAAAGAGTTTCTTCATGCAGCAATGGTGTATATTTTGAGTGGGTTAGTGGTTACAAACATTGAAAGACTTCTGGCAGGCTTTTGAATCCCCCATTTACCTAGATTGAGTAAGAATTTTAGATAAACAAATGGACCACAGCTTGTTGAAGGTACACAGAACCAGAATACATCCTTGGCCATGGACATCTTGAAGATACTTAGAGGTATTTGGTTTTCTGCAAAATAGGAGCAGGTATCAAATTTAGGCGTGAATAGCTAAAGCACCTTAACACATGTGTAGACGCACCTAGGTGCATTAATGCTGTATATGTCAACTGATTTGGGACTACCTTGAGTCCCAAGTTGGTCCGTCCACTGCATTAATGTGCCTTAGCATGTGCATGTGTAGACACGTACCTAAATTGCCTTAATGCACATTAGGCAAATGTGCATTAAGTTTAGGCATGCGTAAAAACGTGTAGACACACCCTTTGTATAGCAAATGTGTATGTATGGGTTTCTGGGAGTGGGGAGAGCAGATTAGATTATTTCTTGGACATGTAGGAGATTGAATAGCTTTTTCAGATGTTGGCTTTATGGAACAAGTTATGCTATATGTGAAAGAAGAAGGCAGATTTCCTTGCCTGCTTTTCCCATAGTCTCATAGTACATTAAGGCAGAATCCTATTTCTTCAAGTGGATAGCCAAAGTGTAGTTTGACATTGACTCCAAGTTGCTATTGTGTAGGAGCAGGGACAGATTCAGCAGTGGTGTGGCAGTGTGATGGCACCCCCTTTTTACTGCATAGTGCAGCAAGCTCTCCCACCCCTGGCCAATGGGGGAACAATGGGGATTCAGGCAGGGAACAGGCACAGAAAGCAGCCAGATCCAGCACCCCAGGCAGCTGCTCTTCACAGCTGGAACCTCCTGGGCCTGTGGGGAATCCAAGGGGCTGGGCAGTGAGCAGGCACATGAAGGGAGGGTGGAAGGAGCCCCAGGGCTGCTTCTGCCCTGCTCCAGTCAGGACTGCCAAGAGTGGCTTTGGAGGGATGCCAGACTAGGCTGGGGATGATCACAAGTGAGTTCCCCAGTCCAGCACCTGCAGGAGTGGGCAGGGAGTAGGCACATGAATAGGTGACCTGCCCATTGCCACTGCTGCTATCCCTGGCCAAGCCCAGCACCCCATGCAGGTGTCTCCAGTGGCCCCTGTCTGGACCGAGGGCAGGAGTGGCTTTGGGGCTTCCCACACCTTGGGTCAGCTGAGGACAGCAGCAGGTGGGTTCTTTTTTTCCCACTTCCTGCTCTTGCTCCCTGCCTGACCCCGCCCGGGTTTCTCCCACTGGTTCACAGCTCCAGCCATACCTTGCCCGCAACCTCAGCATTGTCTGACCTGTAGCACCAGTTGTATCTGCTGTATCCCCCTTTTCATAGAATCAAGGATTTTCTATATCTTTAATCTGCCTTTGTGTAAGAGCATGCTGTCACCCCATCTGGGCAAGCAAATGGGCAAGGGAAATTAGAGGCTTCTTCTCCAGAGATGCACAGATATCTACCTTTCCTGTAATAAGGTCACTTACATGCTTCTGCACAATGGCCAGGTAGTTCCATTAATCTCCAGCTGTGTTTTGGCTGTCATCTGTGGCCCTGGGCCAGATCCAGACTGTGCATGAGGACTCACACAGTGGCCAGTGCAGCATGAGTCCAGGGGTGGCAGAGGGCCAAGCTCACCCATGATGGCCATGCCCAGAGGGCCCAAAGGGCACCAGATTCTGTGGCAAACCATGCCCCCAACTTCTGTTGCCTGCCAGTAGCCCAGTGGACCAGACTGAGGGTTCTGCAGACCTGAGCTGGCCCACAGGCCATGGTTTGACCCAACTTGCACTAGGTGAAACGGAATTCCTGCCCTAAGAGTTTCTACCTGTGGGAATGTTACACTGAAGATGGGGAAAACAGACTTGAATCTCTTCCAGTGATCTTAAAAACTCTGATAAGGTCTCATTCTTATTGTCCCGAGTTCCTTCTTCCTAACAAGCTTTTCATAATTCTTATAAGAAGTTTAACCCGTGAGGTGTCCCAAGCATGTCAGAAAGAATAACATGCTACCATCTATCATAGTGGCTTTAGCAGTTAATTTAAAATCTAGGTTTTGAAAAGTGAAAATTGTGTTAGTGAGCTTTCCAGTGTGTCCATGCACAGTTTTTGAGCAATACTTGACAACTAGGGAAATGTCATATAAAAGATAGCTGAAAAAAGACATGAATAAAAAGAACCCCTGTAACTACTGTAGTAGCAAACTTGTACTGCTTGGGTCATATTTGGGAGGTTATAAATGTAAGATGACAAATGAGACGCAACTCTGTTCAACTGTTATTTTTAGGTGCACATCAAGTAAAACAATGGCAAAAGCATCTATTTATAGAAGGGAATAATAATGACATAAAGTTTACTATCAGGATGGCAAAGATAGTGAAAACATCTCTAAGCCTGAAGCTCTAGCCACTGAAAGTAATGAAAGTTTTGCCAGGGATGACTTTGGAACCAGAACTTCAACCCATAACAGTTGAAATTGATGGCAAGTTCCATAATAAAAATTTCATAGATTTCATAGACATTAGGGCTGGAAGGGACTTCTCGGGATCATTGGGTCCAGCCCCCTGCCCAAATGATCCCAGAAAGATAGGCCTCCAAGTGTTTCTTAAAGGAATCCAGAGTAGGTGCCTGCACCATCTCTGTGGGGAGTCTATTCCAGGGAACTCGGACAGTAAAGAAGTTTTTCCTGATGTAACACCTTAATCCAGATAATTTATAAACACATTGAAGAGTACAGGTCCAAGAACAGAGCCGTGGGGGACACCACAGATTACAGTGCACCAAGTTGATTCAGTTAATCAACTATTGATGGTCTCTCCATCAACTATTGATGGACTCTCTGGGTCTGTCCCTGGAGCCAGTTCCCCAGCCACCAGACTGTGAAATTGTCTAGGCCTTAATTTCCCAATTTTTCCATGAGGACATCATGGGACACCAGGTCAAAGGCTTTCCTGAAGTCCAAAAATATGATATCCGCCTCTTTTCTCCTTTGTCCAGGTGATGCATCACCTGGTCGTAGAAAGAAATCAAATTTGAGTGGAAACATGATCTTGTAGTAAAACGTACAAAGAAATCAGAGTCTCAGTTTCCCTAGATCTTAATAATTTTGAGGCTTAACTTATTAATGTTTATAAAGCATTCTTAGACCAGAAGAAAGAGGCTATTGTAGTATACACTGTCAATATAGTATTTGGTGCCACATTGAAACTCAAACAGTTGGAACAATCTAAAGAAAATTGAGAAAATGTATCATAGTCTTTGCTTTTCTTGAATTGGCTACCAGAATTTGGTAAATACAAGCAACTGTGTACTGATTATGATATTGTCATACTTAAACCTCTGTGAATTTTTTGCAGCTGCTACAAAAATATTATTGTTCTGCTGATATTAAGTAGCCTAGTTGCAGTAGTTAGGTGCAGCTTACCAAGTATCTTGTACCAAGCTTACATGCATTCACTATGTTTTTACTTGCATGGAGGCCAAACAGAAAGCTTGAACCTCACCATATCAAACTTGCTTTATAAGATATGTAGTGTGTGTTCTTGTCTCAATCCATTTTACTTGTTCATTACAGATAGTGAGAGAGGGGAGCTCTCCAAATTCTGAATTAGCGAACTTCAGAATTTACAGCAAATATAGCAGTTGCTCATATACCTGTAACAGGTGATTAGTACGTTTAATTTAGTTAAATGCAGCATGTTCTTTTTTTCCTAGAAAGGTCTTTTAATGTTTCTTGGAGACCTCAAATTAAGGGGAAGGCATTTTATTTGCCTTTATCAGTATACCATTTTGGAGTCAGCTGGGATGCATTTCTTCCTGCCATCAAGGCAACTAACAGCAGTCACCAGACTGATAGTGGTATCTGATGCTGCCTATTGGTCCTTCCTTCTATACCATCTATTGCTGACTGTTGTTCTGATTGTACCAGAAATAGTTGCAGCAAGAAGTTCATGAGGAGAAAATGTCTCAACATTTAATGAAAGAAGAGAAAGAAAAGGCTGGAAAACAAAGCAAACAATGTGCTGAGTTCAACACTCATTGTGAGAAGACAGAACCTGATCCTCTGGGAGCATGGCACATACTTTATGTGTCTAACATGCCTATCCTCACCTTGATTGGGCCTATTATATTAGCTTCAAAAATTTCTGTATGAAAGAAGCTAATACCTTCTTACCCTCCCATTTCTGAGGAGAAAGTGCCCTAACCATCAGACTAAAAACTAGGATATCCTCCATCACGCCTCTTGAAGCTGAGCCACTAAGGAGAATGGACTGTTAAGTCATGGGGATAAGAAGAAAAGAAAACAAAAGGGGGGCTGACAGTCAGCCCAGTGAGTTGGGCACTTTCTTGGGAAAGAGGGACACTAGATTTGGGGCTTGCTCCCAGTGATTTTTATGCAGTTCATTCAATGATTATTTAATACAGAATTCCAAGACTCCAATCCAGGGACCTTGTTCTTTTATTCTTTTAGGCCTGTACCCCAAAAAGTGTTATGCCTCTGGGCCAGGTCAGCATAGCATGAACTCTGCCAAAGAGCGTACCTTGTTGCTTATGCTATGCTATGCTATGCCAGTATCTCTAGGCCCTTAACAAAAGTTTCAAAGCATTTTAATATAAATTAAATACATTTTGGAATAAAAAGCCTTACAAAATAAGATGTAGATGTATTCCATCCTGAAAATGTTGAAATAGAAGGTTCCATGGTATCAAAAATAATCTTTGAATTGTAGTGGAAGGCTGCTCGATGAAAAGAGCATTTAGCTACGGAAACATTGTACGTGAGTAGTTTTTGGCTTAATAGAAAGAAGAAAATAATGGCTTTTGGCAACATCCATGCCATTGTTTCATCTTTCAGACGGGATGGAATATTATCTTTGGATGAAGCATGTGGGATTATTACTTCAGATGGAGGTAGCCAGTGCAATAAGAAATATAATCAAAGCTTATATATTTTCACTGGCTCAAAAGGTAAAAGGCTATTGTCTGGAATAGCTTACAGGTGTTCTGACACACAAACTGGTCAAGTAGACACCCTACACAAAATGTCTTACCGTAAGATATTTATAGAAGGTTCAGTTTGATTCTAGGAAAGTCTACAGCCTCATTTGTGCCTCCATTTATTGCACTAAATCAAGTCACCGAGTTACTCTTATGACTTGAAGTTCTGGTGCCAGCACCTCAGTTGAAACTAGACCCATCTTTCCCAGGCTGCAGTTTCTTTACCTTCTAGCTGCTGTAGTATTTCCTTCACAACTCCAGGTCCTGCTAAATGACACTTCCTCTTCAGGAATATATAAATTGGTGTTTCATTTAAATCATGAATAATGTGGATTTGGGGTTACTTTTTTAGCCACAAAATTGGGAGTTTAAATCAGAGAAAACCAGGATCCCTGCAGGTGAGTTCCAAAGCCTGAAGAGGAAGTGTCATCTAGCAGGACCTGGAGTTGTGAAGGAATGACTACAGCAACTAGAAGGTAAAGACACTACAGCCTGGGAAAGATGGGTCTAATTTCACTATATATATAGTGTTGTTTCATTTAAATCATGAAAAAGTGGATTTGGGGTTACTTGTTTTTAAACCGAACATTGGGAGGGGGGTTTAAATCAGAGAAATCCAAGATTTCTGCTCATCTATCACAGCCAGTTACAGTCTTTGCCTGACAATATATGTCCTTCAATGTGTTACTGATCTCAATATGTCTTTCCTATCTGGCTAGTATAAAAGTATCCTTTTCTAGGTTCTCTCTGATCCAAGGTCTCTGCTCCCTGAGGGTCTCCTCTCCTCTAACAAAGCACTTCCTCACCTGCTTTCAAAATAAGGTCTGGGCCATGTACATGCTCCCCCAGAAACAGCATAATATTGTTAAATAGAATTTCTTTCCTTCATATCTTTTGTGACAGGTGTAAAAATGCATCCTTATTACTTTACATTTCCTAGTACACTTTCTGCAAAAGAGTAGGTGCAGCCCTTAGTTGCTTTTCTAAATTTTAGCTCATATATTTAGATTCTGCCTGCCCAAATTCAAACAGTTATTTGTTCACTTCCACTCCTAAAACACTTAAAATATAAAGTTGCATTGGTGTTCTTTTCTTATTTCAGAGGTGAAAAAGTAATGTCTATGAGTGCATCTGCATTTGGGGGAAGTGCTGTGTATTCCTTTGACATGAAAAACCCTCTAAAGAAAGATGAAGTTTTTCTGTTCTCCTTGGCTAGGGACAGACATTATACACAAACCAGTTTAAGTGATCTGGTTTAAACCTGTAACAGAACAGTGCACATAAATCAATTTCAAAATGGCCAAAACTAGTTTCAAATAACCCTTGCTGAGTGTAGTATCAGACTTAACTGATTTGGCTCAAAATGGTTTATGCAATGTCTGTCCCAGACCCGGGCTGCAGGGAAGGGACAGAGGGAGGATTAATCCTTCTCCCTGCCCCCTTCCCCTTAACGGGGCCATGCTGGGTAGGTTGTCCCACAGGGTTGGGAGGGGGGCTCTGTTCCATGCTGGGGGGGATGGGACTCTCCCCCCCTCCCTTTTCCCAGGGTGGGGAGGGGGACTCTGTGTGGTGCTGGATGGGAACTCTTCCTCCTCCTCCTCCCCTTCCCTCCTGCTGCCATGGGGCTGGAAAGGGGGGGAGGGCTCCATGCAATGCTGCCTAGCCTCAGAGTGGGGATGGGGAAGGGGAGGCTCTGTTCCATGCCAGGGGAACTCTTCCCCCTTCCCCTCCCCCAGAGGGGCAGCAGGACTGCGGAGCTCATCTGGGCAGGGTGTGGATGTGGGTGTGAGCTTGGGAGGTGTAGGGACCCCCCACGTACTCCCTCAAGGCATGCAGCCCCATCTACCTGGCAGCAGCAGCAGGCAGGGAGGTCAGGGTGTTCATGTGCGGCTCCGGCCAATACTGTGCCGGGGGAGGGAGCGGAGTCTGTCCTATCACTAGGGCTCTGCTCCCCATGCCTGAAGGCCTGTACAGGAGCCTGCTGCCTCCCCTGCTCCCTGCTGTAAAAGTCTCCGCACCCCGCCAGGAGTGGAAGGAGCCCCACCCCCTGCTTCCCCACAGAGTCCAATGTGGGGCTTCCCCTCTGCGAGTGAGGAGCTGCAGGCGTGTGACACAGAGCCCTGGGGATAGAAGCGGCCGGGCAGGCCGTATGGGGCTGTGCTCCTCGCTCCCAGCACAGCGCTGGCTGCCTTTATTCCAGGGGCTCCTCTCCGCGCATCTGCAGCTCCACACTCGCAGAGGGGAAACCCTCACAGGACTCCACATGGAAGCAGGGGCTCCCTCCACTCCTGACAGAGTGTAGGGACCTGCACAGCAGGGAGCGGGGGAGGCAGCAGGCTCCAGTGCGGGGCTCTTCCCCTACTGCAAGTGCTCCTGCACAGCTCTGGCTGGAGCCATGCCTATGCTGGGCATGAGTGCCCTTACTTTGCTGCCTGTTGCTGCTGCCAGGCAGCAGGGGTTGCATGTCATGGAGAGTGTGTGTGGGGGTCCCTATACCCCCCCATCCTCACACCCACACCCTGCCCAGCTGAGCTCTGTGCTCTCAGTGCCCCTTTTGTGGGGGGAGGAAGAGGGGGAAGAGTTCCCCCCCAGCATGGAACAGAGCCTCTCCTGCCATGGTGAGGGAAGTGCTGGGGGAAGAGTTCCCCTCTGGGGCTGGGCAGCATCCCATAGAGCCCCCCCTCCCCACCTCACAGCAATGGGGGAGAACCAGGGGGAAGAGTCCCCCTCTGGGGCTAGGTAGCCTCATGGAGCCCCCCCCACCTCCCCTTCCCACGGCGGTGGGGAAGAGGGAGGAGGGGGAAGAGTTCCCCTCTGGGACCGGGCAGTCCTGTGTGCTGGGATTGCTCCCAGCTGTCAGGGAGCCTCACCTGCCAGGGCATGGCCATGCCCCCTGCCCCCACCCCTGCTCAGCTTTCCTGTGGAAGGGAGGGCTGCTCTAGCACCTCTGGGCTTCTGGCTTGAGCTACTGCAGGTATGTGCCTGCATTTCCTGAATAGAAAAGGAATGTCTATCCCCTTGGAAACTGATTCACTCTTTGCTAGTTAGATTAACCTGAAAAGATTGAATCAATTCAGGCTTGGGCTTTGTGAATGTCTCTCCCTAGCCCCTGGCTGTAATCAAGGAGATCTCCTTTAACCAATAACGATTGCTGGCATTCAGTGCTGCATTGTGAAATTAGCTGAGGGTGTTTATACACATGCTTTGGAGCGTCTCATATATCAGCATCCCCACACTTCAAAATGGCAGCAGTGGCATTTTATCTAAACTTTATTGAATGAGCTATAGGTAAACCACCTCTGCTGCCATTTTGAAGTGCAGGAACGCTGATACACAAGACACAGGAGGCTGCTGGAGCATGGTAATTGCCACGCTCCAGCAGAATTGATGTGCTGGAATTACAGCACATCAGAGCAGTCTCCCTACTCATGAATAAGCACCCCAAGAGCCTTGTTATATGTTACACTCTGAACTGCATAAATGTTGATCGGTGTCAGTGCTAGCTTGAGTTTGGTGCAGTCACAGAAGACTGAAAGGTAAGAATCCCCCCCTCCCATTCTGGGCTTCCCCCCTACCCCTGGGCCTCCCCCCGTCTCTCAAGCATCCCCTCCTTCCCCCAGGCCCTCCCCTCCCCCTGCCCAGAGAGAAGCAACAGTGACAGCAGCTGGGGAGGCAGGTTAACTGTTCCCTGCCTGCTCCCCCAGTACAGACATTGTGGGCAGCCACAAATAAGTGAGGAGTGGGAGGGGGATCAACAGTGAGCAGAAATCTGAGGTGCTTGCTGGGGAGGGAGGGCCAGTGGGCCCGTGTGGGCAGCTTAGAGCAGGGGTGGGCAAAATACATTCTATCCCACCTGAGGGGCCCCTAAAAATTTAGAAAATTAATATTTACCTGCCCTTAGTTCCTGTCAAAAATGACAGGAACCAAGGGCAGTAGGACCCAAGGGAAGCCTGGTGGGCTCCCACAACAGCAGAGCCTGCCCAGCCCTGCCCCATGGCTGCCCCATGCTGGAACTGCAGGTAAGGGGGAAGAGGGGGAAGGGAAGGCCAGGGGAGGACCCCGGGCAGGGAAGGAGTCTGGGGAAAAGCTGAGTGCGGGGGAGGGGGGGAAGCAGCCCTTCACCTGTCCAATGCCTGGTGCCCCGTGCTGCAGCAGCTTGCAGCCTGCTTGGGGCTGCCTGTGCCTGCTCCAGACAGCCCTGTGTGGGCTGCAGGTGGCTGCAGTGTGGGGTACCGGGCACAAGGCAGGCAAGGGGCCACTTCTCCTCCTGCACTTAGCACCAGCTTCTAACCCGCCCCCACTGCCAGCCTGGGCCCTGCGCAAGCTCCAGGCTTGCCCATTGGGGCTGCGCATGGCGGCAGCAGCTGTGGCCACTCCACTTGCCACACTGGAAAGTGTTTGCCAGTGCCACCTGTGGGCTGTCCAGTGTGCACTCTGGGCGGGCAGCAGCAGCCAACACTACCTGGTGTGGCAAGCAGAGGGGCCACAGCTGCTGCTGCTGTGCTCAGCCCTAACGGGTGAGCCCAGAGCTGGCTCAGGGCCCAGGCTGGCAGCAGGGTTAGGTTACAAGCTGGTGCTAAGTGCAGGGAAAAGCAACCCCTTGCTCACCCCATGGCTGGCTTCCCATGCTGCAGCTGCTCACAGTCCATGTGGAGCTGCCTATGCATGCTGCAGACAGCCCCGCATGGGCTGTGAGCAGCTCCAGCAGGGAGTGCTGGGCATGGGGCGGGCAAGGGGCCGCTTTTCCTGCGCTCAGCACCAGCTTCTTCCCCGCTGGCGAGCAGGAGGTCAGGGCTGTGCTCTGCCCCCCACCTGTACCTCAGGGCTGCAGGGCACTGGGAGTGAGTGGGCGGGGAGCCAGCGGGAGTACAGGGCCCACACCGGTGTCCTGGGGCCAGTGCTGGCGGGGCCCAGAGGAGGGTGGCGGGAGCCCAGGGTCCCAGCCGGCAGGGGCTCTATGGAGCCAGGCCAGCTCCCCCCTCTCCTTGCTGGTGCAGCCCAGCCCAGCTCCAAAAACCCCTGCCAGCCTGCGCCCCGCTTTTGGCCCCACCAGTGCTGGCCCTGTGACATTGGTCCCAAGGCATTGGGACATTGGTCCCAAGATGGTGACCAGGGGGTGGGGCACCTGTCAAGGGGTGGGGCACCTGTCCAGGGGTGGCACTACCCATGTGGCCCTTGACAGCCTGCCAAAACTGGGTAAGTGGCCTTCCACCCAAAATAATTGCCCCCACCCCAGCCTAGAGTGTAGTATAGTGTAACATGAGCTGAGTAACACAAGTCAGAGATAAACCTGCCCTCATGGGTGACTGGTGCCTCCCGATTCTGAGGGGATACCAGATCGCTGATGGAGGGGGTGGGGGTCCCCCCAGTGGCCAATCACCAAGCCAGCGGTAAAACTGGAAGTCCACAGGTGCATCTCAAGTAGAGCCAAGGAGGTGATCCTCTCCCTCTACGCGACACTGGTCAGGCCGCAGCTGGAGTATTGTGTCCAGTTCTGTGCGCCCCATTTCAAGAGGGATGTGGACAACATGGAGAGGGTCCAGAGGAGGGCCACCCGCATGATCCGGGGACAACAGGGCAGACCCTACAGTGAGAGACTGCGGGACCTGAACCTATTCAGCCTCCACAAGAGAAGGCTGAGGGGGGACCTGGTGACCGTCTATAAACTCACTAGGGGGGACCAGAAGGGTTTGGGGGAGACGCTGTTTCCCCTAGCGCCCGCTGGCATAACAAGGAGTAATGGGCACAAGTTGATGGAGAGGAGGTATAGATTGGACATCCGCAAAAACTACTTCACAGTTAGGGCGGCTAGGAGCTGGAACCAACTTCCAAGGGAAGTGGTGCTGGCCCCTACCCTGGGGGTCTTTAAGAAGAGGCTGGATGCCTACCTGGCTGGACTCATTTGAGTCCCGTTTTTGTTTTGGGGTTTTGTTGTTCTCCCGCCCTGGTGGGGGGTCGGGCTAGAAGATCTACTAGGTCCCTTCCGACCCTAAATCTATGAAACTATGAAACTTCCACTGGCACTTACGGTTTTGCGGTTGGCACTTCCAGGGGCTACACAGCCAATCTCAGGGGGTTCATGTGCACCCCCTACACATCGCCAATGCCTGCCCTTGAGCAGTATAATTTTGAGTTGCCTAATAAGTAAAACTAGTTTCAGGTGTTAATATGCAGATGGTTCAGGTATGAAGAGCTGCAGGAGCAACCAAAAATTTCAAGGCCCTGAAGCTCACTGAAGAGCTCCCTAAAGCTCATTCAGATAGAGCTTAAGCATCTCAGTTCCTGTCTTAATGTGGGTAAGGATTAAATTACTTCACCCCAAACTACAGAGTGCATTTACTCCCCCAGATTGCACTTGGGAAGCATAGGTTGGTAAAGGCAAATCCATAGACTTGCTGTTTCCTTATTCCTACCCAAGTCCTTGCTTATACTGAGGAGTAGCAAGCATGGAGTCACTTCTGTTCTCTCTGCTATCACCACAGTATTTGTCACCATAGCAGTAGTCAGAGGAAGTCCTATACAGTCACTCTATCCTCAACATGGACACTTAGGCCCTAAATAAATAAATATTATATGTATGTATGTGTGTGTACTCCTAAAGAACTCTTTGATTTTTTTCAAGGTTGGGAACTAAATTTGCAATGAACTACAGGTGGATACTTGTGTGTGTGTGTGTGTGTGTGTAATATAGATATATAATGTACTATACTATAATTTTGTAGTATCCACCTTTAGTTCATTGTTATTCTGGGACCTTGAAAAAATAAATTAATTCTTTAGGAATGTCTTTTTAAAAAAAGGAAAGAATTAGGCCCAAATATTTTTTAGACTGTTCCTTTATAAGTAACACATAGGTAAAAGACAACTCCAGGTTCTTTACAGTTAAGAGCAGATCATCTGCATACATGCTGATTTTTATAGTAATTTCATCCCATGAGCATGCCTTCTATATTGCGCTCATCATCTGATCGTGGGGTTGGAACAAACAGCACAATGAAAAGAGAGCAGCCATGCCTTGCAATTTCTTCCTAATCTGAAGCCATCTGACCTATTTATTCCTTATTACTGATGAAAAGGGGCTTTTGCATATTGAATAATACATTAACTAAATTTGGGGTAGGAGATAAATATATAAAATGGGTCAATGTACTAGGTAAAAAAATATTAGACTACCTTATTGAAGGCTTTTGCAACATCAGTAGAAAAAGCTGAGTGGGTTTCCACAAATCTTTGGCTACTTCAGTTAAAATCAACAGTTTTCCTATGTCGTGGTGATGTTAATCTGCTTTGAATAAAGCCAACGTGATCAGGATTTAGCCGTGCAGAAGGTATTTCTCTAGGCTCATAGTGAGAGTTTTAGCTAGTATTTTACAGTTACAATTATGAGACACATTGATAACTAGGTTGTTTTATCAGGTCCTTGCTTTATTTATAATAAGCTAGCACTGTAGCTAATTGTATTCCTCCTACAGGGGGAAAGCGTGCTGATGAGTATGTAAAGAATGATTAAATGTACACAAGCGCATAGTGGGGTGACTTCTCTTCAAAAGATGCACAATATTAGAATAGGACTGCTGCCTTCCTGGTGTCTTGCCATTATTAAAAGATTTAGTAGTTTGGGAAATTTCTTCAATAGGAATTGAGGAGTCCAAGAGTCTCTGTGGTTTAGTGTAGGGAGCCTGAACTGTACAGAGAAACTCTGCAAGGTTTTTTTTGATCCTTGAAGAGTTCTGATGGATATACATTTTCATAAAAGTTAAAAAGTATTTTAATTCCCTTATTAATCCCTCCATGGTTCTGGACAATCTGCCACTCCTGAGTGGTAATGGTGACAATAAAAGTTTTTTGTTCCTATTGTTTTACTCTCTAAGCCAATCATCTTTCTCATATAAGGATTTAAGGTACCTCAAGTAAGGTCAGAATATTCAGCAATTTTCTTCTTAATGAGCTCAACAAAGCCTGTATCTTTTAGTGCAGACACTTTGAATTGCCAGTTATTTCTTTTCCTGCGATTCATATGTATCCAATTAAGTTTGACTTGGGCATGATCTGATGTAACTGACTCCTGACAGAATTGTGTCAGGTAATTTAGGGAAATATGTCTTGGCTCTATATTAACAAAAAAAACCATGCAGGAACATATTAACAGACAGGGGAGAAGTTTTTTAAATGTGTTAATTTTTGCATGGCATTTTAAGCATTCAAAATGCTGTTAAATCCCTTGTGATGCCAGAATCATTACCATATTAAAGAAAGGAGATCAGATTCCAGCAATTACGGTGCTGTATTTTACACTCTTGTCCATAGCTGGGAAGATCCTTTCCTGCATTCTCCTCAGTAGACTCATGTTCCTCACTGAGGAGATTCTACCCAAGTCCAGATGTGGTTTTAGAGTACTCAGAGGTATAATAGATATGATCAATGTTGCCAAACAGCTGCAGAAGTGCCTCAAGCAACACTGAGATCTTTACGTAGCCTTCATTGAGTTGACTAAAGCCTTTGATTCAATCAACGGAGGCCCTATGGAAAATCCTTCCAAGATTTGGCTTCCTGCCAGCATCCAGTATTACATGGATAGGAATCTCTTTAACATCAACTGCTTACATTCCAAATCCAAGATAACCAAGACCTCCATTACCAATCTTCAATACGCTAATGAGTGTGTCATGTGTGCTCACTCAATTAAAGAGTGCCAAGTCACTCTTGATTGCTTCTGGGAAGCGTATGAAATGTTTGAGTTCACTATCAATCTCATGAAAACCAAGATCCTTTACCAGCACCCCCCAAATCAACCAGCTGCTCTTCCATGAAATAGAAGTAGGAGGCAATCCTTGGAGGATGTTGAACATTTCCCCTGCTGGGTAGCCACCTTTCCTAAAAAGTAAATATAGACAATCGTAGAAAATCTCCCCTCAGTCTTCTCTTCTCTAGACTAAATAAGCCCAGTTCCCACAGCCTCTCCTTATAAGTTATGTGCTCCAGCCCCCTCACCATTTTTATTGCCCTCCACTGGACTTTCTCCAATTTGTCCACATCCTTTCTGTAGTGGGGGGCCCAAAACTGAACACAGTACTCCAGATGTCGCCTCACCAGTGCTGAATAGAAGGGAATAATCACTTCCCTTGACCTACTGGCAACACACCTACCAATGCAGCCCAGTATGTCGTTAGCCTTCTTTGCAACAAGAGCACACTGCTGTCTCATATTCATCTTATTGTCCACTGTAATCCCAAGGTCCTTTTCTGCAGAGCTGCAGCCCAGCCAGTCAGCCCCCAGCCTGTACTGGTGCATGGGATTGTTCTATCCTAAGTGTAGGACTTTGTAGTTTTATTGAACCTCATGAGATTCCTTTTGGCCCAATCCTCCAATTTGTCTAGATCACCCTGAAACCTAGCCCTACACTCCAGTGTATCTACTGCTCCCCATCAGCTTGGTGTCATCTGCAAACTGGGTGAGGGTGCACTCTATGCCATCTTCCTGGTTGTTGGTGAAGACTCTGAAAACTGGCCCCAGGATCAACCCCTGGGACACTCGACTTGCTACCGGCTGCCAGCTAGACATTGACCCATTGATTACTACTCTCTGAGCTCAATGCTTCAGCCAGTTTTCTATTCACCTTACAGTCCATTCATCCAGCCCATACTTCCTTAGCTTCGCTGCAAGAATGCTGTGGGAGACCATATCAAAAGCCTTGCTAAAATCAAGGTATACCACATCTACCTGTCTTCCCACATCCACAGAGCCAGTCACCTCATCATAGGCAATCAGCTTGGTCAGGCATGACTTGCCCCTGAGGAATCCATGCTGACTGTTCCTAATCACCTTTTTCTCCTCCTTGTACTTAGAAATAGATTTCTTGAGGATCTTCTCCATGATTTTTCCAGGGACTGAGGTGAGGCTGACTGGTCTGTAGTTCACTGGATCTTCCTTTCCCCCTTTTTTTAAATATTTGCACTATGTTTGCCCTTTTCCAGTCATCTGGGCCCACTCCTGACCGCCATGAATTTTCAAAGATGATGGCCAGTGCATCCCATCTGGTCCCTTGGATAAAATCTGCCAGTGGTACCTTTGGATATCTCTGAAATCGTGTCTTTAGTGATTATGACATCAAGACCCAAGTCAAACTTCTCACTTACCAGGATGTTGCCACCCCTATGCTGTTGTATGGATGTGAAACTTGGACAGCATAATGGAACATGTGCAATCTTTGGAACATTATTGTAAGTGATGTTTCTGGAAAATCCTCCTTATCAATTGAAAGGACAAAAGAACATCAGTGTTCTGGCTCAAGCAAACACTGAACAGCATCGAAGCCATGTTTATATGACACTAGCCCCATTGGACAGGACATGTCACAAGGATGCCTGACAACTGGCTCCCAAACTAGGTCCTGGACTCCCTGGTCACCACTTTAGAGGTGGGCAAAAGAAGGGATTCAAAGACACCTTGAAAGCCAATCTTAAGAATTGCAATATTAACATCAATACCTTGGAAATTCAAGCATTGAATCTTCCCCAATGGTGCTGTGATATAGGACATGGCATCAATCACTTTGAGCAAACTTGCCTTGCTATGGGGGTGGATAGACAAGAGGGACAAAGGGAAAGAGCTGTGACCCAACATCACCAAAATCTGCTCCTTCCTCCTGGAACTATTTGCCACATCTTCAGTTGAATATGTGGATCTTGGATAGATTTCCTCAATCATCTGCAAAATCACCGATGACTCCTGTATTTCCTGGAAGACTCATCCTCAGATCAAGGGATTGCTGTTAATGCGTGTGGGGGTGGTGTATATATGGCAATAATATCCAGAAGCCCCAGTCACAAACCAGGACTCTACTGTAATAGATGCTATGCAAACACTGAATAAAAATGAACTATGCCCCAAGGAGTTAAGTATCTACCCTCCCCACTGTTCCCCTGTGCATGGAGGGAGTATTGGCAGCAGAGAGAGGTATGTATGATGTAACAGAGTTAGAACTAGAGTCAAGACAGGGTTCGATCAGATAGCGTGAAAACAGTGGGATAAATCATTGAAGCTGGTGAAACTAGCTGGCTGGCTGTTTTAGCCCCTGCTGGTCCAAGGATTGGGGACAATAGAAAAGTGACTTAGATTTACTTTCTCCTGTGGCCCCCCCCCCATTTGACTAAATTGAAGATTAAGTCTACAGAGTATATGCACTAGGGCTGTGCGAAGCTTTGGTAGCCGATTCGATTCGGAGGAGGTTTGGTTCAATTTGGCGGCTGAATCTCCGAATCCGAATTGAATCGGGAGACCCATTAAAAGGTCTGAATCGAATCGGAAACCTCTGAATTGATTCGGAAGGCTTGCAGGAAGGCCTCATGCCCGCACAAGGGGCTACCGTCCCTGCTGTTTTCATCCTGCTCTGCCTTAACACACACAAGTGACATGAGTTTTGCTTTCAACAGTTTGAGGTACACTTTCACAGAAACCCCTGCGCCTATCTCCTTGACACTTATCAGGGTTCATGCCCTTAGAAGGGGCTACCATCCTTGCTGTTTTCATCCAAATCTGTAAAAAAATGACAGAGTTAAAGGTATTTTAGTGATTCCCTATTATAGTCTATGGATGAATCTCCAAATCGATGCTGAATCTCTGAATCTGAATTGGATTAATAAAATCAGGACAGTGATTCAAATCACTGAATTGAATCACTGTCCCTCCAAATCAGCTGAATCCAAATCCAAAGCGAATACTTGCTGCCTCACACAGGCCTAATATGCACTGGATCCAGATGTTTAAATATGGAATCATAAAGAAGTTCCATTAAATAGACATAAAATGATGCAAGTAGCATTACATACAGCAAGAAAATATAAATGTATATGTGCAATAGGGCTTTGGGTGAGAGACCTGAGGTTTCGATGCAAGTATGAATTTAAATGACTGAAAAGATGAAACAATACTGTTTCATGCTGGAAATATGGAGACCTATGGGTGAATAGTCATTGTGGCTTTGGGTTCCTTGACCTCTGTGGTTATGGACAGAGGAAGGCAGGATTGCAGTATTTATAAGGATGCAATGTAAACTGGGAACAGGATGTTTATTTTCTGTTCCGTTATTGGTAATCTTTCACCTGTTGCTTGTCCCAAGGTTTGAGTTGTCAGGAGACATTCAGTTCAGGTTGATTAACCTTCAGTTGGTGGGAAGCTATCTGTTGTTTAATAAAAGATGAAGACCATCTTCCTGCTCCAGTCAACTCATGATTTCCTGGTTGCTCTGATAATCTTGGGCCTAAAACATGTAGTTTTGGGATCACTTCATACAGCTAGATGCACGTTAAATCTAGATTTTAGACTGGAATTAGAGGTTAGGTGATTGGATCTTAACAACTAGCCCACCTCCTGCACTTCAAGGTTGCGGGTTTCCTTCTGGGGTCCAGGACCTATTTTTGATAGTCTGCCTTCAGAGGTTCCAGAGCTGTAATGAAGAATCTTGTTTCACTAACCAGATCATTCAGTGCTTTAATAGGACACTGTCATACTGGCTTTGCCCTCCACCACTGATGAGATTTCCCTTAAATGGCCTCTTCACCAGCTTTGTTTTTACAAGGCGCCCTGATTCATGAATGAAAGGAGAGCAAAGATAACTAGATTGGGGTTGTGGAGCAAAAGGATTGTTTTAACACTCTTGTCCTCCTGCACTGAAACAAAGAAAAACATATTTTCTTCCACAGAAGCATTTGCAAACTCTCAGAGAGCAGATCTGTTTCTGATGGTATACAGCCTAGTTAAATCCAGACTGTCTCAGCTCCATATCTAATCTGAATCTCCCCTTTTGTGAGGAAATCACTTCAGCTAAATCAAGACAGCCAAAAAGCCTGAAGCTGAATCTGTCCAGTCTTTGCAAGTTAGTCTAAAATGCAGAGATTAAACTGAAAAACAAGTGAACAGACATTCATTTTTGATTTAGGAAATGCAGCCACGTGCTTGCAGTGGGTCAGGCCAGAAGCTGGGGGGGTGCTAGAGCACACCTCCCAGCCTGCCAGCCACTACCAAAAAAAGGCACTGAAGCTCCAAGGCTTTTCTCCACTCCCCGCTTGAGCAGAGGGACTGTGGCCAGGTTTATCTCTGACCAGTTTCAGCCATTTTGAAACTGGTTTATGTGCACTGAACTTCTGTTTGTTACGGGTTTAAACCAGTTTTTGATCACTTAAGCCGGTTTATGTGTAACTTCTTCCCCTAGCCATTGTTTAGCAGACAAAATGGATGGATTCGGTTGTGGGTTATCTGCTTTCTGTGGTGTCAGAGCAAGATTGGGCTGAAGGCTGGAAGGGAGAGCAGGAGAAGAGGGCCATTGTCTTTGCTAGAGATCCAGTCAGTGATGTTCAGTGAAGTGCTGAAAGAACTTTGCCTCCAACTTGTGGTTTTGGCTGTATGCCCTTCTAGATGGTGCAGTGCAGTGGGGAAGGACTAGTTCCCTTGCTTGTGAAATTCTCAGAGTCTTAGAGAGAAGCAGACTGTGTATTGTTTTGAATGAAACATTAGTGCAACTTCCATTAAATACCAACTTCCATTACATTAATCTGGTGTAGAATGTAGTACCTCATGTTAAGAGGATCTGGGAATATCTCTAACACCCATTCTAGGATATGTGTGGGCTCCCCAGTCCTCACCAGGCTGACTTCAAGTTGTTAGTTAGGACTATAAAGTTCTAAATCGTGTGTACCTGGCTGCCTCTCTCCTGTGCTGTACTGCAACAGCTGTGGTCAGCAGAAGCATTCAACCCAGACCCCTCTCACTATAACAGAGGCAAGATCTTAGAAATATGCTGGGAGGGCATTCATTGCAATAGCTCTGAGATTCTGGAAGGTATTCCTCAGTCTGAAATTACCTGAATTTGATTAACTTCCGGACACCCTAGATTTTGTATGTTCTGTAGGGTTTATGGAAAGGGGTGAGGGGTGTGCTTGTAGAATGATGGAAAGGAAAGGAGCATGTCTCTAGGCAATCTGGTAGAGAATCTGTTTGATTATTTTAATGTTTCTGCAGTGTTTTTGTACCATTAATTACATGCTAAGGGGCATAGAGCCTGGTTTAACATCTTTTATTACCTTGGCCACAGTAAATAAAAAGGTACAAATGTTTGTTTTCCAAGAAACTATATTAGCTATTAATTAATCATAGGCATATAAGATGTGTACAAATCTGTTCTCTGTTGTTATTAAGAAGTATGTAGTTTTAGCTAACTAATTAACATTTACACAGTGCTTTCAAAATGTAGATTGAACTAAGATTGAACTTTAAATTAAGATTTCTGGGGGATGGAGAAACACTGACTGGAGCATGCCCAGGGACCGGTACATAAGAAAGCCCAAAAGCTGGGGACAGTAGGAGAGCCACTCTTGCAAGAGCTGAGGGAATTGTTTTCCCTCAGTGTGACAGAAAATTGAGGGTCTCAGTTGGAGGACTCGGATGCCTGTACACTAATGCCAGGAGCATGGGGAACAAGTAAGAGGAGCTAGACCTCCTACTCTCCAGTGGGCACTACTATCTAGTAGGGATCACGGAGACCTGGTGGGACTTGTCACATGATTGGAACGTAGCTATAGAGGGCTACACCCTGCACAGAAGGGACCAAGTAGGGAAGAAAGGTGGAGATGGAGCTCTCTATATGAGGGAGCAGTACACCTCCTTGGAGGCTGATGTCATCTCCAGAGAAGAACGGTTCAAAACACTCTGGGTCAAACTACAGGGGGACATGGTGAGAGAAACCTAACTGTAGGTGTATACTACAGACCACCAAACCAAAGGGAGGAGCTCGATCTGGAGTTCTCTTAAGAACTGGCAGAGGCTGCATGTGCATGGGACATAGTCGTTGTGAGTGACTTCAATTATCCAAACATCTCTTGGGAGGAACACTTGGCTAAGTTGGATTGCTCATGTTGCTTCCTGACCTGTATCAAAGAGCTCTGTCTGACTCAGGAAGTGCACAGGCCAACCAGAGTTAATGCCTTCGTAGACATGGTCGTGGCCAAAGGAGACGTTCAAAGGAGATGATACACAGGGTAGCCTGGGTGACAGCAAACACAAAACCATCACATTCACTGTCTGTCACAAGGCAGGCAAATCAGCTAGCAGGGTTGAAATTTTGGACTTCAAAAAAGTGAATTTCAACAGGCTCAGGGCAATAGTAGGGGAAGTGCTGCAGGACCAGGGACCAAAGGCGAAAGTAGTGCATGAAGAGTGGTCGTTCCTCAAGGACACAATCCTCAACGCACAAAAGAAGTCCATTCCCGTACAGAAGAAAGGTAGTAGAAGGGCTGGTAAACCTTCTTGGCTTAATAGGGATATCATGGTCCTCTTGAAAAAGAAGAAAGAGGCATACAAACAATGGAAGCTTGGGACAGTCCCCAAGGAGGCCTATACAACAATGGCCCGCACTTGTAAGGAGCAGGTTAGAAAGGCTAAGGCAGCGACTGAATTTAAACTAGTAACAGAAATCAAGGACAGTAAGAAGTCATTATTTAGGTATGTAGGAAACAGAAGGAAAACAAATGAAAGTGTGAGGCCATTGCTTAACAACTCAGGACACCTGGTTACTGATACTCAGGAGAAAACTGAACTCCTAAATGACTGCTTTGCTTCAGTACTTCACCTGACTAAGGGGAAAATCATACTATATAAGGTTCGGAATGGGCATGGTGGGCATGACCACCTTCCTACTGTTGACGTTGAGCTGGTGCACGATCAGTTAGAAAAGTTAGGCATTTATAAGTCAGCAGAACCAGATGAACTTCATCCAAGAGTGCTGAAGGACCTGGCCGAAGTCATCGTGGGACCTCTGGCAAAACTCTTCCAAAACTTGTGGTGCTCAGGGGACGTCCCCGAAGACTGGAAGAGGGCCAATGTTGTACCCATCTTCAAGAAGGGGAGGAGAGGACCCAGGCAACTATAGGACAGTTAGCCTAACTTCTGTTACAGGGAAAATCCTGGGAAAATTCATCAAGGAATCTATATGCGATATGCTTGCAGAAGGTAGGATTCTGAATGACAGCCACCATGTCTTGTCTTACCAATCTCATCTCCTTCTACGACCAGGTAACTTGCCACCTGGATAAGAGAGAGGAGGTCAACATTGTATATATAGACTTCCAAAAGGCCTTTGGTCTGGTATCCCATGATGTTCTCCTGAGAAAATTGGAGGATTGTGGGCTTAACTGCAAGGCACTTAGGTGGATAGGAAGCTGCTGCAGAGTAGAACCCAGAGAGTTCTAATGAATGGATCTGTGTCATCCTGGCAAGTGGCCAGTGGTGTCCCTCAGGGGTCTGTGCTTGGTCTGGTGCTTTTAAACATCTTTATCAATGATTTGGATGTGGGGTTGAAGAGCTCACTGGCCACGTTTGCAGATGACACCAAGTTATGGGGAAGTGTGGTCACGCTTGAAAGTAGACTGCAGATACAGGTGGACCTAGACAGGCAGGTGAGCTGGGTGAGTCAGAACCAGGTGACATTCACCATTGAGAAGTGTAAAGTGCTCCATCTGGGGACAAACAACATACTTACAGGCTTGGTGGTGCCAAACTGACTATCACCATGACTGAAAGGGACCTAGGGGTAATAATAGACCATAGTATGAACATAAGCTGTTAGTGCAATGCTGTAGCCAGCAGAGCAAACAATATTCTGGCATGCATCAACCGATGCATCTCAAGCAAAACCAGGGAAGTGATTCTTCCACTTTACTCACCATTGGTGAGACCACAGCTGGAGTACTGTGTCCAGTTCTGGGCACCACACTTCAACAAGGACTTGGAAAAGCTTGAGAGAGTCCAGAGAAGAGCCACCCATATGTTCAGAGACTTGCAAGGCAAGCCATACAAGAAAAAGCTGAGGAACTTGGGTCTCTTCAGCCTAAAAAAAGGAAGGCTGAGAGGGAACTTGGTAGCAGCTTACAACTATATCAGGGGAAAACATCAAGGGCTCAATGAACAACTGATCACTAGGGCACCGTTAGGGAAAACCAGGAGTAATGGCCACAAACTCCTGGAAGACCATTTCAGGCTTAACGCTAGGAAAAACTTCTTCACAATTAGGATGTCCAGACTGTGGAATAAACTCCCTCCAGAGGTGGTGCGATCACCTACCCTGGAAATCTTCAAGAGGAGACTGGACAGTCACCTTGCTGGGGTCACCTAACCCCAGTTGTCCTTCCTGCCTAGTGCAGCGGGGCTGGACCCAATGATCTTGTGAGGTCCCTTCCAGTGCTTTACAATCTATGACTCTAGCGCACTGGATATGTGTATTTGTTTTATCAGGTATAAATCTGTAGTTTAGTGTAGCAGTCTGTAGTATCTGTCTTATAAAAATCATTCCATTTGCTGAAGGTGCTTAAGGCTAACTCTAACACCTCTTGGAAGATAATGGGAGTTTTGCCCATTGTTTCAGTGGGATTTGGGTGAAACCTATTGAAATTTTCATTCTGATTAGTCAGCTGTGTTGGCTTTACCTAACTCAAGTTTACATTTGAAAGGTATGACATTAAAGGCTTAATTTAGTCCAATAGACATGGGTTGAAAGCACAATAGGTGTCCACCTAACATGTTTCAGCCTGGTAACTCTATTCTTTGGAAATGTGTGGCAAAAAATGCAGAGAAGACAGAGTCGGTGTTTCTGATGCCAGTAACTGACAGAGATAAGAAAAAAGTCATATTTAGCCACTTGGGAGGCACAAGTTAAAGAAGAAAACTAAAGAGTAAATCTAATAACTTTATTTGGACATGAACAGTGGAGTCAACCTACCCTTCATCTTCAGTTGATAGAAATACACAGTACCTTGTGTAAGCATGGATGTTTGAATGCCAACACAATTCTTCACTGAATCAAAAGGTTTTGCTTTGAGTGAAGGAAGTAGAATTAGGCCCTTAAGCACTGCATGCTTCTATATGGCTAATATAATCCCTCTTCCCTGCTTATACTGCTGTATGTCTGAATGAAAATCTTGAATCCTAAGCCTTTCAGATATCCATGATACTCAATACTCTTGTGTTCTTTCATATCTCCTTTTTTATGAGAAAATATTAAGTGTCATCCTTTTTAATTGTGTGCTCTTGATTCCTCAGACAGTCTCTAACAGCAGAGTTTTCTGCCCTTGAGCTGTAGACAGTCAGTTTACCTTCAGAACTTGACAGCATTGCCAAGTGTTCCTTAACGGCTGTTAGCTCTAATTGCATTTGCACTCTGGTGTTGCCCACTTTAAAAAAAAAAAGTTTCATACTGCCCTCGATGTAATACAACAAGCCATTCCCAGGAGAAAGAGTGGAGCCCCTCAAAAAAAACCAAACCAAAAAACCTAAAACTTTTTTTTTTTTTTGCAAAAATCTAGTTGGTTTTAATAAAAAATATCACTTCTACCATGAGTTCTGATTCCTTCAAAAAAAATAACAAACCCAGCATTTTATTACCACCTCCAACTAAGTACACCCCATGATCTTCTTCAACTTAGAAGTAACTTATCTCTGTTCAACAGAAAACAACACATTGGTTACTACTGCTTAAAGCTTTGGTTCTTACATAAGCTAAAAAAATGATCCCAGCTCTGAATCATGAAAAGACTGTATATGAAACAGCACTTTATATAGCAAAATATACTCTTATGTTGAACAGGCTGAATCTGCCATGCCCAAAATAACTACAAAATCATGTCAACATTACTAAAAACTGGAGAGCATCCAGCACTACGAACACACTAGCATTAAAATACTCAAACAGACTGAACCAAACAAAATTGTCTGGGTTTTTCTAGTCCCTATTTTAGAACTAAAAGTCACACCAAACGGGGTCCAAAACTTTGCAAGTAGAGTAGCAACATGCTTTCTGCTGCACTAGAACCATGCAGCTCCGTGTGCCCATGCAGAACTCAGCAGCCATCCTAGCGCTGGCTGTAGAACCACCAAAGCAGCTGGGATGTGCCCTGATCTCTGCCAGTGGGATAAAAACCAGGATCCCAGTTCATGCTAATTACAGAGTTGTTTTACCAAACAATATAAAGCATAGGGTTTCCTTCCTGTTTTTACACTACTTTTATAAGTTAAGACAACTCACATTTGACGATTACAGCATTTTGGCAGCAACTTTAATGCATGTGGATGAGCACAATTGTTACTATACCTAGGTGTTATTAAGCTATATATAGAGAGAGCGATATATATAGTGTTTCTATCCCATATTCAAATTCATGAATATACTCATTCCCACAATCATATAAGAGGTTTTGGTATTAATGGAACCCAGTACTTTCAAGTTGCCAGTATTTTCTTTTGGCCATCAATACTACACAGGAAAATTGTAGTCTAACCGTCTTCCTGTTTATTGATAAACAAAGTGGCCAGCCTAGCAGTAGAGTCTGATTAGTACTTTTCACCCTTTGTGAAAGGATAAACAGAACCCTACTGTTTTCTGTGTGTGACTGCAATTTGCATCTTTAAAGAGTCTTGTTTGCGTTGAGATTCATGTTTCAACTTTTGAATGGCTGACTATACTTTGATATGTCACATATTACTGCATAAGCCTTCTCTTTTACATCCTTTTATTGCCAATGTATTTCTGTTCCCATCTCCAGAACAATGTACTTACTAGAGAGGTTGTTAGCTGTATTAGTCTGAAGAAAGTCAGGAGGCTGGGTAGAGATGCACCGTATAGACTAACTAAATCAGATGGCTAAGCTCTTCTGAGCCAGAGCTCACTTCATCAGATGCTACTTCATGACCAGTGAATGATATTTACTAGTAAATATCTGTCTAGGATAGGGGGAGGAGAGGGGTACCTCTACTTATTATTGTCCCTTTCTGATCACTATACCAGAACATCACAAATCCTGTTAAATTTGGTCTGAGTTTCCCACTCAAAATTAATGTGATTTCGGTAGCTTCAGATAGTTGGAGCATCAGATGCATAGCAAGCTCATTAAGTGACCAGGGTGAGGGGAAGGGGTGCAGGAGTACATCAGTGACTAAAAGGGAGGGCTTGGGTGAGGAAAGGGAAAGCTTGCTTTCTCAGGTTACTGCTACTATTGCTGCTGCTGCTGCATGTAGCAGTGTCAAGTCCACTTGGCAGCACCAGCCCCAGTGGCTGGGGGGAGCTGACCTTAGGGCCCTGTTTGCATCTTCTCCCCCCTCCTCCCCTGTACATACTGGGTTCAGGGCTGTGCCTGCTCTGACAAGGACTTCTGGAGGAGTGGAGGGAGAAGCATCATTTCACTTGCTCCATTCATCCCCCACCCTCCAAATACGCTTTGTTGTGTGGTGCAGCACTGCCCCTGCCATGGCAAAGACTTCCTGGAGGGTGATTCTGGCAACCCCAGCCTCATAGCTGATGCCTGGGACTGCTACTCCGCTCACCGTGCCCTAGTTATGTTGCTATAGAGCATCATTAGGAAGGCAGTCCTTTCCATTTTCTCCCCATTCCTTTTTATCCGATGTGGTATATTGGCCAAAAATGCCCATTTTAAGATGCTTGAATGACAACCTTCAGAAAATGTAATTCCAGATATTGTAGCCTATGGATTCAAAATAATGTAACACAAGAGAATTATGTTCTTCAGGTCTGCATTTTTTTCAGATTAATCAAATTATCAGACTAAATGTTTACCTTCAGTACCAACTGCTGTCCTTATTAATCATAGGATCACCTTAACAGTTATTTTGGAATGCATGGAATATAGATCATTTTAATTTTCATTTTATGATAAAAAGGGAGACTTAATTCATGTAAACATGGATGAATCTATTTAAATAAACTGTCCACATAATCTTCACAATATGTAAACAACATTTGTTATGCCTTAGAGAGAGCATATTATTGGACTCATGAGACCCCATTTATCTTACTGAACACTTTCCTTTATAACTTCAAAGGGAATTTTATATATTTATAGCAGTAGCAGGGTGTTTAGTGTAGCTAGACAGAAATTATACCTCAGCTATTTAGTTAATGCCAATAGGGATTAAATTAGATTTTATAGCTGTTAGTAGAAGTCTGTTTTGTAGCTAACAAGTGGGATTTTTAAATCCTGGAAAGCATAATCCTATTATAAAACTGGCAGCTGAATTAACATTATCTAGGAAGCAAGTCTTCACGGATTAACATTTTTTGACATTAACAAAGAAAAACTAATGCTACAGGGATATTAGATGCTTTTCCCAAAAGTAGGAAAAAAGGAATGTGAATATAAGACAAGATAAATGGTACAAGTGCTGCAGCTGAGAAGCATATAGGAAAAGTGAAGGAAGGATATGGACACAAGAAATGAAATGTGGAAATGGCATTGTACAGTAGTGCCTGTAATACACGTGCAATGGATATGAAAAGGTGCTTCAGTGGCTATTTCATATGTTAACATATGCTTTGATATATGCAATGCGAGTTGAGAATCCTTGTAAGTAACATTCATCACTTCATGGGAACATGCCCATTAAGACCAGGTCCCAAACTTGATAAAGTTCCCATCATTTAGACAGCAGGACAAACATAAAACATTTGTTGGCCTCTGATAGATTTAATGAAGCAATCAGCAATTCATTGGAGTTTAACATTTTGAAATATCTTGAAACATTCCACTCATCAATAAAATGGGAAATGCTAGAGATAAACTTCTAGGGTAAGTACCCATACCTATTTGAAGCAACAGCTCTGATCACAGTCTTAGTAGCAGCACAAACTGTTCAGGAGGATGTATTTAAAGTTACAAAACCGATTTTGGTAGCTTTTCTTAAATTTGTACTTCTCTACAGCATGAGTTGTTATCCACAAATATAGCATAAAGGTCATGACAGGAAAAGTGATAACTTAAAAATGATATTTTAAAGAGAAGTCCAATTCGTAATCACACCACAATTACAGAAAGTGCGAGAACAATTTTTTTCAGAATCTGTCTGATATGATAGCCGAAGTTGTGACACAGTATGATTCTTACTGTAATAATCTCTTTGTCTCTGGCATGTTTCCTTGCAAAATTATTCATTTTTTCCAGATTCAGAATCTAGATGATTATGCCGAACAACGATTAATTACTAGTGATGGGTCAATGTTGGAACATTTTTTTCCAAACATTTTCTCACAACCTCTAAACTTTGTTGATTCAAGCAAAATGAAACCTGGATCTGAGCCACAGTTAGCCTGGAATTTTGTTATCCTAAACCAAAACCTAACTGTATTTTTACAGATCTAATACACGACTTAGTTGGCCCCTCTTTAGTCACTATATGGTGACAAATCATATTGCTTTGCTGTTTAATACTCACTAACACTGAATTCATAAGGACGTGTATCATATTACGAGGATTTCATGAATAATGCTTATGCAAAGCCTGAATATCTCAGTGTGAACTGGATGTTCCAGCTGATTCAGACTGAGCTGAGTGTTTGTGTGGTTGAAGTGCTGTGCCCAAACCCAGCACCCGGGTGCTTATCATGCAAAACATTACAATATGCTCTTTCAAAACTCACTGTTTAGATTCAGTTTTCAAAGAGCCTCCATTTCATGCATGCCAAAAATTTGCAGTGGCATGAGTGTATGAATTATTACATGTGTGAATCAGTCATTGAAGTCATCAGGGCAACTCATTTGTTTAAAGTTAAGGACATGCTTAAGAGGGTTTTGGGGGGATGGGAGCCCAGGTGCTCAGCTGCACAGTCACCTGTCATTCCAGATCACTGTGCAAGATTTGTATGCAAAACACAGGCCCTTCTTGAAAATAAGGCCATACATGTCTCATTAGGCTTTTCCATTGGGAGGACAATATTCACATATAAATTACAAAAAGAGTGTACAATTTACAAATTACCAAACTCTTTTCTTATAATGCATTGGTATTGAAAGATTTTGGTTAGTATCATAGAGTCAAATACTGGCTCCATGAGAGTCAGTGGTAAATCTGTGCCACAATTCATCTTATAAATCCACTGATTTCATTTGAGGACATGGGCCACTATAACCAGGGATCCTGGTTTTCTCTGATAAAAAAAAATCTCCAATTTCAGGTTTAAAAAAATAACCCCAAATCCACATTTTTCCATGATTAAAATGAAACACCACTAATATATAGATTTTTTTTCCATGATTTTCATTTTAATCATGGAAAACTCTGGATTTTGGGTTACTTTTTTAAAACTGAAAATTGGGGATTTTGTTTAAATCAGAGAAAACCAGGATCCCTAGTTATAACTAAAGTAGTTGTACTTTTAGAATTAAGAAACCATCACCCGCCTATGATTTAGAGTGGTTACTATCTTATGTAGGTGCTGTTTGGTCTTGCAAGTGTAAGATGTGTCTTAAGGAGAGAGAAGGAGGTTGAAGATAGTCGGAGTTAACACTGTAAGTGCCAGCTTTGTGTCCAGATGTGCACTTTTCATTATGCTTGCATCAGATGTCTTGTTATGGGACTATAACAAAAATAAAAACTGCCAAATCCAAACAAGCCATGGCTGAGATCTGGGCTTCATTTTAATCCAATTCTGGCTTCTCGTATTACCAGTGAGGTAGGATGAAATGGGTGGAAACAAAAAAAGAGCCAGAAGTGTAGGAGAACTATTCAGTACTTGACACAATTACAAATAGACCTGACCATACAGGGTGTTTACAGACATAGGGGGAAAAAACAGCCCTTTACCTTCAGTTTGGTGCGCACCCACACCAAGCACAGTATATGCCTAGAAGAGGAATTACGTCAGTTTGACTTGGCTCACCCAGCATCTGTATAGCTCGAGCATGTCAGCGGGGCTTTTTGAAGCTTTTATCTAACAGCTGATGAAATCCTCCTAGATAAAAGCTAATGCTGAAGCACGCAAGCTATACAGACATTGGGGAGCTGGGTCAAACTGATGCGATTCCTCTTCCAGTAAAGCGCTGTTTTGTTTTGTTTTTTCCACGTCTGCCGGCATCTATAATGTTCATGTTTCCAGTCCATAGGGACTGAAGTTCTGAGTAACCTTTAAACAACATTTGATTTGGCTTAAACAAAAATAAGAATAGATCAAAGCACTCCTTATTTTCAACTGTGTAGCAGTTGAAGCTCTAAGATTCCTCTCCATTTGAAAACAACTGTACAAATAGCAAACCTTTCCAAGCTAGGTGGTTTTAGCAGCATCAGGCATTGTCTGTACTCCAAGAAATGTGTATTTTTAACATGCATTAAAACCCTACTGAAGACAATAGCATCTCTGTCAGCATGTTAAAACTACAGAATAGCTGACCCCAAGAACAATCACATGCGTTTTACCTGCAAGAAGGAGTTGCCCATGTACTATTTCTTACCACTCCTTTTGAAATGGAATTCACATACATCTTGTAAATAAATAAATTACACTTAGAAAACCTAACTCCATAGTCATCAGTTGCTAAATAGAAAACTGTAAGACCTAAAATTCTGCAACTGCTCAGCAAAAGAGCAATAGCAACATATGTTGAAGATCAGTTATTGCTATATGATTTGACTATCTGTACGTAAGTAAAATAAAGTATGTGTTGAGTAGTTTTTATTTTGTTCTAATGTTCAGCTTCTAAACGTGTGGATGTGTCATAATATGATAATGGTGAAATTTTGAAACATCAGTTTTGTAATCAATCAAATATTTGTCTTCCACTAAATTCACTTCCAGGAAACAACTTTAGGTTTATGGAATACATAGAATTAATCATAAAATCTTAGAAATGCATGGTTAGAAGGGACCTCAAGAAATCATTTAGTTGAACCCTGTAAACTGAGTAATGTCAATTATACCTTACCTGAGAGATGCTTACGTCTTACCTTTTTTGAAAACTCTCTAATGAAGAAGATTCTAGCAACTCTGAGTAAATCTGCTCCCATGTTTCACTGATATCATATCTTTTTTTCCGCTAACAATCAAGTCATCACTGCTATAAATTTAGCAGATATCATTTTGTCCATCTCCAGTGGACGTGCAAAACAATCCATCACCTAAAATTTCTTTCATAACCCAAAGGTATGAGCCTCCATAAGCCCTCCAAGTCTTGGCCCTGGGCTGCCCCTCTGCAAGCAGCACCTCCGTGTAGGAAGTATGGCTCTGGTTGCAAAGCAGCCAACTCCCCACCACCCCAGCGTGGCCTGATCCGCTCCCAGCCTCAAGCCAGGGGCACGGGAGACGAGAAGCCTCTGCCTGGTCATCCCGAGTCCATTTCCAGCCCTCCCTGCCTGCAAGACTGGAAAGTTAGATAAGGGACCCACAAGTCCATTGGCCAGGGACTCCCATTGAGGGATAGGGGGCCAGGAATACAGGGACCTATGTGCTGTGGGACCAGGCTGGGTTGGCCCTGCACACTGCAGGAGCTGCATGCTATGGGGTTGGGCCCTTCCACATCCACCCTGCAGCCTCTCCCACACTCCACCCACCACACCCACACCCACACCCCCCTACACTCCCTCACCACACACCCGTTCCCCATCTACACTTCCGCCACAAATACCCCCTTATCTGAAACACAAATACAAGAATAAAAGTGTATTTTGAGCTATTATGAAATTGACTCTAGATACACAATGCAACGCACGTAAATCACGACAAAAATACATTTTAAAATAAAATTAAAATAAGTTATAGTAGATCTTTGATTTTTTTAGTATATGATTTTTTTTCTAGTTTCAAGATGGCAACCCCCCTCCCAAAAGGAGTACTTCTGGGGCAAGGGGAGGGACTTTCAGTAGCAAAGGTCAGAGGTTAGGGGGTGGGACTTCTGATTCCAACATGGCGACCAAGGGGTGGGGCTACCCTTGTGGCCCTTGAGAGCTCACCAAACTTCATTAAGCAGCCCTCCAGCCAAAATAATTGCCTGCCCCTCCTCTAGATGTATCAATTCAGTGATCCCCCCCTAAAGCACCCACTCCTGCTTTTGTCAGAGACAGGCTGTTGGGCCAAATGACCATGGGTCTGACCCACTATGGTACTACTTATTTTTTTTTCTCTATTTTGGCTAGTGCTTCTAAATGTGAAGACTGGAAAAAAGAAAGAACAGATTTCTTTTTCCTCCTTCAGCTTTTGTATTGGTTTATTTTTTCTTAATTTCTTCTGAAGCATTAGATATTGTCCTTGGCTGCAAGATGGATGTTGGTTTAGGGGCTGTGGTGCTCCTAATAGTACTGAGAAGCCTCTTGGATGCTTGTCTAGTGGATCTTGCTCACAGGCTCAGGATGACGAAATTTCCAGATTTGGATTTCATCCAGTTGGATTGGCAAGGACTGCTGGAGAGTTTTTTTTTTCTTTCCTCTGTTGTGGGGTCCTAGGCTGCTTTCTAGGATCATCTCAGCATATTCTGTCCAATAAATTCTTCTTTGGTGAAATCATTGTTTCTTTCTGTGGCACACTGTACGTTTTTCTTCTTTCTTTTCCATTTGTTTTGTGACTGTGGTGGGCAAGGGGACGCTCAAGTGGATGTTCTTTATGGATCCTTTTGGACAAACAGTTGCCTGGAAACACAGGGGACTGGAATTGATAGCTTGTGAGTTCCCTTCCATAATATGTTTCTATGAATAATTCAGCCTTTTCTACATCATCTGTT
>NW_017729032.1:126007072-126009618 GCF_001723915.1 Gavialis gangeticus
CTCAGCATATTCTGTCCAATAAATTCTTCTTTGGTGAAATCATTGTTTCTTTCTGTGGCACACTGTACGTTTTTCTTCTTTCTTTTCCATTTGTTTTGTGACTGTGGTGGGCAAGGGGACGCTCAAGTGGATGTTCTTTATGGATCCTTTTGGACAAACAGTTGCCTGGAAACACAGGGGACTGGAATTGATAGCTTGTGAGTTCCCTTCCATAATATGTTTCTATGAATAATTCAGCCTTTTCTACATCATCTGTTGCTAGCTGCTCCTCCCTGTTCAGTAATGATCCTATATTTCCTTGTCTTCCTCTTACTTCTCATGTATTTATAGAACCTTTCTGTGTTGTCTTTTATGTCCCCTGCTGGTTGTGACTTATTTGGGGCCAGATTCTATTCTGTCTATAAAGCATGTAAGTGGGCTTAGGTTCCTAAGCGTGATCCTGTTCCACCATGCACAAGTCCTTGAAAAATGGTTAATACAAAAGATGGCTGGGTGGTCCTCCTCTGTGCTGATTTTTTTGTGATTCAGTCATAAGGGTCAGATGACAGTGGATTACAAAAGTAGATGCATTACTGGATTTTCAAGCACTTGAAACAGAATTGTACTTATGCACCTAAGTCCACTTAGACATCCAATAGGTGGAATAAGATTTGGCTTTTTAACTAAGACTTTCTGCTTTTATCCTAGCAGGCTTGTGCTGTTCTTTTATAATCATCCTTATTCATATGCCCTTGTTTCTACATTTTGTGCAATTCCTTTCTGACTTTCAGGTTTTTAACTCCTGATGCAATCATAATGGTCTCTTACTATACTTCCTGTCTTTCTTTTCCACTGCAATAGGTTGCTGTTGTACATTTAATGTAGTCTCTTTCAGTAACTTTCAGCTCTCCTGAACTCTTTATCCCCTTCCATTATCATCCCAAGAGAGCCTTCCTACCAGTTCCCTCAGCTTGTTGAAGTCTGTTTTTTTTGAAGTCTGTTATCCTTATTCCGCTGTTCTCATTCCTTCCCTTTCTTAAAATAGTGAACTCTCTCATTTCATGATCTTTTTCACCCAAATTACCTTCTGCTATTAGATTCTGAACTAGTTCCTCCCTATTAGTCAGAATCTGAAATAACAGCTTCCTTAGTAGCTTCCTCGATTTTCTAAAACTTAAAACACCTTCCAAAGACTTCCTAGATGGTATATGTCAGTGGTTCCTAAACTGTGGGTTGCGACCCCAAATGGGGTCACAATGTCAGCGGATGGGGTCGTGTCGTGGCACTGTCTCCCGTGCCAGGTCCTGCCCTCTGGTCTGAAGCCCACAGCAGGCAGCCTGCATCCTCCCTCCCCTACCAGAGGCTCAGCTCTGGCTGTGCCGCCCATGGGGGAGGAGTAGGGTGGCCACCATAGAGGACATTCCGGTTTTCTGCTACTGTGTCCTCTATTGATATGAAACCCAACGCCTTTATGTCCTCCACTGCATAAAGGTGTCCCATTTCGTATCAATAGAGGACAGAGGACAACCAGACTGTCCTCTATGATGGCCGCCCTAGGGAGGAGACAGAGGTAGGGAGGTGAGGAGCTGGCCTCTGCACTCTGGCCTCAGCAGCTGCTGCTTCCTGTGGGTGGCAGCCGGGGCTCAGGTGCTGGTGGGGGGTGGTGCAGGCCCTGGCCCCTGCAGATTGGGAGTGAGGGACACGAGCAGGACCAGGGGGCTGTGGGTTGGGAGTGAGGGCCCATGCTGAGGAAATGGAGTCATAAATGGGGACGTGCTGAGGAAAAGCTTGGGAAGCACTGGATTCTGTCCTTCTAAATTCTTTACCTGATAGATTTCTCCATAAATAAAGTCCTTCATTATTACTAGGTCCTGTTTTTTGGATGCAAGTAGGGCAGAGATAAAAAAGATGGATTCTCATTTCACTCTGGCTCTCTTACACAACATTTCTGTGGTTAGAGTACAAGATGTCAGACATGGGTTCTATACCCTTCTCACTGGGAGCCTGTATAGACCAGGGGTGGGCAATTATTTTGGCTGGAGGGCTGCTTAACAAGTTTTGGTTAGCTCTTGTAGGCCACAAGGGTAGCCCCGCCCCTTGATGGGTGCCTCACCCCCTGGTTGCCATATTGGGATTGGAAATCCCAACCCCTAGTCCCTGACCTTTGCCACTGGAAGTCCCTCCCCTTGCCCCAGAAGTACTCCTTTTGGGAGGGGGAGTTGCCATCTTGAAACTGGAAAAAAAACAAATCATATACTAAAAAAATCAAAGATCTACTATAACTTATTTTAGTTTTATTTTAAAATATATTTTTGTCCTGACTGCATAATAGTTCAAAATACACTCTTAATCTTTTATATTGTGTGTGGAAGTTGTGTGTGTGTGTGCAGGGTTGGGGTGTTGGGAGGCGTATGGGATGTGGGTATGGTGGTTGTGGTGGGGTATGGGTGTGGGGTATCTGGTTGGGGTGGGGGGTATGGGGTTTGGGAAGGCGTGAGTGTGTGTGGAGTTATGGTGGGGGGGTGCGAGTGTGTGTCGGGGTTGTGGGAGGGTGTGGGTGTATTTGC
>NW_017729032.1:126009684-126039835 GCF_001723915.1 Gavialis gangeticus
GAGTCCCTGAAGCTGGATGTGATGGCAGTGAACAGAGTCAGCGCTAACCAGCCCCAAAGCGTGCAGCTCCCCACACTCCCATCCCAGTCCCCAGCTACAGGTGTGGCAACGTGCAGGGCCAGCCCACCCAGCCCCATAACACGCAGATCCTGCCCAAGTCCCTGGCTGCACATGATGACAGTGTATGGGGCCAGCCCCACCCAGCCCAATAGTACTCCCGCCCAAGTCCCCAGCCACACGTGGTGGCAGCATGCAAGGCCAGCCGGACTCAACTCCATAGTGTGCTGCCCCTTCACTCCTTCCTCAGTCCCCAGCCGCACTTGGTGGCAGGGTGCAGGGCTAGCTGATCCAGCCCCATAGCATGCAGGGCCAACCCAGACCAACCCCATAGCACACGGCTCCTCGTGCTCCCGGACCCCCCAACAGGAGTCCCTGGCCCCTGGCCTCGTGGATTTGAGCCCTACATTACTAATCTAAAGTAGGACTAGGTCTTTCACCATTGCAATATTGAAGTCATTGGGATGATGCTAGGAAAATACATGTTTATCTTTTTGCTTAATAATATGCAGCCTGCATTAACCTATGTTCCTGTTTTGAACATGGTTTGGATTGCTTGTATGATACAAAGAGAAAAATCATATATTTTATTTACAGCTATTACAGCTGTTTATTCCGTGTTTTTGGTTCCTCCTTCACCCTTTTCCCAACATTTACTGGGATAACTTTATGCAACTAGATCCTGCATACTAGCTTCATCTGAAGCCGGCTTCAGGCTGTTGCCTTCAGTAGAACACAATTAGAAGTGCATAACCCTCAAATCTTATGTTAAAGAACTACTCTGGCAAAGTGTGCCATGCTCTCCTTTTGCATGATATGGAGCCATTGCTGCCTTTGCTACTTCTCTGGGGCTGTCCTTACCCCTTGGCCACAAGAAAGACCTTCCTTCTGTTAGGAGTGAATGAATACAGCACAGCTATTCCCTTTTGCAAAAGGAAAAACCATGAAAAGTAGATGCAAGTTAAACTCCTCTAAGTGTTGTCCTAAGATTTACCATTGTCTTTCATAAATCATGGCCAGTAGTCAGGGAATGATTCATAAAACACATCTAGGTCTTGCTTGCTTCCAAAAAGAGTTGGAGAATTATTCTTTGAAAAATTCCGTTTGAAAATTAGGCATACTAATTGTTACTACAGTCTGAAATGCTGATTATATATACATAGATACCAAACAGCTGAGATTGATATGCCTTAAACATCCTACAGTCTAAGGTGATGAAAATTTATACCATTCATTTACTTATGACCTTAACAAGAAATGAAGAGGCCTGAATTATTTCCTTAATTGCATAGACCATATATGGAAGTGAATACTTGCATTTTTTTTTGGTCTTTCTATATAAGGCTTAAGGGGAGGGCTGCTCTAGACTGGGAAGAACTGTTGTTGGGATGGATCAGGGCTCTTGGCTACCCTGCTGCTATTGCTGTTGATTAGCTGTTTTCAGTAATTATGCATTTCCATCAGGGGTGCAATGGTTATCACCTCTGGTAATGAGATTACTCCCATTTCATAAGAGTGTAATGTTCTGCTGGTTCCCTTTTGGCACTTTACACATTTCTTTCACTCGCATTCTCAAAGCTTATCAAGGTAGTTCAACATTTTCTCTTTTCTGGAGTCACCGAGCCATACAAACTGATTCTTCATCATTCCTGGCAGTCTGTTGGCAGTCACCAATAAGAATGTCAAGGTAGTGTCACAACACCAACAGTGTATAGCTTTCTAAGCAGCAACAGCACCAATGGGCTAGTTCTTTTTTTCCATGAACCACTAAATTCCCACAATAAACTATCAGAAAAATTCAAAGAAAGGGATATGCTTCACTTGTGTGGGGAATCTTGGTGATATTGATCATGGATTTATATGTTTCTAGGCTTTTACATCCCCATATCCCACATGAGAAAAAACAGATAACACTTTATCCTTTCACTCCAGTATTGAAAAACTTGAGGTCATGTGCTGAGATTAACGGAGCTTGAGGACACAGCAGAGCACTATTTTCCCCAAGCAATGTTAAAAGTTGTTTTGCCAGCCAAATGATAAGATAGGAAGTTGGATGCTGTTTTAGCATCTTATTTTCACGTAGAATCTCTATTTCCCCTGATGGGTAGTAATCACCTTAGAAATTCCTTAAATAAAAATAATGACATGTCCCTAAACAGGGCAAATAAATCATGAACTGCCTTGAAGAGGAGGCCAAAAAGTAATAATGCATGTTATTAGAGTGTAACAGAGAGGAAAGATTATGTGGTGAAACATTATACTGTAAGAAACTGTAAATTCCAGGCATTCCTTTTGGCAGAGCCTATGAAAAAAGGACATACAGAGGCTGTGCACCACTTTTGAAGCAACTTTACAGGTCATAGACCTGGCCTAAGCACAAATGTCTTTTCCAAGCTTTTATTCTTCCAATTCCCACATCAGAGCTCCAGCAGAGTCCTGTAAGCAGTCCAGAAAACCATTCTGATAATGGTCCTCCTTCCTGTCTCTAGGGAGAGATTACTCAAATTCCAGGTCATAGATCACTGTGAAAGTATCTGAAGATCTACTTGATGGGACTCCTTGTCTTCCTATATGTTCTTGAATAGTTATTTCTTTCCATTTAGAATGTGACAGGAAAGGATGCCTTTGTAGATTGCTAGCCATCTATTCCAAGTAAAGGCCAGTATTGCAGTCTCCTAATTGCAGAGATTCCTGGGAGTGTGTTTATTGTCCTGCATGGTGTTCAGGAGAGTAGGCAGTTTCACCTTGTATCAAATAACATGTGGCTGAATGAATCATAGAATCATGGAAAATGAGGATTGGAAGGCACCTCAGGTGGTCATCTAGTCCAACCCCCTGCTTAAAGCAAGACCATCCCCAACTAGATCATCCCAGCCAAGGCTTTGTCTAGCCGTGCCTTAAAAACCTTCAAGGATGGGAAGTCCACAATCTCTCTGGGTAACCTGTTCCTGTGTTTTACTACTCTCCTAGTGAGAAAATTCTTCCTAATATCTAACCTAATCTTCCCTTGCTACAACTTGAGGCTGTTGCTCCTTGTTCTGTCATCTGTCACTGAGAACAGTCTAGATCCATCCTCTTTCAAACACCACATCAGGTAGTTGAAGGTTGTTATTATATCCCCTCTCAGTCTTCTCTTCTCCAAACTAAATAAGCCTGGTTCTCTCAGCCTCCTCACAGGTCATGTGCCCCAGCCCCCTAATCATTTTTGTTCGTCTCCACTGGATTCTCTCCAATTTGTCCACATGTCTTCTGTAGTGGGGGGCCCAAACCTAAACACAAAATTCCAGATGTAGCCTCACCAGTGCTGAATAGAGGGGACTGGTCATTTCCCTTGATCTTCTGGCAACACTTTTACCAATGCAATTCAGTATGCTGTTAGCCTTCTTGACAACAAGGATGTACTGTTGACTCATATTTAGCTTATTGTCCACTGTAACCCTGAGGTCCTTTTCTGCAGAGCTGCTGCTTAGCCAGTCAGCCCCCAGACTGTACTGGTACATGGAATTGTTCCCTCCTAAGTGCAGGACTTTGCACTTACCCTTACTGAACTTTATCAGATTCCTTTTGGTCCAATCCTCCAATTTGTCTAGGATACTCTGAATCCTAGCCCTATCCTCCAGTATATCTAATACTCCTCCAGCTTGGAATCATCTGCAGACTGGGTGAGGGTGCACTTTATGCCATCTTCCAGGTCATTGATGAAGATACTGAACAAAGTGAGTCCCAGGACTGACCCCTGGGCCACTCCACTTGATACCAGCTGCCAACTAGACATTGAGCATTGATTACTACTCTCTGAGCCTGATGTTCCAGCCAGTTTTCTGTCTACCTTAAAGTCCATTCATCCAGCCTGTACTTCCTAAGCTTGGCTCTGGGAGTGTTGAGGGAGATCATATCAAAAGCCATGCTAAAAATCAAGGTAAATCACTGGTCTCCCCGCATCCACAGAGCCAGTCATCTCATCATAGAAGGCAATCAGGGTGGTCCAGCATGACTTGCCCTTGGTGAATCCTAATCAACTTCTCTTCCAAGTGCTTAGAAATGGATTCCTTGAGGATCTGCTCTATGAGTTTTCCAGAGACTGAGGAAAGGCTGACCTGTTTGTAGTTCCCTGGATCCTCCTTTTTCCCTTTCATAAATATGGGCACTATGTTTGCCCTTTTCCAATCATCCAGAACCTCTCCTGATCACCGTGAGTTTTCAAAGATGATGGCCAGCAGCTCTACAATCACATTAGACAACTCCCTCAGCACCCTTGGGTGCATCCCATCTGTCCTCATGGACTTGTATATGTCCAACTTTTCTAAATAGTCCCTAACCTGTTCTTTCACCACTGTTGGCTGCTCACCTCCTCCCCAAACTGTGCTGCCAGGTGCAATAGTCTGGCAGCTGACATTGCCTGTGAAGACTGAGATGAAAAAGGCATTGAGCCTTTTCTGCATCCTCTGTCACTAGGTTGCCTTCCCCATTCAGTAGTTGACCCACACTTTCTCTGATCTTCCTTTTGTTACTGACATACTGGTAGAAACCCTTCTTTTTCCCCTTTACATTTATTGCTAGCTGCAACTTCAATTGCCCTTTGGCCTCCCTGACTTCATCCATGCATGCCCAAGCAATGATCTTATACTCCTCCCTAGTTTTGCCCAAGTTTCCACTTCTTATAAGCTTCCTTTCTGTGATTTAGTTTAATCAAGAGTTCCCTGCTAAGCCAAACTGGTCTTCTGCCATACTTGCTAGTCTTCTTGTGCATCAGGATGGTTTATTCCTGCACTCTCAGTAAGGCTTCTTTAACGTACAGCCATTTCTCCTGGACTGCTCTCCCCCTCAAACTGGTTTCCCAAAGGATCCTGCCCATGAGTTCCGTGAGCAAATTGAAGTCTGATTTTCTAAAGTCCAGGGTCCTTACTCAGCTGCTCTCCATCCTTCCTTTCCTCAGGATCCTGAACTCAGTCATCTGGTGCTCACTGCTGCCCGAGTTGCCATCTACTAGTACATTCCCCACCAATTCTTCCCTGTTTGTGAGCAGCAGGTCAAGAAGAACATGGCCCCTAGTTGGCTGCTCCAGCACTTGCACCAGGAAGTTGTCCCCAGGACGCTCCAAAAACTTCCTGGATTGCCTGTGCACTGCTGTATTGCTCTCCCAGCAGATGTCAGAGCGATTGAAATCCCCAGTGAGAATAAGGGCCAGTGATCAGGAAACTCCCACTAGTTGTTTGGAGAAAGCTTCATCCACCATTTCCTCCTGGTCTGGTGGAGTATAGCAGACCCCCACCATGGAATCACCCTTGTTGCTCTGTTCTCTGACCCTAATCCAGAGACTTTCAACAGGCCTATCCCCAGTTTCATACTGGAGCTCTGAGCAATCATATGGCTCTTTTACATAATGTGCAAGTCCTCCTCCTCTTCTTCCTTGCATGTCCTTCATTAGGTAGATCCCATCTCTTCCTAGCAATCCTTCTTGGAACACCATCCTGTGGTCAAAGAAGCCAAAGCCCTGCTGGTGACACCACCTGTGCAGCCAGGCATTGATCTGCAGGATGTTCCCGCTCCTGCCCAGGCCCTTTTCCTTGACTGGAAGGATTGAGGAGAACACCACCTGAGCCCCTTCGCCCTTGCACCCAGAGCCCTGTAGTCACTTGATTTGCTCAGGGTCTCCCCTGGCAGTATCATTGGTGCCCACGTGGATAAGCAGCATGGGACAGTAGTCAGAGGGCTGAATGGGTCTCGGTAATCTCTCTGTGACATCTTGGATCTGGGCTTCAGGGAAGCAGCAGACTTCCCGAGACAACAGGTCAAGCTGGCAGATGGATCCCTCCATTCCCTGCAGAGGGGAGTCTCCAAACACCACCACCCATCGCTTCTTCTTGGTGGCAGAGGTCTTGATCCTTCCCACCTTGGGGAGGCCTGACCTGTCCTCCTCCACTAGTGTAATGTTCTCCTCACCCTCTGTTGCTAGGGCTCCAAATCTGGTCTCCAGAAGAACTGCTGCAGGTGAAGATGAAGATTTCTGCTTGCTGCCGGAGGTCACAAGCTTCCACCTTCCTGAGAGTCCATGTTCTCTCCCTTCTCTAACGCTGCCTCTAGCAGTTCTTCCTCCACAGTCCCAGAGGTCTCCTCCAGCATCAAATCAATGAACTCCTCATGGTGGAGGAGGCTTTGGAGCCTCACCATCTCCTCCTGTAGATCTCTTGCCTCTTCCCTGAGAGACACCACCAGGAGGCACCACTCACACCGCAGGCACCCCCGACCTGGCTGTCACTGGAAAGAAGCTGCAAGCTGCAGTCCCCATGGTGCCAAACCCAGACCTGGGTGGAAGCCTTGATGGTGAGAGGTCCTGCCTGGACAGAAACCTCACAGGTGCAATCAGAGACAATGTCAGTGGCTCTGGCATTGTGACATCCTCCAGCCGTTTCCCTGGGGCTCTTCATCTGTCTCTTCTCTATTACTGCCCTTCTTCTAAGCACACCTTCCCTAGCAAACTTGCCTGAAATCTGGCCTGTCTTTTGTTCCTTGGCCCCAAAGGGTTTCTTTATCTCTGCTTCCTCACACCAAGCTGAAGGCTCTCCCCTCAAAGAGAGGCGTGGGGGTGAGCAAAGGGACCTTCAAACTGACCAGCAAACTGCCTTCAAACTAAGTCTCCTTTCATAGCCTGCTGGGCCTGGACTGGCTCCGTCCCCTCAATAGCGCTTCTGTCAGGCACAGGCAGCAATCACTCAGCAATCAGCAGTCACACAGCTTTCAATACTCCCAGCTTCTCAGAGCACAGGCACCAAACAAACAAACACTCAGCAAGCCAAAGGCACAGGCAGCTCTGAATCACTGACCTTCTCTGGGCAGGATCTCGGGCCTGGTGTCTGGCTTCTCTTCCCCTTCCTCTCCCTCCTCTTGCTCCCAGCAAACTGTCTGCAAACTGCTTGTCCTATTTGTTGCCCTTGCACCTGAATATTTGTTGCCAATGCAAAGTTTGCTTTATGGCAACTCTGGAACTTCTGGACTTTTTTAGCTGTCTGTGCAACTCTGGTGGCCACTGTTCTTCCAGTATTTTCTCTGATCCTATAAAAACTGCCCCTAAACACAGACTAAAGAGAATCCCCAGGTAAATGAAAGAACCAGAATGGTCCAAGATTTTATCAAGAAACTAGAATATGTGCCAGCTCAGATAGAAGTGAGAATGGCACAGAAAACTTCCGGTTCTGTAGAGAAGGGTTCTCAGTCAGGTAGTACTAATACAACTGGATAATGCCTCTGACTTAGTGTATCTTAGGGAAAAGAGATGTATAGTGTCTCCTTTCTTCAAGAATTAGTGTCCCTGCTAAGTTGGGCAGAAAACAGTTAGACAGCTGTTGGAGAAAGTTGCATACAAAACCAAGTTTGTGCCATCAGTCCACTGTGGCAGGAAAGCAGCAGCTCAATCTCTTGGTGAAAATTTGGGTTGATGATCTCTCTGTCAAGATATCTTACTGCTGCTTAAGTGAACTGAAGGGCCCATGCCTCTTTCAACAAGCACAGAGACAAAGGAGCAGTTCTTGAAGGAGCCTTCTCCTATAGGGCACCATTATCTTCCTGCATTTGCGTTTATCCTTTCTCATCCATGTTTCTTGTTTTCAGAGTGTTAAAGAGAGACAGGGCAGTGCTAATTCTAATCACTCTCTTTTGACTTTGAAGGGCCCGTTCTTGGAACTCATATACCAGCTGTGAAGTTAAATCAATAAGATTTACATTTCAACACACTAAGCCATGTAGCTTGTCCTTGAGAAGTCAGAAGCTCTGTTCCTGACAAACTCTCTCTTAAGGGAAGATTTGACTGCAGTCTTTAATCCGGTTTAATCTACCCAATCATGCGTCCATTTTTACTCTAGTCCAGGAGAGTAGTAACATTGAAAATATTGCAAAATTTTGGATATATTTCCAGCATTGTACGAGATCAGTAATCTCAGAGCATGTAAATGCTGTGCAGGCGACACCCTGGAGTTTTAATAGAAAGAGCTTGATAAGGGATTTATGTTGTATTAGAAGGAAATGTGCTTAGAAAAATTCTCTAGAAACCTGTTACTTCATAAAAGGTAGCAGCCGCTGTAACAAAAAAAAGTCAAGTCTTATTTCCTGGAGAAGTGGGCAATGATAAATCGTATTTAAATAAAAATTGTATTAACATTTAAGAAAGTAACTCTTTCAGATCCTAGTACAATTCTGTGATATCTAAACACAGCTGTACAGGACAAGTGCCAATTTTGGCATGAAGGACCTCTGAGAAAATTCCCCATTGTGCCAAGACTGTGACATTGCATTCTGCTGGAAATCTATTTGGCTCAGTTTCATGCATACCTAGCAGATTTAGCAGATTGTGAAAATGAATGTTTTCCATTCTCATGGCTGATTTTTGCACGCATCTGTTCACTCATCGAAACCTTAGTTACATGCTGATATAAGAATGAAAGGGTATAATTTTTTCTTTGGAAATTGGAAGAGTTTCATGCACCACAATTTCTGCTTAAAATCCTGCACAGAAATTATGAAACACTTGTCTTACTATTGTCTTAGAAAAATCAAAGAGATAGGGACATGTTTACTTCTCATTCTGCATCCATATCCCATCTTGATGTTGACAGGAATTTTGTGCATCAATTGAAGGGAGAATATACCCCCTAGAATATAAAATATCTGTTGCCATATGCTATAAACATAAATATTTAAACATAGTATTTGCATGTGACATTAATAATCCTATTCTGGTTATGTCACAATTCTGGTATGTTAATTCATGGTGCTTACATTGTATGTCACTTTTCAAGCTACTTTAAGAATACAATTAGAAATGTCTGAATGTGTATATGTATGAATATTATATCCTGTTCGTATTACAGGAATTAGGCAAGCACAGATATAGCAAATATTTTCTAATTTATAAAAATGATCCTGGGCAACTAGCAAGGCAATGCTGGACATAAGCTGGGTCTTGAAACTAAAACTTGCCTCTGATTGTGACGCTTCAAAATGGTCAGCAGTCATTCCAAATTTTAAAAAAACAGATGCTTGTGACATCGTAACTTATGACACTGTCTCTTACTTACGACGTGATGCTTTGTCTGAGCCTCACTTCATGACACCAAAATTAAAATGCCTCATCCAAAAGGAAAAGAGGAAGCCACAAGGGAAGAAATGGCATCAATAATAGTACTGTGCCCCACTGAACTCCTGTAACACTTTCATGCCTATGCATTCAAAGCACCCATTGTACCTTAAGACTCCTTATTGCTCTTCAGAGACTGTCATTTCTTTTTCCACAACGTAAAGTTTACTGGTTCTTCATTTTGCTAGGTCACCTTCTGTGCTGACTAGTGGCACAAAAGGAATAAAACTTAAAAAGTGAGTGACAATAGTCATGCTGTGAAAGGGCCAATGAAATGGATTTCTAATTATTACTAATGTATTCAAAGGTAAATTGTTACACTGCAAGTGGGGTGTCAGTAGGGGGCGATGCAAAGTTACACCAACCCAGCAGGTACTCAGTGATGTGTAATATTTCCTGATGCAGCAAAGAATATTTAGATCAAATCTCAGAGGAAAAAAATCCTAACTGGAGGAGCAAGTAGGGTAATAGATCAAGTTGCCCAAGGAAGTTGGAGAATCTCCTTCCTTGGAATTTTTCAAGTAGAGACTAGATAGGGATCTGTAATTCCTTCTGACCCTCTAATTCTGTGATAGAGCAAAGTGCTAGTAGGTATGCTACACAATGCTAGCATGTTTTCGTTTTTGTTTTGTAATTTATCTAGTAATATTAATTAGAATGATTTAACATATGATCACACAGTTGAGTTTGTCCCTGGGCAGCCCAGACAGATATCACAGTTGGACTGAGGACCTCCAAGACATGTATGTGAGATCAATTCATACAGCATGGCTTCATTTCCTGTGATCCAACAAAAGAGAGGAAAGCAATACAAATGGATCAGCATTCATATTACTCACACAGTCCTTTCAGGGGTCAGGGTGTAAAGCAGGTGAGATAGTTGGTAGTTGGTTTCTGATCTTCTCTTTTTTCCCACTTTGATCTCCTAATCACATCCTATACTCTCTACACCATGATATTTTACATATGCATAAGCATTGCCCATTTTAACATTTCCTCACTCCACCAGTTGTAGTGTACATGCTTCTTATAAGCCACTTACTCTAGGTTAGTGGTGCTCAACCTCCAGATGCAGCCTATGTGGCCATATCATCCTGCCCATGTGGCTCCCCATGGGTCGGAAATTTGGCTGCAGGAGAGCCATGGCAGTGTTAATTGCCACTCCCCTGCTGCCAAATTTCCAGACCCATGAGGAGCTCCACAAGCCAGATGACATGACCCTATGTGCTAGCTGGTGCTGGTGTGTGGGATTGCTTGGCGTTCAGGTCCAGTTCTGAGGGCAAGCTGAAGTGCAGGGCTGGGCTGGCACATCAAATCACATCTGTGGACTGACCCTATGCACGGACCTACTTACCTGGGAGGCTGGAAGATTGAACAGCACTGCTCTGGACCCATTGTTAACATTTACATTATATTAGTGTTGGCTTGTTGCTATGGAAAGTGCAGTTAAAATGTGTTTAGAATTTTGTAAAAATGAATGACTTTACTTCCTTCAAAATTTCCCCAAATTATGGAATACATCTCTTCTAACCACTTTTCCTAACCACTTTTTTACGGTCTGATAGGTAGTTTTATGACTATGAGTTAAATACTGGTTGTCTGCTATTGCTTATTAGGCCCACACCTGTGACTTATTCAAGCTAAACTCTTCATTCATGGGTTTTCAGTCCTGTTTATTCCCTACTTACGCTACATCTATATCAGTGCTTTGCAAACCTTTAAGACTCAAGGCATCCCTCACTAGATTCAAAGTGTCCCTCAAAAATGCCAGCTTTTATTTTTCACTCAGTTTTGACTACAGAAAACTCATAGAGCAAGTCTTCTTTACAAAGAACTCAAAAGGCTACAGCCAGTGAAGAATTTTTTTTAATAGTAGAAATTCCGATTTGAAATCTCTGGATTTATCTTGTAGAAAATGTTTTTACATCTAACAAAACTAACATTGTGTGGCATCCTTGAAAGGATCTCAGGACATCCCATGGTGCTTTGACCTCCTGGTGGAGAATCACTGAGCTATATCATTTCAATATTCAATTCTAAAATTAGGCTTTTTTCCTCCATATTGAATGGGGGGAAAGAACCTTGTGTTGGAATCAAGTAAATATGAAAAGAAAAGAAAAATAAAAACCTACATTTGTATGTGGGGGCCTCCTAACTGGAACAAGCAACACATTGAACAAAGTTGCTTTTGTGACTGTTTGATTTATAGTTGTCAGAAAAGTGGGCAAGAAGAACCCATTGGTCTATGATCAGATTCATTCTGTGTCTTATTTTAGAATTTGTGGATGTCTGAATATTGGCAGTTTTGGAAGCAGAGTCAGTCTGTGTCTTCACAGGAGGGCCAGCTTCTCTCTTAGCTCTGGCTCTTTTCCTAATAAGGCCACCCACTTCTTTGTGCAGGGGAGTTCAAATATTTATTTTAAAATGCTGTGTGATCCCTGACCACAGAGAGCCTTCAAGAGTCTACTAAAGGCAATGGCTGAGATTTTCAAAGGGATTCATTCAGCTATTTCAACCCAGCCATGAAAATCCCAACCAAAGTATCTTCATGTCAGTTTGAAGCACCTAGCAGTAGTGCTAAGCAGCATTGACATAACAAGATCTTGAGTGGAGTGACCCCACCAGAGGTGAAACAGGGAAATTCTGCCCCCTGGGCAGCTTCTGCTGCACAAGACAGCACCAGCTGCTGGCGGCAGTAGTGCAGTCAGCCACTACAGCTATTCCCTGCAACCTTCCCTTACCAAAGGGTGGCACCCAGTGCCAGGGGCAGATCCAGGCAGGGTGTAGTGGTTCAATTGCACCCTCCCCTTTTGATTCCTTGTCTACCCACAGTTTAAAATAAACTGCCTGGCATTGACAGCAGCATCTCTATTCAGGGAGCAATAAAGGAGTCACCTGATTTATGGCTCTTATAATCCCATCATTTTATAATCTCACTGATTCCTCCTAAAACAGGAGTGGGCAAAATATGGCCCATGGGATAGATCCATCCCACCAAGTGATTCCTTCCAGCCTGAGGTGGGTCTCTCAGCCCTGCATAGCCCAGGCATGGGGGGCAGCCTGGGCTATGGCACATGCGGCTGCTTCCACTGCCCTTGGGCACATAAGTGCCACCTGGTGCAATCTCCCCTATTTCCATACACAGCTCTCATGAAAACCAGGAGCTGTAGTCCATGGGGCCAGGCAGGGGGGTGGTGTGGCACAGTGGCTGGACTTGTCTTCCTGGCAGCCCCCACCACGTCCTCCCAGGGACAGGTACATACCCTGCCACTGTCCACCCTGCACCCACCTCTGGGGGTGCTGAGTGGAGCAGGCAGGTGGGATCTCCATGGAGACCAGCCCAGGACCTACCCTCCCCAGGCAGAGTATGCTTGGCTAGGTGGATGGGATGGGGCTGCAGGCGGGTGGGGAGCAGCATCCAGGAGCAGGACAGGTAGCAGGATTCAGGGCTGGGGTCGCAGGGCAGTGACACCATGGGGCTGGGGCTGACAGCACTTGTCCTTGTGATGGTTGCCAGTTCCCTGCTTAGACATGTGGGGAGCAGATTTTGGCTTTGCCTCAAGCCCTGGCCCTGCACTGGCCCTGTCCTGTAATCCCAGCCCTGGCCCTGGCCCAGCCCACATGCCAGTCCTGCTTCTGGATACTGCTCCATGCCCACCCACAATCCCATCCCATCTGCCCAGCTGAGCATGCCCTGCCTGTGGAGATCCTGGCCTGGTCTCTGTGGAGACTCCACCCATGCGCTCTGTCCAGCCTAGGAGAAATTCGAATCTCCCCAGGCTCCTCTGCCCACCCCCACTGTGTAGTGTAAACACTTGTGATAGTGCCAAGGCTGGATCAGCCCCTTTGCCCTCTCCCCCACCACCGGCCCTCAGCAAAACTCCTTATGTGGCTCCTACAGCCCAAATAATTTCCCCTCCTGTTCTAAACTGTTCATTCAGTGGGTATTAATGACCCTCTCTGCTTTTTAATGGTCTTAAAGCTCTCCTAATCAAGCTATTCTTTCTTCTACAATTCTGCTGTTTGTTAGCTGCTCCTGGTAATTTAGCTCCTATTTCACAGTCCTACTAGCTGTTTTTAACTCTAGCTAAAACCCTTAACTCAGGTGTGGAAGTAACTGTCAGTGAAGCATTGGTTTCACTGTCAAGATGCTCAAGAAGGCTTGCTTTTGTTTTATAAATCTGAAAGAGATGTACATTTAATTCTAATGATTATAGGACTAAAGAAACAATACGTTTTGAGTATTTTTCCCTTGTTTGTTGTGTTTTTAATACACAATGTATGATATGGAAAATTAAAACACATTCCAGTAAAGTTATATGTGGTTTTGCTTCAACCTTAAGGAATAATACAGCCCTAGGCCCCTAGCATATTTGTGAAGATTCTGGTTTCTTTTTACCTGCATCATATCATCTGTACCCACCTCTTCAAAATCCTAGATCTGCCCATGTACAGGACTGCTACCCAAGTCCTTCCTCATTTCAGTTAAGCTACTGGTCCCCAACTCCCATGCCAAAAATTAAGAAATGAAAAGCAGCATGCTATCAAGACTGTGAACATCCTCTTTGCCAAAGCATTCTAATAAATCAGGTGGATTTTAACTCCTTGGAGGCTGGCACTAATCATTCCAACTCCTGCACTACTGGTATTAAAATTGGCTTTCTTTTGAAATCAAAGGAAATCTAAAGCATAGAAAATTGTATTATTAAAACCTAGCACTTATTACATCCCTGCCTGAAATCATGCTTCATGAGTACTTTCAATGTAACTATTGCAATTTAATTCAATCAAACTAATCACTTAGAGTTAGGATATTTCTTACTTTTACAAATGCATATTTGAACATGTAATCAGTGATGCATTTTTATTTCCACTACCTTTTTTCTGTGTCCATTTTTATGGAGTTGCACATACTTTGTTTTGGCAGGATTTTAAAAAGTGCATATATTTGTCTCTCACTTCTCTGAAATTCCATGAGTTCCACTTAAATTGTGAGGGTACTACAGAACTTTTGCTAAATTGAAACATCATATTTTTAAGGCAGTATTTTGAATGTGAAGGCATACTGATTTATTTATGTGTTCCTTCCGCTCCCCTCCTTTTTACTATCTGAGGTGGAGAGAACTACAAAGTAATTAGAAATGATGATTTTCTTTGGGCAAGTAAAAACTGTTACTAGTTGGAAAGTTGTGTTTTTAGCATAAATTACTTATAAAGCACACCTCTTTCTGCCAAAATCATAGGCTCCAATTATTAACATTTCTCCAGTCTCTTCTTTCTGTCCATCTCTCTTTCTGTCTCTGCACAAGCCTTTCTCAGAACTGGAGTCATTTCTGGCTGTTTTGTTCGTGCACTCTGTCAAAAAATATTTTCTGCATCTCTAATTTCATCAATATATGCTTTGACTGGGATTAATTCAGAGTTCTCCATGCTGTGTTTGCAGCAGCTGGACAATTGAAATTTCAGTTAAAAATCAGTAGCTGGTTACAATGTTTGCTTATGCTTTGTGCAAAACTTCTCTTGTGGGACTGCCTATTTTTAACACTTGTGTATACTTGTGTACATTTGATGAACATTTGTGTAGTTCAGTGGTGTTCAACCTTCCAGTCCTGTGGGCTGGATGAGCAGTATACAGCAGGTCTGCAGGCCAAATCCCACAGCCAGGGTGGTGAGTGGGTCAGTCCACAGGTATGATCCGGTATAGTAGCCTGGCCCCGCATACTGGATGCAGTCGTGCAACAGGCTGGGAAAATCCAGTATATGAGGCTATCATCCAGACCACAAGGCTCCCCATGGGTGGTAGCACTATTAATTGCTGCAGCTTCCAGATTGCCAAGTTTCTGGACATGCAGGGAGCCCCATAGACCAGATGACAGGGCCCTATGAGATGGATTCCACCTATGGGTTGAAGGTCAAGCACCACTGGTATTGTCTGTAAATCTGTTATATGGAGAAAGCTATAGAATATGCAGCATCCCATTTAAAAGTATTTGCATTGGAGAAGGCCCTGTTAGATATCCGGATGTGGTTGTTGCTTTTCCATTCTTGGGAGATGTGCCATTTTTGAGAAATAGAGAAATCACCATCATCTTTTACCTTGCTTCAATAGTAGTAGCAAGGATTATTTTTCACTGGGTGCTGCAATATACTGATTTTAAATTATAACAGTTTACAGCAGAGTCATGCTGAATAAATATAATTGTTTTGTCTGTTCATTCCTGTCCATTCCTAAGTGGAGCTAAATTGCTATAACTTTAAGTCTGTTCCATTTATGTGTAAAATTACAGTAGATTAGTTTAGCTTCAGCTATAACAGTATAGGAGGAGACAAAAAAAACAGTTATACTACTTTAGCTGATGCATGCTCCTGAGCAATAAGTTCCTGCCCCGCTTTTAAAATGGTATATTGTTACAGCTGTCCACAGCCCTAGACAGTTATCTCCTATATTGATACAATTTCTAAAATGCCCATCACCTGGGTTAACAGTCAGAGGTACCACAGTTCAGGGTTCTGTTCTGCATTTAAGTGGAGTACCATGTACATCTGTTTTCCTTGGCTGTTAATATAAAACTGACAGATGAAATTTAATAGGATCATTTTCTGTCTCACACTAGTGGATTGCTTTTATCTGAACTGGAAAAAGATTAGCATTGTGCATTACCTCTTAGCTTAATAAATGTCAAAACAGCAGGGCAATAATGAGGTCATTCCAGAACCCTAATACCATTTCTGCTAGTCAGAGGTGAGATTAACACTAGACGGGCAAGGGTTTGGTTCTAAAATATAGTCATTAGTATTCGTTCTCAAAATCAGGTTCATTGTGGGAAGATGTGATCACAAATTTTAACCATTTTATGGTAGCTTAATGGCATATCTGAAATGACTTTGAAGATCTCAGTCCAGTTTCACAAGGAGCAATAGTGTAGAAGGGAAAAAAAACATAATTGATACCCCTTGATCATCTTTTCTGGAATCCCAGAAAGGGGGCCCAGAGTAGATTGGGTATAGAAACCAACCTCTCTTGCTCCAGGGGTGAAACCTTTATCTCAGGGCTAAAAGGTACATTTGGGAAAGCTTGCACAAGCTGCACACTTTCTATATATCTTGAATCTGTTAGGGAAGTCTAACATCTTGGAATTTAATTACAAGGTAAAGCCCAACAGAATCAAAATGTTAGCAAGCTTTCCATTTGATAGGACTGAACTCTGTTTAACTGCGTTTTTCAATTGTACCCTAGCCTTGAACTGTGGAGAATTATAGCACAGGTCACTCCTGTGTGCTGCATGACCCAACTCTTGTTTTAACAATGCCAGATTGCTGGTTTGTGATGGAATTCCAAAATGGAGCAGTATTCCTAATGTAGATGAGATCAGAGTAGCTGGGACCTGCCACTGGTATGTTCAGTAACATTAAACTGGCAAGTCCTAAATAGAGATGGATCAGAAATAGGAACATTTGTCATATTCGTTACAACTTTCCAAATTCCTTATTTTTCTAACAGGTCTAGTCTAAAACCAGTAGTTGACCTACGGGGCTGTATTTTAGTAGTTTGCACTATGAGAAAGTACCTGCTGCTGTTACTTTTTATTATTACTGTTATCATTCCCAGCATCCTGGCTTTGGTCTTCAAGCCCAGAGGTGCTGGAATTGCAGTGAGGGTGGTCTGAGCTCAAACTTTTGTCTTGTCTCTCTAAATAGTAACCTCTCCAGCCAACTGATGGATTCCAAAGGGAGTCCTAGTGAGTCCTTCATGGGCAAAAGTTGGCAGTAACTCAAGGCTGGGACTTATAAAGCTGGGGAAAAAGTACCCTCCTGTGACTTGAGATCCTGTGCCAAGGCCATCATCCTTCCAGCCAAGAAGCATAGGATAGGACTCTCTTGAGAGCTTGTCAGTCCCTTTCATTAGTCAGCCAGAGGGGTTGCTTCTGAATGATGCAAGTCACTTCCTTTTCCCAGGGGCTGTGCATGCTGCTTTCACAGTGCTCTCACTCCTTGCCAGCTAAGGGAACAAGAGGCTGGGACTGATCAAACTGGTTTTCTGTGTGACTATGCAGAGAATACTAACATTAGGCCATTTTTATAAATATGATAAATGTGTTTTTTCCCAGCATTAGAGATTTTGCTCTCATCCTTCATCCCTCCCACTCCTTCCTTTGTCAGAGGTATGGGCATACAAGGAATTATTAACTTCACCAGTCAAAGCCTGCATGCGGGTTCTGAGGTTTTGTCCATCTCATTATAGTGAATGCATCACCTGATTGACTCAGTCGTTCTTCAGCTGCCTGGGGAGTGAGACCTACAGGAACAGTTGCAACAGTAATCCTTTCTCATGGAGGTGCATAGCATTGCTGCTGTGAGAGTAGGCAAGCTAGTGAAAGTATAGTTTAAAGCACCAATAATATATCTATTTATAGGAACAACTTTTTTAACTAAACTCTTTGCTGGAAACTTTTATGGACAGATTAAATTAAATTACATGAATTTTAAAAAGAACACCAGAAAATTGCAACACACATTTTCTTCACCGAACCTGTATTTTGAAGTATGTAAAAACTTGACAAATAAGGCTATGCAGTAACAAAAGAAAAATAGGGTTGTGCAACTGGTTGAAAGATATGATGTTCATAATGAAAAGAGCCCCCTCTATTTTGTCTAGTTACTTTTGCAATATATATTTTCTTGTACTTTAAGAAACCCACTGCACATTGGTAATACTTCCTTGATTATAATATTCCACATTCTTTTAAAATTATGGCCTGTTTTCTAAAGAGTCCTTTAAGTCCTACTGCTTTACCTGACCATCCATTCTGAAAGTCATAGGGAGTAAAATAAATCTTGGATATTTTGCAGAGTGAATCATTTCTGTTATGGACAAGCCCAGCAGTACACTCTATAGCTGAATTGAGATTTTTGTTTTCATAAAGACATTTGCTAGATTTAATATCACTGACAATTCTTTTACCCTTAGAAGAAAACTGCCATATGCATGGGGGTGATTTTGAAACTGGCCTCTTTCCGCCTGCATCACAAGTATGCAGAGGAAATCTTCTGAAACAGGATAGGATCCAATACTGTAGGGGAATATGTAGGAAAATTGTTTGTGGGAATATGTGGTTTGTACTTCTGTGGATTTTTGTGGATCATCTGAAAAAGAGGGAAAGTCTATGCCACATGAAGGCCCTTTGATACAAGAAGATCTTTTATCCCAGAAAAGCACTCCCATATCTACTTGTATTTATCTTCCATAGCCAATATGCAAATTCCAGGTAAAACCCTTTGCTGTTGAGTATTTAGTCTTTCTACATGACTTGTTCTGCTGTCTTTTTTTTGTCAGTAGGATAAGAGGTTTTGAGGGGGCTACTCAGAAAATACAGTGGTATTCAGTATAAGTAGGGGTTGCAGATTTAGACTATTAGTGAAGGACCTTTGGAGCCATGATGAATCAATAACATAATGTGCTACTCCTATAGAGGCCAGATATGTTAAACAACATACTTAAGGACTCTATACTTAATTTTTTTTTCACATTTTCAAAAATTTGTTTTTTGTTTATAACTTATCCTTTTTGCAGAGATTAAAGATTAGTTTAATTTTTTTCCTAAGGGATATTTCAGTTATTTTAAAAGAATATAAATCATTTTAATTCCATAACTCATAGAAATGAAAGGATGGAAGAAACTTCCAGAGATCATATAGTCCATTAGATGCAAGATCAATTATATACTAGTTTTACACTTGTATGAGAGCTGATCTGCAGCTTTCTTTGCTGTTTAGGAAAAAAGTAAAAGATTTTACTGTAAACCAAAATTGCTTTGTTCTGTATTAATCTAGTGTGTAATTGTATCTCATGAAATCCACAGTGTTAGAGAAAGTAACTGTATTGCCCAGTACTGTTTAATAAAATAGGAGCTGCAACCTTTTCTCTTGATACAAGTCTCTGAAAAGTACACTTGCTAAAACTAGCAAATTATGTTTTCTGAAATAATGAGCAAGGATCCTGGTTTTCTCTGATTAAAAAAATATCCCCAATTTTCAGATTAAAAAAAGTAACCCAAAATCCACATTTTTCTTTGATCAAAATGAAACACCACTAATATATAGATATTTAGCATATGTATAGCGTTTCATTTTGATCATGGAAAAATGTGGATTTTGGGTTACTTTTTTAATTGGAAAGTTGGCATTTTTTTATCAGAGAAAACCAGGATCCCTGGAACTGAGTTATAAAGGGTTGTAACTCTTCTTGCATGCTGTCTTGAGTTGGAAAAAGGAAATAACATTTCAAGTAAAAAAAATATACATTTTTACTTGTATGATTTCATCTGTATAAAACATTGTACACTGTATTGGATCTCAGAAGTCCTCTTCAGTACATTTCAGCACAGAGATATTATTAGCCTCTTAGATGTCATTCCCATAAAGGATTACTTTATTTATGTTTAAATGGGTCCATCCAAAGCTTTAGGAATTTGCATATGCAAAAAATAAATAAATAAAGAGATAAAATATAGTAATTAAGACCATTATTCAAAACATGAAATCTTCCTACACACAACCTAGGATTCCCTCATCATCCTGTTTCTCTTATGAGTCAGCCTGTTATTAGATCCTGGAAGCCGGGAGGAAGGTGCCGTGTAATTACTGCTGACTCATAATGGCAAATGGGTACCATCAGCTAGTAAGCACGTCTTTGTAGCTGAACCTGATCTCTCTGAGAGAATCTACAGTGGAGGCCTAGAGGATAGGAAAAATCCATATGGCTCTCTTTGAAATATTTCTCCTCGGCTGTTCTGTGAAGGAAATAACACCTAACCCTCCACTTCATGGCTTTGAGCTAGCTACCAAATCCTGTGCACTCTCCAGGATCTGCCTAGATCCTGGGTGGTTTCATAGTAGTTTCATAGACATTAGGGCTGGAAGGGACCTCATAAGATCATTGGGTCCAGCCCCCTGCCCAAGAGGTAGGAAGTCAGCTAGGGTCAAAGGATCCCAGCGAGATAAGGTTAGTGGGAAGCCAGGCCACAGCTTGGATGCCTAGGGCCCTGCCCAGCTTGATTGTGCAGGTTCAGAAGAGTCATGTTGCCAGGACTCCTGCAACCACTGGTGATTACTGAGGTCCCCCTCCATGAAAGAGACTCCCTATAAGGAGAGGGTATGGCAAGGATAATATGCCCAAAAGTTGTATTTCTTTCACCCTAGGCTTCACAAGGGTAATGTCCTTTTCTGCCCAGCCTGCTTCATACACACCTGCCCCCATCTGCTCCTTTACCCTTTTCCTTCCCTCTAAACCTCTAAGCAGGGGAAATAAGGAACACTGCCACTGAGGAGACCTGTTCCCTCCCTGCCCCCATTTTATTCTCTATATCTGGAGGCTGTAGTATGAGTGTATCTCAGGGGGTACAATTTGGCTGTTCGCTCTTGCTTCTGATTGGAGGGCAGAGCAGTATGACCATATTTTAGAGGGTTCACTGCAGGAACCTCTTTCTGAATAACAGATGTCCTTGCCAGAGCAAGGCTATTCAAGCTTATGTTTTGTTTATGAAAAGTGTTTCCTAAATGATTGGAGTTTTCTCTCCAATTCTCAGTATTAAAAAATAATATTATTTCTTACATATGACTGTGTAGTTTAAATATAATTAAAGGAAAACTAGTCTTTTTTCCCCCTCCTCTGAAGAGCAGCATTAATACATTTTAATACCAAGATGTTCTCAGTGGGGAGCAGGAGTCTACCATTGGCTCTTACTTCAGGCAATACAAACTGAAATCTAAAAGAAAGCTCCACAGCACAGAGAAGAAGTGAATTTTAGATGCAGAGGGAGAATACAAGGATGTAGACCATATCTGTATCTATAAAGCTGGAGATAAAAGGCTTTCTCCTTTCTATTTTCTCTTTATTTTTTTTAATAGTGCACTACAATACAAACATTACAACCTGGCTGACTCCTGCAGAGATGCCAGGCACAAGCATCGTGTCCAAAAATTAGCTTTATACATATGCTAAATTAAAGATTGGCAGCGACAGCAGCACAAATCCCATATTGGCAGCAGTTTGCAAATCCCACGTTGGCAGTCTTCTCAACATGAAAGAAGAGAGGAAATACAAAGGGCAAAAAGCCCAAGAGAATCTCTCTATCAAATAGCAACGGGTACAACATCTAAACTATATGGAGGAAAAATCCCCAACTACTTAAAATAGTAAATCTTTACCCAGGTTAGGTACCCAGGTTGTTTACCCAGGGTTCATTCACTGTTTTGGAGAAAGAGGGTGTATCTACACGTGTCGCTATGGCGACCATACTGCGCAGTAATTTAGTAGCTCTTTTTGGAATACTGAATCATGGTGCAGTAACAGTCGGTATGCACCGACTGAGCTGTATGCACAGCGGGCAGTTATTTTTAGCAGCTGCTTCGCCATAGCTGTGTGCTATACCAGTAGAGCTCATCTCTATGGCGAAGTAGCTGCTGGTCACATGTAGATGCCCGTGGGTGCTATGTTGCTATAGCACGTTGCTACAGTGATGTAGCATCACATGTAGACACTCCCAGAGCCTTCCTCTCAGTTGTACTTGGTGAGAACACCTACATAAGAAGTTTACTACTGTGGAGCTCCTTATTAGCTCCTCAGTAAAGTCTCTGTGTCTACACATGAGGCCATATTAGGTCATGGTAAACTAATAAATGCTGCTGTAGGTTAGTGCTCATAAATACAAGTACTGTCCTGTGGCAGTGTTATTTACTGTGCAGCAATGCACATGTAGATGCTGATGGGCTGGCTGGGGCATGAGATGCTTCAGTGCAGGGGCTGCCTGCCAGCTAGTCCCACACTGGAGCACCCTCATGTCCCAGCCAGCCCTTCTCCAGAACATGGAGCTGGGTCGGAGCAGCCCCAGGCTGGCAGGCTGGCCCCCCAGGGTCCCTGCCAGCTGGGGCCGCTCTGACCTGGCTCAGCATGCTGTGGTCTCAGGTGCATATGTACAAATGGTGCCTGAGAGCAATAAACTCTGGTGCAATATGCATGGCAGTTTATTGCTTCGCATTAATCACACATATAGATGCACCCTGTGAGAGTCAAATTTGGCCCTGGAGTGAGGGTTGCAACTTCATTGTTTTTGGAGGATTGCACACATTTTCATGTCAGGATGGATCTGATCCTTCAGTTACACCACTGTGAATCAGAAGTGGCTCCACTGAAGTCACTGGAATTACACCACTGTAACACCTGAGTAAGTATAAGAATATCAAGTCCTTGATGTTAATAAGAATATCAAATTCTAGGGGTAATATAATTCAAGTACTCCTTTTTAATAAAAATGTATTGATCTGATTGTCAATAGCAAACATTTTTTCTTGTTGAGGTGACCTGCATCTTTCATACACTAATCTAAAATTCTGGTGTTTTGTACATAATTAGTTTTTCCCAATTATTTCCAACTATTGCTCTTTTCAGTGTGTGTTTTGGAGCAATGAACAGTTTCTCATATGTACATATGAAATTGTGACAACTCTTTCCCCTGCATGCAGCTACTCTGGACTCACTATTTTGTTCCTTCACAACATGTCTATCTGGATTATTTTAAATTGGATTGCTTCCCACTGGAGAAGTCATTGAAGCTTAAAACATAACACACCTGTGAAGTAGTTCATCCATAGATTTTTTTTTATTTATTTTTTTAATCTACATTTGCCTCTGCCCAGGTTTTAGAACTTTTGCATCCAGTTTGAAAACAAAAGTGGAATCACAAAAAACAGGGATGGAAGGGACCTTGAGAGGTCATCTCGTTCATACCCCTGGCACCAGTCAGGATCAATATCTAAACCAACCAGTATCTAACCTACACTTAGAAAGCTCCAGTGATGACAACTCTGATTGTGTCAATCTTTCCTCATAGATATTACTTTTTAGGCTTCTGATAAAGGTATTTCCCCTCTCATCTCTGGCAGTTAACCAGTACTCAGGACACTGCTGGAGTGTTTTCCAGTTATATGAACCAGGTTTTTATTTGATGTCATCTCATTAATTTACAAAGAATGGGCACATCTACAGAAGATACTTAGCTCAAGATTAGAGCTAATTACTGTGTAGTAAGCATCACTGTCTACATGCGCAGACACTTACTGAACAGTAATTTGCTCTAATCCCAAGTAAATTTGCTACTTGTAAATACAAGTAGCAAATTTACTCAAGAGTAATTACTGTGCAGTATGGAATGTATACAGATGTACTCCTGGTGAGCTGGGCAGCAGAGGGCGCGAGATTGCTCCCTGCCCCTGGAAGCTGCCTGCTGTTGGGGCATGCTCCACTACTGGAGCCCAGGTGGGGACAATCCCCCCTGTCCCAGCAGCAGAGAGCTCCCAGCCCATGCTCCTTGATTGCAGAGCAGGGGATGTGAGATTCTTATCTCTAAGCCTTGGCTCAGGGACCACAGAGCTGATGCTGGGAGATTCTTACAAGGAGATAAGAATCTCCCAGCCTCTGCTCCAAGGTCCTGGAGCCAAGGCTCCACAACAACAACTGCAGAGTTGGGGCTGGGAGCTCCCTGCTGCCAGGGCAGGCGGACATTGTCCCCACCCGGGTTCTGGTGGCAGAGCCTACCCCAACAGCAGGCAGCTCCTGGGGGCAGGGAGCAATGTTCCAGCCTCCCTGCCAGCCCCTAGAGCCTAGAGCTTCCCCTTGCTGCTGCAGGGGGGCAGTGCAAGGTTAGCAGGGGTGGGAGCAGACTGCTGCCATGAGCAGCAAATCTGCTCCCGCTTTCTCACACATGTAGATGCCTGCCCAAGGAGGGTTTACTGTAGAATAAATTGCTCTAGAGTAAGCCCACCCTGATCATTTGCACATACAGATGTGCCCAGTATTGTGTAATAGAACAAACAGGAGGATTTTTCCACACTCAGAGTTCCACGTTTTTTATATGATAGAAGGTAGTTCTGTGGGGTCAAGTATTTGTGGTCCCAAAGTTTATACCCAAGGGGAATCCTATGCCTTAGTCACTAAATGGGGTAAGGAAGGAATTCTTTTCTCTCATGAATGCTACTGGCTTCCAGAGTTTGGCACTTCTGGAATTCTGGCTTCCTCTAAGGCATGGGAATGCTGGCCACAGCTAAGGCTGGGGGTGTTTGAGGAATATGTGCTGATGCTCCCATTGGTACTAAAAAAACAAGAGATTCCTGCCTAGAGGGTCTTGCTCTTACACTAAGGTCATCCAAATTTGGGGAAGGGAAAAAATATTTCTCCTAAGTCAATTGTCATTGTCAGGGAAAGTGAGGATGGGAGGGGGCTTGCTTTCCTGTGTAGCATGAGATACAGCATTCTTCTTAGGAACGTATATTAATTACTTCCCAGTTGTTGCTGTGGCAGTGCCTTCGTCTCCTCTGCTTTTATCTATGACATGTCTCAGGGTGTTCTTAGTATTTTATACTAGTGAATAAGAGACCAAATGGTGGTTTTGAGGATTCCTTTGGTTAAACTCTGCCTGCAAAAGCAGGAGGCCCCTTACAGTCTTACATTCCTGTGTCACTGTGACTTCCTAGTCATCACCCTATCCAAAAAAACCCCAAGGTCTTTTGGCTTCCTTTCTACCACTCTGTCCATGCTTTTCTGGCTTCCTCCTGGCTTCTCCAGCTGTTTCTGCTGGCTTTCTGATATTTTCCCTTCTCAGCATTTGGTGAAATAACCCCTCTCCTCACAAAAGCTTATGCATATCTACCCTGCCTTCAGCCTGACTTCAGACTAACACGGCTAACTAACTCTTTCTGATTCTGATGCACATGAACTGCAACCCACTTAATATGCAACCCCTGAATTTGCAGTAGGTTCCCAATTAAATCCACTTTAGTTTCCCTGAGCTAGTGCTTGTACAGGCCTTCTATATGGCCAGTACTTTAAGCAGTGGTTGCTATTTTTTCAGCTGTTTTACTCTATAATGGAAGCTAATTGCTTCTTCCATTCAGCTGGAATGAAGGGCAGATAGCATACCTGTCAACTGCAGTAAAGCCTCTAATTCCCACTGGGTGCATCTATACATTCATTAATGTGCTATAGTTACTGCACATTAAATTTAGTACTTGTATAATCAGATACTAAATCAGCATGCAGTCGCTAGTGCCACTGCATAGTAGTGCCAGCACATGGGTTTTTACACCCTCTTTCTCCAAAACAATGAATGAACCCTTTGGACTCTACCTAACTTGGGTGAAGATTTACAATTTTAAGTAGCTGGGGATTTTTCCTCCATATAGTTTAGATGTTGTACCCATTGCTATTTTATAGGGAGATTCTCTTGGGCTTTTTGCCTGTTTTATTTCCTCTCTTCTTTCTTGTTGAGAAGGCTGCCAATCTTTAGCCTAATACTACTGTGCTGTAGTGTATTAGCACAGGTTTTGCCCAGCACGCTACCTCACAGTGTTATTAAGCTACTGTGTAATTAGTGTCTCATGTAGATGTACCCAGTAAGTCACAGATGTATTTGCTGGGAGTCATCAGCAGGGCTGTCTTTGGGGGGGGGTGAATTGGGGTGGCCACCCCAGGCTCCACGCTTTGAGGGACCCCACGGGCAGTGCTGTACAGGCCCTGCTGCAGCTGGTGCTGCCGGCTTTAGCCGCTCACCACCTCCTCCCCTCCCCCACCTCCCCTCTGCTGCCAACATTGCTGCTGGCTTCTGTGGGCAGTCACCACCCCCACCCCCTGGCCCCACACGGGCTGATATACCCCTGGTCCTGCACACCCCTAGGGACAGCTCAGGTCATCAGCAACTACACCATGACAATAGTCACCTTATCTTACATAGATGCCTAAACTTGAACAAAGACATGGTGTGGTTGGAGCGAAAAGTAGCTTCAAAGTAGCCATTTCATAATTTTCTCTAATACAGGGCTATCACAAAAGGTGATTTACAAGATACAAACATGCAGGAATAGAGAGGTTGGGAATATATTACTCTATTTCCAAAGTGTCTTTTATTTTTTCAGTCATGACCAGGGATCCTGGTTTTCTCTGATTAAAAAAAAATCACCAATTTTCAGATTAAAAGTAACCCAAAATTCATGATTTTCCATGATCAAAATGAAACACCACTAATACATAATACATTAATCAAGGCAAAATATGGATTTTGGGTTACTTTTTTAATTTGAAAATTGCAGATTTTTTTTCATCAGAGAAAAACCAGGATCCCTGGTCATGACTTCCTGATGCAGCACTTGGACATCCTGAGACCTTCTCACTTGGTCATACTACATTTTGGATTTACCTGCCATAGTCCTTCTCAGGCTTTTCCCTCTTCAGTCTCAGAGCTCTGGCAAACTTCTCTTTACTAATCTCGGTTGTGGGGGGGTGAGGGGGAGAGTGCAGAGTTCTTCAGGCTCCCACCCATCGCTTTGCTACTTAATCCCTCATCTGGAAAACTTTCCCCTTTTGCCCAACCTCTTATGTTATATGGGCAGGAACACCTGCTCCATTAATTCCACAAGTCTGACAAACAATCTCGTCAAGTGCCAGTAGCTCCAGGGACTTGGATGCCTGTGGAAGTCACCTCAAGAGGGTAGGCATTCTGTGCTTGGCGTTTTTTTTATTATGTCAGTGTTCAGTTCTCTCAGTATTTTCATGATCCTGGAGCATTTTTTTCTTTCTTATGATCTTGTAAAAAATTCCTACAGCTCCAGGTTTCAAGCTGAGCTGGAACTGATGCTGCTGCAGCCCCTAGATACCAGCACTGGCAAATTCAGCTGTAGATGTCTGTCTGCCATTCAGGCTGCCACCAAAAGAGGCTGTTGCAGAAATGTTTTTCCTCCTCTGGGCTTTATTCCTTCATGACATCCAATCTGTAAAGATCAGAGAAAGAGAAGACAGAGGCAGCAGAGCAAATCATACCTACCCGCTTCATTCTCTGTATTGTGCTGCACCAGGGAGGCATGCAGGTGATGTGACTGGCAGGTTGTGGAGAAGAAGAGGCACTGGGCTATATGCTGCCTGTGTCACCCAAGGTGATAAATTATTGCTGTTATTCACTAATCACAGTGGCAGGATCACAGCAGGAGTGATTATGGAAGAGCATGTCAAATACAATACAAGCCATTGTTTCTCCAGTCTAGAAAAGCAGGGTCATTTGAGTGGGATCAACCTGAATCTGACTCATTCTCTGTTCCAGAATATGAAGAAGCAGAACTGAAGTCACCCAGAAGTCCTGAAGGGTGTGTATCTTGTATATGCCACTTCCTTACTGTTGGTCCTAATGCTACAGGCTGAACACAGACAACTGGTTTGTCTCAAGGCTGGGCTTGTCCTGGGCTTTCTCCTAGGAAAAATCAGTCATTTGTTTATAGCTGCATAGCTCCTCAGCAAAAAAAGATATTCTCTAACTTTTTCCCCGTCTTTAAACATTGGATCCCAAAAGGGCATTAATATATCTCACTGTGTTCCATACCTAAATCTGGTAGAAGAGTGTGCCAAGGACAGTTTAGGACAAAATCTGACTTTGCATGTTCCATGTCTAAGTCCCAGCCACATTCTGTTCTGCCTCCCAGGTGCCTAAGCAGCACTAGGTGCCACTTCCACAGATTTTTACACCATATTCCACCCTATGTCATTTGATATGCCTGATTGTGCATGCTTAGGAGCAATGCAGGATGGCTAAGTAGCCATCTAATTGTGAATGCACCTGGGAAACCACATCTATTCTGTGTGAGTCTCCAAATATGCAATTGGAGAAAAACTGCAACTAGAAGGAGATGGGGAAAGAGGAGAAGGACCCTCCCATGTTTTCGCCAAATAGCCTAGTGATTAGAACGTGTGTCCAGGAAGCAAGAGACCAATGTACTAGAGCTCCTTGTCTAAGTTGTAATCTTGGTCCTTTGCACCTTTTTCTTTCCTGTCCCCTTTATGCTTAATCAATAGTTTGATATTGTAAATGCCTAACATTGTATTAAGTCATATTTGGCAAGGCCTGGTCTTGTTCAGAATATTTAATTACTGACGTCCCCCAAGCAAACTGTCAACTTCTCTATCATAGTCTCACCTGAAGCTGACTAAGAGTGACAGGTATAGCTTTTATTCCTTTTTTAATTTGATCCAGTTTAGGATTCTGTAGATTCTCCTCCAACTCAGTCACCATCATCAATAGAATTTTTTATTCATTTCCAATTCCACAGCCAATGTCTGCTCCTAGTCTTACCTACACAAACCTACTGAAGACAGTGAAACTACCCGTGTATAGCTGAGGACAGTATTTGGAGAAGGAGGTTGTATATATATATATGCTCAACTTGATGTGCGCAATCTGTTTTAGTATGGAATCTGTTTGCTGGAGATATCAGTAAAACAAGTCAGAAAGAATATAACTGGCATTTGCTGGGATCTCAGGTTTGAACTGGCAGTCATTAAAAACTTCTTTACTTGTAAATGGAGAAAAATTGAAGTGGAAAATTGATATTGTCAGTCATGACAATAACCATTGAGCCCACAATACAGTTTATCGGCTTCTTTTCAGAGTAACTTTATTCAGAAACTTATTTTTTGTCTTATTTGAAATGTAACGCCTTCAGAGCTCTGGTTATATTGTAAATAGTTTGAAATAAATGCATGACTAGTTTTTGACTAATCTGGAGTAGTGCATGTAGTCTCCTTCTTTCTCCTAGTCTATCAAAAATACCAGTTCAATCTGATGTTCACCTTTACCATGAAGATCTGCTGTTTTCTCAGGGTAGTATATTTCTGGACTTTCTATCTTAACATTTTGTCTGGATGAAGGCCATCACCCAGGTGGACATTTGGATCAGGATTCAAAGTGCCCTTCTGGGTGTCCAAATGCAACTTAAATGGAGTTGAGGAATCAAAGTTTCAACAAGCAATTCAAAATGGCCTCATGCCAGCAGCCATAAAATACATTAGGTGCCTGAAATTGATTTGGTGCTTACATTTCAGCTTGCAAAATTCCTGAAGCATCTGCACTAGGGCTTCTGTACATGATCAGCAGAAATTCAGGTGAAGTGTTTAGGCACAGCATGACAAGTTTCTTTGGGTAAATGTGATATCTTTTATGAGACCAACTAAATAGTTGGAAAATTGTTCTTTGCAAGATTTTGGGCACAAACACCCTTCTTCAGGCATGGTCGTGTTTATGTGCTCTCCTGAATGGAATAGAAGCCAATATGCAAAATGCAAGTGTGAACAGCATGGCATCTCACTTGGGCTGAAGCTCCATTGTGATTCTGATTGATTCTGATCCTGAGAATCACCCAAACTGCCCAAATTATTCTAGCAGCAGGCAGAGAGGGAAAAAAACACATCCAACTAAACTCAGAACTGGTGGTGCCCATCTTTTGCCTACTAGATGGAGCATTCATCCAGGAAGCATTTATACATTTTGCAGTAGACAGTTATAGAGTAAAAACAAAACTATATCTGGCAGCAGGAACCAGAATCCAGAAATCTTGTCTCTCACAGGCCTTCTCCTGTTGGCTTGCTGTCTTTCTGGCCCTATGACATTTACGTTCTTGGCTCTTCAGCAGTTCAGCTTCAACGGGAAGGTTGCAATGTTCCTAACCTCACCTGTTCTATACCATACTGCAGGGGTGGGCAATTATTTTGGGCAGAGGGCCGCTTACTCAGTTTTGGCTGGCTGTCAAGGGCCACATGGTAGCATCGCCCCTTGACAGGTGCCCCACGCCTTGACAGGTGCCCCGCCCCCTGGTCACTGCTTTCCTCTGCACAGGGAAGGAGCCCAGGGAAAAGCTGAGTGCAGAGGGGTGGGAAGCAGCCCCTCACCCACCCCATATCCAGCACTCCCTGCTGCAGGCACTTGCAGCCCACACAGGGCTGTTGGGAGCAGGCACAGGTAGCCCCAGACGGGCTGCGAGCAGCTGCAGTGCAGGGCACCAGTCATGGGGCAGGGAAGGGGCTGCTTCCCCCACCCCACACTCCTTCCCTGCCCAGGGTCCCCCCTCTCCCAGAAACCAAAACAAGCAAATAGA
>NW_017729032.1:126044835-126045549 GCF_001723915.1 Gavialis gangeticus
CCTCCCCCCCCAACAGTTGCCTGTGGTTCTGGCGCGTGGCAGCCACTTGCTCCCAGCCAAGAAACCCTGGCTGGGGCTTCCAGCTGGGGAGGGCAGAGCCAGGCGGCCTGCTGTTGTTGAAGCCCACTGGGCTTCCCCTGAGTCCTACTGCCCTTGGTTCCTGTCATTTTTGACAGGAAATAAGGGCAGAGAAATGTTAATTTTCTACATTCTTTTAGGGGCCCTGCAGGCTGGATAGAATGGCCCCGCAGGCCACATCCAGCCCGCGGGCTGTATTTTGTCCACCCCGCTCTACTGGTTAGGGCCCTCTCCTGGGAAGTGGGAGATGTGGGTTCAAATTTCATGAGTGAGGTGGACCCAGAATCTGCCCTCCCACCTTTTAGGTGATTGTTTTAACCACTAGAGAAAAGGTGGGTATTGAAGAAAGTGTACATATTGTAAATCACCAGTCTTTAGAACCCAGTTACAATGCTATCTCAGAAGTGGGATTGGCCATTGTGAGTTTCAAGTGAATATAAACTAAAACACATCCCTCATAGGCAGTGCAAGGGGGAGCTAATGGGGCTTAGCGCCCCACAAACACGGGGCAACATACAGGAGCCACTGGAGGGCTTGCAGGCAGTAGGCAGCCACCCTGCTGGTCAGGTCGATCAGGCCCTGGCCCCCCTCAGTCGTGGGCAGGTAAAGGGCAGCTCATGGGAGCCAGTGTCGTCC
>NW_017729032.1:126050549-126052339 GCF_001723915.1 Gavialis gangeticus
GTGTGGGACAGAGCCACGAGCGGCTTGTCCAGGGGTGCAGCTCCTGTTGCTGTGCTCACCCCAGGAGGTAGAGGGGGCTGTGTACCCCTGGATTTGCACAGGGCAAGGCAAGCTGCTGCTGTGGGGCTGGGGCTGGGGTTGTGCCGGGTTCTTTCTGGGGATGACTCAGAGCAGGGTAGGGCAGGCGCAGGGGTCCCGGGGGCTCTGTCTCCTCTGGCCCAGTCGTGCAGCTGAGTGTGGCTCTGCTCCAGCCCCTAGCTTTGGGTCCCCTCGGTTGGTGCAGGGCCAGAGCTGGGGCCGGGGCAGGGAGGCAGCTGGGTCCAGTGCTAGGCTGGAGGATGGCAGATTTGTTGGCATGGGGAGTGCCAGCACCAGGCAACAACCCCAGGCATGGGGGAAGGGGTAGCCGCACAGGTGCAGTGGGCCCCTGCCCCAGTCCCGATCGTGGGCCTGGCTTAGCTCTGTTTCCACCCAATCCCTGCCTGGTCCCAGCCCCAGCTCCACTCCCTCCCACCCACCACTGCCCTTTCCCCTCCCTCCGCCCCTTTCCCCACAGACTTTCCCGCCTGGGGGAGGTGATCATGCACACTCAGCCCCCCATTTTTTCTCTCCCTCTGCTTATGACATCCCTGGGCTTTAGCACAGTGGCTCTCAAACTTTTTTGTACCAGAACCCATTTGTAAACGTTGATGGCCAGTCCTGACCTAGTGCTCCTCACTCCTGACCCAGGCCGCAGCCCCCCAGTCTGTGGGGCAGAGGGTGGGTGTGGGGGCTTGGGGGTTGTGAAGCATGGGGAGCCCCAAGCAGCCCCTTGCAGGTTGGAACTGCAAAGGAAAAATCCATGGATTCCCACGATTTTCTCCTTTAAAGGAGAATCCTTTTTTAAAGTTTGTTGATCCTTTTTTGACCCCTGATATCCAGCCCTGTGCTGCCATGGCAACCCCCCCCCCCCATGCTGCTCCACTGCAGCACAGAGAGCATCTGAACTTGCAGTATGTGGTGCCATAGATGTGTCTGTGGTGCCATATACCACATGGCCATGCTCATCTGGACGCGGGCTATGTGTCCACATATGAATTGCTCTTAAGTGTCTCCAGAGGCTCTCTATTGACTATACAGGGATCCTGGGTGCTTAACTAGGCCATTTTGAAATTCCCTCCTGGGGCAGGCACTCAAAATCTCTGCCACAGTGAAGTGGGGAGGACATTGTGGCCAAGGTAAATTCCTATTTTTACACAAGTGCCCTGAGACCTTTGAAATTATGCTGTGCAAATTGAACTTTACTGCTGGGGTTTATCCAAAGGAGTCCTCTTGCAGATAATGCTTGAAATGTAATTGATCTCCCCTGGAAGAAAGGTGAGAGTCAGATCGGCTGGGATGAGAACCTCGTTAAAGACTCAAGGTCCTCAGGTACATAGAAATCTCAGGTGGAGCATTTGCTCACAAGAACTGCCTATCTTACATGCAACAAGAAGCTGCAGCTGTTCAAACAGATCATGTTTATTTTAGACACCTAAATATAGGCATATGCATCTTAGCACCAGCAATTAACCTTGAAAATGTCCTTAATTTCCTCTTAGTTGCATGTATTTTTCTTACCTATTTTTCCTGTTAAAGACTTTTTTTTGAGAAGCTGGTTAGTAGCACAGATATTTCTGACTCGCAGCTGTCTTTGTCTTGCTTCTCATTGTATAACAGATTCCAGTAGGTTTCTGATACTGAGATTCTTGTAATAATGTTTGTAAACTGGTAGCTAGTTCTCTGATGAATAAACTTCACCTTTTTAAGAC
>NW_017729032.1:126057339-126066178 GCF_001723915.1 Gavialis gangeticus
ATTTTTCTTCCCTATTTTTCCTGTTAAAGACTTTTTTTTGAGAAGCTGGTTAGTAGCACAGATATTTCTGACTCGCAGCTGTCTTTGTCTTGCTTCTCATTGTATAACAGATTCCAGTAGGTTTCTGATACTGAGATTCTTGTAATAATGTTTGTAAACTGGTAGCTAGTTCTCTGATGAATAAACTTCACCTTTTTAAGACAGATTTAATACTAAGCCTTCTAACTAGTTTTTCAGAAATCATGAGCTTGATTACCTTGATATTTGAACATGTCATTCCCGAATATAATGAGTAAAATAATTAGCCTGTTATGCAAATCAGAATTGTGCAATCTTCTTAGTTAAAGTAAATATCACAATTCAGCTGAAAATTCAAATAAAATACACATTACATCATTCTAGATGATTAAAGATTAGAGCCTCATTCTCAACTGCCTTGCACTTTGTATAGTCATTTACCAATGCAAAGTGAGTGAAAGCTGCTATGAAATCCAAATCATAACATTTTATATCCACTTTGCACAAGTATAAGTACAAAGTACTGCAAAGAACTGCAAAGTACTGTAGAGCCAAGCATATGTATATATGTTCCAAGCATATGTATACATGTATATATATGTATATACTGCAGAGTACTTTGCAAAGTACTGCAAAGTACTGCAAAGCACTGTAGATCCAGGCATATGTATATTTCCCAAGAGTTTTAGGAAGAGGTTCTAATTTCAGATTCATGGCGCACACTTCTCCATACCATTTTATTTTCCTCAAGCAAGGGTATTACTACATTTTACATAGTGTAAAATACACAATTATCAAAACCATGCAAATATGATATGAGGACTTACGTGTGAGTATAGGAGTGAAAGACAACCTATGTGATCAACAGGGATCCTGTTTTTTTCTGTTTCAAATTGCAAATTCTCTGATAAAAAATGCGTTGCAGATTCTCTGATTAAAAATCCCAAAAACTGTGATTAAAATGAAACACCATTATATATATAGATATCAACTGAACACAATGTTTTATTGATATATTTACAATTTTAAAGCAATTTGGAAGCCTGCCAGTGCCTCAATGCCTATAGTAAAATACATTCTAGATACCTTTAAATGTTGGCGTTTGATTTTGGGTTTTTTATTATGGAAAAACAGAGCTTTCCCTGCCCCCTTCACTCACCAGGACATGGGTCCAGCTGTGTTGTTCCTCTCCCCGCCCCGCTTTGTGGAGCTGAGTGGCCCTGATATGCTGGTGCCCTGTCCCTGTCATTGCCCCTCACTCCACACCCACAGCCCTGCCAAAGGGGCCTCCAGGTGCCAGAGCTATGGGGCCAGGGACCCAGGTCAGCAGCACCCTGCCCCTGCAGCAGCGCTGCCCATGGGAGACAGTGGCTGTTGCGGCCCCAGCAGGGAGCAGAGCCCAGCTCCCTGTCCCCCATGGGCCTCACTCCCAGAGCAGAGCCCGTTGCGGGGGGGGCTGCCCACTGCAGGTTCGGGATGGGCAGAATGGGGGCTGGGGTGGGGAGTTCAGTGCAGCTGCCAGCCCTGTGCTGCCATGGCAAGGCACCCCCTGCCTGCTTGGTATCATCAGGGATGGCGGCTATGCCCCCACTGCTGCCAGGCAGGCAGGGGGCATCTCACTATGGTAGCACAGAGTTTGGGTAGTGGCACGAACTTGCCTGCCCTGTTCTGCCCTGCTGCATTGGGTCCCACCTGCTGGGCTGTGGGGCCCCAGGGGGAGGGTAGCAGGGTAGATAGCCCAAGCCCACAGCAGGCAGCCTGCATCTGCCCCACACATAAACTTGGGGGACATGTGTCCCCCCATGTCCCACACAAGTGCATGCAGCAGTGGGAAGCCAGTCCCCCCCTGACTCCCAGATGAGCTGCCTGTGGCTCTGTCCCGCTCCACACCTGGGCCCTGCAGCCACATGTGGCCCCAGGCCCCAAGCCCCACATGCTGCCCCAGCTGGGCAGCAGCCCCAGCCCTGCCCAACTCCCTCCCTCACTATGGGGGCCTCAATCTCCCCCTCCCTGCCCAGACTTACTGTGGGAGCTTCTCTGCAGGCTGCGTGGTGGTCATGTGCATGTGTATGTGTGCAAATGCACATGGTGCCTCCTGCCTGACTGCCTTCCTCCCACTCCCCCCAGCCCCTTACAGGCTGGAAACCCTCCTTAACCCACATTTTTCACTTGTAAAGGAGAAAATCCAGGCTTTTCTCCTTAAAATGAGAAAATTCAGGTTTTACAGAACAGAAAACCGAGATCCCTGGTGTTCAATTGTATTGAGAACATTTCTGTAGAGAGTAACTATGAAATTTTAGGCATAACAGAATCTAAATTTACAAGGAACACCCACCGCAGACATAAGTAAGGGAAGTGGTACAGAAGGTCATTAGATTTTATTATTATTTAGCTTAGTCAGGTAACTCGTATTCAAATTTGTACCTTTGGAAATTCCTCCTTTTATACATGTGATGCGCCAATTCTTTCCGCTTTTGCTTTAATTAAGTGTGAGAAAAGCATTTCATCCTACTGGTAGTTTCTTTATAGTTATGCTGTGTTTAGGTGTGCATTTAAAACAGGATTGAAGTTCCACTCTCTAGTATTTTAATGATAGTCATTCTTCCTTTGTGGTCTTGTTGACTTTTATTTTGGTCAAATATTTTCTTCCTTGGTTCTCTTGAACAAACGTTAACAATATTTGAAGCAGCAGGACAATGACCTCTGTTGTTCCCCTGATTTACTTGTGGCAGATTAGGGTGCTGTGTCTTGTGGTTGTGTTACAGGGTTAACTGTGTAGCTTTAGTAATAGGTTAGAGATGATGATTTGTATGGGATAGCTTGGATAAGAATGATCCTGCCTCATGCAGGAGGTTGGACTAGGTGACCTCCAGAGTTTGCTTCCAGACCTACTTTTCTATGATTGTATTATTATCATTTTGACAGAAGGAACATTTTCAATTGAACCCATTTAAAAACTTCAGATCATAATGTTTTCCAGACACATCTGGCTAAAGAACCATAGTCCTTAAAAACCACTCACAAGGTAATTCCCAAAGCAGCTTAGACACAGTCTTTTTTTACAGTTTACATATAAAAGAATTAATTTCCCTTGTTTGTTATAACCTATTTCATCTCTGCACAGAAAAGCTGACAGGTTCAGACAGCCACTTTCACTCTCTGGCAGTATTAAACTGCCTGTATGGATGGGCAGGAGGGAATGTGGAGACAGTGAACTAGAGCAGCATTTCTCAACCCATGGGTCATGACCCAAAAGTGGGTTGCAAGAATATATTAAAGGGTTGCAAACAAACTTTAAAAATGGATTCTCCTTTAAAGAAGAAAAACATTGGAAACTATGGCTTTTCTCTTGCAGGCTGGCAGAGTTCCAGCCTGCAAGGGGCTGCATGGGGCCCCCCGTGCCCTATACCGCCTGGGTTGTGAATGGGGGGCACTGGGTCTAGACTGGCCATCAACATTTACAAATGGATCCTGGTACAAAAAAGGTTGAGAACCACTGGACTAGAGGATAGTTGAGGACAGTTCTCCAGTGGATCATACAGCAGAATATTTAAAGCAGGAAAGAGATAAGATTTGACCAGAAGGGAATTTTGGGATAGGATCAGCAATTCGTTTAAATTATTTTCCTTTTCCATCCTATGTCCCATCCCCCCACTATTGTTTCCTCCTGGGTATGTTAGAGGTTATAGGATGTGTGTATGTGTTTTCTCTGTATTAATCTTGACTAAAGAGAAAGTGTATGTATGGGTTGGGCCTTTATAACAGCCATTACTGGAAGTATTTTGACTCCTTGTCTCCATTAATTATTTTGTTGTTGGATGAGGATGAGGAAAACTATGCCAGACCGAATCACTGTTATGCGATAGTCGATAAGAAGGCTGAGTGTATCAGGCTGATTCTCTATATGACCATTAAATATTAGTAATTCATTTGAAGTGCTTTTTTTCCACCCATTTTATCCTTGCTTTTCCTATGGTCATAATAACTGTTGCTGCAGGCAGTGAACCAATGAACCCTGTAAACAGTCTTCTGTTCCAGGTACACCCAGGTGTGCCACAGCAGATTTGAGTAAACATCTTCAGTAAAATCAACATTGCCTTGCAACAGCTCCATTAGTTAAGTCTCACAGTACCAAGATTGCAGTTGTTTTTCAAATCTATTTACACTTTTTGTGGCCAACATAATGAATTCAGAAATGAGAAATCAGCCTGCAAAAACAGTCCAAATTCAAATAAAATCACCCCCACGCTAGACTATAACAGTGGCAGATGGACAGAGGAAGAAAGTGTATATAGTCATATTTTTTGCCATTATAGTATAGACCCTTTCAGATCGCAGCAAGCAACTTACCATCTGCAAATCTGAGTCTTTCCTTTTCTGCTGAGGCACTGATTCAAGATTCATGATTTCCTAAGTTTGAGTTAAAGTGTTAAGTGGTTTGTTTTACATTTAAAGGCATATTGTCCAATGTTATTCTTTATGCTGGAGAAAAGCTCCCTGAAAAATTCCATAGAACTGCTACCTTATCTTCCTTCAAATAAGTCCTTAAGCCTCACTTCTGCTGTGATGAATACAGAACCTGTCAGATGATAACAGTTAGGCAGGTGGCGAGCGAATATTACTGCTTCTCACTGGCTTTATTGCACCTATGTATTGTGCATACAGCTAGTCTGTAAAGCATTTTCCTGATTGTTACCTCCCACATGTTTGTTTGGCTCTGGGGAAACTGTTGGGAGAAGGGCTGTCATGTAGTATATGTATGTACAGTGCTCAGATCACATTGAAGTCCTGACTTGGTGAGATCCTCTAGATGTTACTGTAATGCAAATAATGAATACTACTTATAGCTGGTTAGTCTAATTCGTCCTTTTAAAATGGTTAAGAACCTGACTGGCAGTTAAATGTGTAATTCAATTCTAATTTGTGTAAATTGCTTTATGCTGATTTTATGCCAACCTAGAATAATGCCTGTGTAAAATATAATCACAAACAAAACATTGTGTATATTGAATACTATCACTGTGAATAGCTGAATTGCACATGGCATTTTACCATTACAGTATCTAGGACCATGCTGATACCATGTGATCACCTAGTTTGTATTATGCTATCTACCTCCATGGAGAAAAGGTATGGAGTATGTGAATCAGTTTGGTGGACAGGCTGTTGTTGCTTGTTCTGATATTCATGGCTCTCTCACTCTCTTAATCTTTTTTTTTTTTTTTGCCTCTCTGCTCAGTAACCTGACACTTGCTTTAGTGGGAAGCTCCTTCATGGGTGGAGGCCTCCCTTGAACTTGCCTGACAAACATAGAACATAGTACAGATCTGGCAGTTCTGGTTCAGTTCAGCATATTTGTCTAATTTCTGCTGAATCAGGATTAGTCTTTGCAGGTGCTGAAATAAAGGAGATGCTAGGTATGATTGTTTTGTAGACAGCAGACATAAACCTATATACAAAAGGGAACAGCAACATTTTTGCTCTAGTTCTAGACAGATAACCTAAGGCAATGAAACATCTACCAGAAGCAAGGAAAAAACAATTTGCATGGAAATTCATAAGTCACCAATTAGTGTAAATAGAGTCGAGAAGCAAAGCTATGACTTGCCTTTTTGTAAAAGAATAATTTTTGCATCAGACAAGCGGCAGAGTAAGCTTTCTACCTGGATCTTGTATATGGGATCCAGATTTCATTTTGAAGCGTGATTTTTACAAACTGTTTAGTGTTCATGTGTCATTACCACTGTTGTGCCAGATTGCACCTGGCATCGATATAAACAAAGCTTTGGCAAGAATTCTTTCCTTTGGGATGGAGACATCTGATTTTCAAGCTGAAAACATGTCAGCGTTGCAAGACACTCCAAATAGCCTGTTTTACCAGTACAGCAAATTAACCCGCCTGGTGTAGTGTTAAATGCTTTACAAACATCGGCTGGAGGCGAGGGGGGACATGGCAAAAAACAAACAAAAACATTTCAATAACTTGTTTGTCTAGGATCAGTGAAAGAAATGCAACTAAAGCAAGAGAAGTATGAGATGCCTGAGAGTCAAGAAGGCAGAAGGTCAAGGTGGAAACCAGACATTTCTTACTGTTTCCTTGGGTTTCATTTGCAGAATTCTTGAGCCAATGTTATCAAAAAGAGAACTGAAAGGTTTTGAATCAAACAATTTATGAGATAGAAGGGAATATCCCAGCAAAAATCTTCATATAAGAAATAAATTGCTGTAACCAGCAAGCAGTGGAAATACTCAGTATATCATTGTCTTTAAGAGGAAGGTTTGCTGAAAACAGTTAGATATAACTGGATTCCCTCTAAGACTGCAAGCTTTCTATAAATAAGTAGAATCTAGGCAAAAAGGACATATACTACTAATATAATTATCAACAGTAAAGTTGCTGACCTGACATTTTGGCATGCAGAATTTATAGAGTACAAGTTCTTTTGGGTAGGTTCTGTCTTTTACTAGAGGTTTGAACAGTACCTGGGAGAATAAGTCTTAACCTGCTTGTGGCTCTTTTATACTCTTGCAACATAAATGCTAAGTGATAATAATTATATTTTATTAATTATATATCTATAAACAAGCAGGGCTAAATCATCGTACATGCTATCTGGAAAAGGCAGACATTTGTCCTTAGAAAAACCTTGCTGTTTATGAACACATGGGTTGAAGCTATTTTGCTATTGCTGTCTTGCTTTTTTATTGTTCTAATATCTATCTCTGCTCCAGTGTGCATTCTACAGGAATGTACATACTGTAAATAGACTAAAATAATTAATTACCATTCCTAGTGCAAATTGTGGAAAGTTTATGTTCAAGTGAATGATAATTCCAAAGAGAATTATTTTTTTACTTGGAAAAGATGATTGATTCTTGCTTGGACAGACATTAAGGACTTAGCTTCCTTACTAGCAGAACTGATATCTGGTCAACAGGAAATGGAAACTGGCCAAGAAACTGCCAACACAAAATTTGAAGCTGTGAAACCTGGTCAAAAAGAAATAAAGCCAAATAAGCAACAGATGAAAGATGATCTTAAAGCAAATGAAGGCTCACACAGTAACCACTGACGTCAGAGGGGCTAGGCCTTATTTGCTTGTGTAAGTGACAGCAGATTGTGACACCCAGCAGTGACCTAGTTCGGGTGGTTGTCTGGGCTCCTCCACCACTACTTCAAAAAACTAAAGCTCCTTCTCCTCCTCCTTGCAAAGAGGACACTAACAACAATGGAGCCTTTGTATGAGAAGGATACTCAGAATCCTAATCGAGGACTAATCCTTAAATCAGTTGACTGGGAACCAGCTATGAGAAGAGAGGCAGACAAAGAAGACTTATGCCAAATGAGGATCTGGCCCATTATCTTCATTTTACAGGTAAAGATGCAAAGACACAAGGACCTGCAGTGGCTTTCCCCAAATTATGCAAGTCTGTAATAGAACTGAAAACAGAATCATAGAAAATTAGGGTCGGAAGGGAGGTCATCTAATCCAATGTCCTGCTGAAAGCAGGACTGTCCCCAACTAGATCATCCCAGCCAAGGCTTTGTCTAGATGGGTCTTAAAACCTACAAGAATGGAGATCCCACGCTGTTGTAGTGTTTTACTACCCTCCTAGTGAAAAGGTTGCAAGCCTAAACTTCCCTTGCCACAACTTGAGACCATTGTTCCTTGTTCTGCCAGCATCCACCGATCTCCTGACTCCCAGTCCTGTGCCTTATCTGATGGCTAAGCCAGCAAGACAAAATCAGCTAACCGCCACTCTTCATTGTCTCCATAACTCATGCTGATGTTTAGGAGCTGCAAGGGCTTTGGAGCCCACACAGAGAGTCAACAAGGGAACCTTCCATGGTATGGGGAGCGTCACCCACTGGTAATATGAAGTTTTGGGAAAATAAAGTAGGATCAACTTATCTGATGCTATCTATATACGTATAAAGTTGTTACCATTGTCACATCTCAGCACCCATTATATGCACAACCCCAAAAGCATACTTTTGTTCACAGACCAAATGTCACAGCAAAGTCAGACTACAAAGGTGCACTTCATGGGGTCCCTGGCCAGTAGGAAGCTGTCTGCAGACAGTCAGTCTGAATGGAAAAGTCCTGCTAATTGAGGGCCAGTGCAGCTTTGCCCCAACCACCTTCCCTCTTCCCTGCTCTCTATCTGTAGGAAGATCGTTGTAGCATAAAGACACCAGAGCAGCTGTAACAAGCACTCGCAATCAATTGCCCTTCTTGAGGCAGAAGTGGGGCTCATTGCATCTTGAGGTCTTGAGGTTCGTATGGACAGGATTGTACTTATGTCAGAGGTCAGCTCCTCACCACACAGACTACGATAAATGCATTTTCTTTGCTGACAGATATTACCTGGGGTCATGTATTTAATTCTTTCTAAGTCCGCATGGATGTCTGATGGGGTCACAACTTTTCCCCATGTACATGCTCCAGCAGACCCTGCTATCATTTCCATTGAAAGCCTGTGCTGTACTGCCTACAGGACTTTGAATGCCAGGCTGAGTACAGTATGGGCAGCTTTACAAATGGTTCACAACCTCCTTAGGGGCTGAAGTGAAGAATATCGTGCTGTGAATGCAATGCAAGACCTCCCTGGAGGCTGCAGAGCACCCCCGCTCCATCCCCTGCAATCCTTAAGATTGAAAATGGGGGCCAGTATCAGCACTCTGTATATTTTTTCACCGCAGACTGCACAGAGCACAAGCCTGCTTTTCCCTGCACCAAATCTTCCCCCAAACTTGTCCCCTCTGGCTTCTCAGCTCACATTAGGATAGAAGCTTAGTTCTAATTTTGAGCCAAATAAG
>NW_017729032.1:126071178-126073703 GCF_001723915.1 Gavialis gangeticus
AAAGCAAAGATCAAATCACTCAGTTGGAAATGAGAATTATATTGGAAGAGGTGACTGGAGAATATGAAGGGACATACAAAGAGTTGTTTATTATTAGTAGTATTGTTGTTGTTACGTAGACTGTAATGGCAAACATCAGTAATTTGAAAGAATGGACCTTAACATAGTCCAGGAAATAGAAAAGATAAGGAAAGTTTTAAGGAGGTTAAAGATATTCTAACGAAGAAATATGGAGAACTTAGGAACTTTGAAAATCATTTGGAACTGAATAACTGAGGTTTGGAGACCACTTTGGAAGTTAACAGCTTGAACAAGGAAGCAGAAAAGAAAGAGACTCCAAGTAAGAAAGAGATTTTGACATTTTGCAACCCTTTTCTGCTACTATTATATGATACCCCAAAACTTCAGAGCAGTTTGCAGGGGTCAGTTTGCAGGGCTCAGAAATCTATCACCTTGGAATGCAAGATTTCCTAGGACATTTATGTAGCCTAATATAACATTCCATGCCAAATGAATGGTGGGGAAGAGTACTAGGGTAGGGAGTTAGCTGGTAATGTAAGCAGGCCAGTTCTTAATGATGTTGCAGATTTTCCATACAGAAAAGAAGTTTGAGTTCTCCAGACTTAATGAAAACCCTTGATTATGAGTGCTTTGAGGCCAGCTATCAGGCTGAGTTGGACATAGTCCAGCTGAGAGCAAAGAGAAGGACAGAAGCTCACCTGAGCTCACAGAGAATCTGAACAGATTGATATATCTGACAACATAACCACACGTCAGCACTGACACCTAGGACCTATTAGAAATGGGCCAATATATTGATTCCCATCTGGAATTAGGGGACGAAGCTAGAGGAACTTTGTGAGACTATTTTACTACAGAGATGAAATTATGCAAGACAGGAGGATGGCAAAGGTGGAAACAACCACTCCTGGGGAAAATAGAAGCAATACCTTCTGAATCTTATGAAAATAAATCTGCATGTAATACACGTGACAGGAAAGGGGATGCTAATTAAATACAGGAAATACTTGAGAGGTTTGGTGAAAAGTAAGAAGTAGTTTGCAAATTAAAATAATTTATTGGTAGTGCAATAAAAGGCAATCAAGTCAGATGCTGATGCAGGAAGACAGCTTGCTATAAAAAAGAAAGTGCATTTAAGCTGGAACAAACTTTCATAGGTGTCTGTTGGCAAATCTTTACGACTTGGTTGATACCAAGTCAAAATTTGAATTACCTATTATAGACAGCTCTGTTGTGGTTTTCTTAATTCATGCAATTAAATAATAACAGAAGTTTGAGTGTGACACTGAAAATGTGAAGTAGGCAAAACTTGTGAATATGACTTACATTTTAACTTATTTGTTTAGAAATTGATTGAATGAATGCAGTCTTGTAATGTAGAAATGGTTATATTGATGTAAAGTTTTTATATTACCATAGTTTATTTGTACACATTTATGAGAATAAAATATACAGCTTTGATTATTTGTAACCATACCAAGGTATTTAATACCTTCATTTTCTAAATTGATACAGCTAATCCAGTCCAAAACCTGGGTGCAATCCAGAGTTAAGATTTATTAACCCAGATTTACTACAACTGTTAGGCAGTTGTCCAAAACTGAACACCCTAAGTGGTCTCATACTAACGTTGATTTAGGAAAAAGCACCAATCCAAAAACAGAGAGAAGTGGTTTAACAGCTTGACCTGTGGAATTTGAGTATGAGATACAAGGGAATGATATAGTAAGTAGGGCTGCGTGAAGCTTTGGGTGGTGATTTGATTTGGAAGATATTCGACTGGATTTGGTGGCCGAATCTCCAAATCTAAATGGAATTGGGTGACCAATTTAAAGGTCTGAATAGACTCAAAGCTCTCTGAATCTGTAGTAGGGAGGGAAAGACTGCAGCAAGACCTGGATAGGTTACAGGTGTGGGCTAACAAAAACAGGATGTGCTTCAATACTGACAAGTGCAGGGTGCTGTACTTGGGCAGTAGTAACCAGTAGCACACTTATAAGATGGGAAACTCCCTTCTTGAGAGCACAGAGGCAGAAAGGGATCTTGGAGTCATTATTGACTCCAAGATGAACATGGGCCGACAATGCAAGGTCACGGTTGGCAGGGCTAACCGGACCTTGTCGTGCATCCACAGGTGCATCTCTACCAGGGCCAAGGAGCTCATCCTCCACCTCTACGTGACACTGGTCAGGCCACAGCTGGAGTACTGTGTGCAGTTCTGTGCGCCCCACTTCAGGAGGGATGTGGACAACATTGAGAGGGTCCAGAGGAGGGCCACCTGCATGATCCGGGGACAACAGGGCAGACCCTACAATGAGAGACTGTGGGACCTAAACCTGTTCAGCCTTCGCAAGTGAAGGCTGAGGGGATACCTGGTGACCATCTATAAACTCACTAGCGGGGACCAGAAGGGTTTGGGAGAGACCTTGTTTCCCCTAGCACCCTCTGGCATAACAAGGAATAACAGCCATAAGTTGTTGGAGAGTAGGTTTAGATTAGACATC
>NW_017729032.1:126074281-126076120 GCF_001723915.1 Gavialis gangeticus
TTTTTTTCTTAAAGGGCTGGAGCTGGCCTGGACGGGGCACCCATGGGGGGAGGCTGGGGAATTGAGGGAGGAGGGTAGGGGGACTCATGCAGAGCCCCCCATGCAGCATGGGGCAGTGGGGGCAGCAGGGATCACCCCCCGCCCAGCAGTACCCGCTGAGTCGGGGCTTTTTTTTTAACAAGTGCCAGGAGCTGGGACAGGTGGGGCAGCCATTGCCGGGCTGGGAGAGTGGGCGGGGGATGGGCCTGGCCTGGCTGATTCAGAGATTTGGAGATTCGGCAGCAGCCAAATCTCCGAATCTGATTCAGCTGAATCAAATCGGGACAGTGATTCAAATCACCGAATCAAATCATTGTCCCCCAAATCGGCCAAATACAAATCTGAAGTGAATACTAGCTGCTTCACACAGGCCTAATAGTAAGTGGAATCTGTCTTGGGTTTGGATTTTATAATGGCTAACACTGTGTAGAAGGTTCATGGAAGGAGTTGCTTGGATGAGACGTAGCTTGCATCAACAACTAATCCATTGTAAGTCATGCTACTTCCAGAGGCCAGAATCATAACTAGCTATATGCTAAAGTTTAATTTTCCAGCAAAGTTAAAACAGGGATTTGCTGAAGCTTGGTTTGAAAATGGGCCTTTATTGGAATTGTAGGTGCTGATGCTAAGGATAGAACTGAAAGAAGTGAGAATTCTAAGGTTGTTAACAATTGTAGGAAGATGGGAAGAAGTGACTCTGATGGATTCACCGTAGTATAGGAAAGCCAGAACTGGCTTTTCTTGGGAGTCAGACTTCTAGAATTCACTCAAGCTGTGTTTACACATTTAAGTCTTATCCTTACAGATTATGAATTCAAGGCATATCTTTTTTGCAGTCAGCCACCACATATGGACATTCAGTTTTTCGTGGGAGAGTCATTCCTCTCCCAGGAGAAACCACGACTATACAGATGTTCAGGATTTTTCTCGCAGAGCAAAAATGGCTGCTTAAGGAGAAATATAACCTGGGTACAACTAGGGTTAAATTGCTCCCCAAAGAGTTTCTTCTGGAAGAGCAAATGTCTGTATATATTCTCTTCTGAGAAAAGCTGCACTACAATCCCACAACTTCCCACGGTGCTTTGCTCCTGCCATCCTGCCCCCTGCACTCCCCGCCCTAGGAGGCAGTGAGTGCATCTACATGTGCACCTGACTGCAAGTACTAAATGTAAAGTACTAAATGACTACGCAGTAACCACTGGTACTGTGAAGTCCTGGCGCTACGTGGGATATTTCCAACCCTACTGCACAGTAACAACAAGCTTCCAAGGATGGAGATTCCACAACCTCTCTGGGGCAACCTGTTCCAGTGTTTTACTATCCTCCTAGTCAGAAAGTCTGTCCTAATATCTAACCTAAACTTCCCCTGCTGCAACTTGAGACAGTTGTTCTTTGTTCTGTCATCTGCCACCACTGAGACCAACCTAGATCCATCCTCTTTGAAACCCCCCTTCAGGTTGCTATTAAATTCCCTCTCAGACTTCTCTTCTCCAGATTAAATAAACCTGTACCAGTGCAGGGGATTGTTCTATCCTAAGTGCAAGACTTTGCATTTGTCCTTATTGAACCTCATGAGATTTCTTTTGGTCAAATCCTCCAATCTGTTGAGGTCTCTCTGAAGCCCTACCCTCCAGCATATCTACTGCTCCCCTCAGCTTGATGTCATCCACGAACTTGCCGAGGGTGAACCCCATCTTCCAGATTGTTGATGAAGACACTGAACAAAACCAACCCCAGGATCAATCCCTGAGGCATTCTACTTGATACTGGCTGCCAACTAGACATTAAGCCATTGTTTCC
>NW_017729032.1:126086236-126090179 GCF_001723915.1 Gavialis gangeticus
AAATCCTCCAATCTGTTGAGGTCTCTCTGAAGCCCTACCCTCCAGCATATCTACTGCTCCCCTCAGCTTGATGTCATCCACGAACTTGCCGAGGGTGAACCCCATCTTCCAGATTGTTGATGAAGACACTGAACAAAACCAACCCCAGGATCAATCCCTGAGGCATTCTACTTGATACTGGCTGCCAACTAGACATTAAGCCATTGTTTCCTACCCTTTGAACCTGACAGTCCAGCCAGTTTTCTATCCACCTTACAGTACATTCATCTAACCTATACTTCCTTAGCTTACTGGCAAGAATGTTGTTGGAGACCATACCAAAAGCCTTGCTAAAGTCAAGGTATATCACATCCACTGCTCTCCCAGCATCCACCAAGCCAGCCATCTCATCACAGAAGGCAGTGAGGTTGGTCAGGCATGACTTGCCCTGGGTGACTCCATGCTATTTCTAATCACCTTCTCCAAGTGCTTAGAAATTGATTCGTTGAGGGGCTGAGGTGAGGCTAACTAGTTTCCAGTTCCCCAGAGCCTCCTTCTTCCTTTTCATAAAATGAGCACTATATTTGCTCTTTTCTAATCATCTGGGACCTCTCCTGAGCACCATGACTTTTCAGAGATAATGACCAGTGGGTCTGCATTCTCATTAGCGAACTCCCTCAGCACCCTCAAGCACATCTCATCCAACCCCATGGACTTGTACACATCCAGCTTTTCTAAATAGTCCTTGTTCTGGTCTTTTGCCACTGTAGCTGCTCACCTTCTCCCCAAATTGTGATGCTAGTTATAGTAGTCTGGGGGCTGACCTTGCCTGTGAAGACTGAGGTGAAAAAGGCATTGAGTACTTCAGCCTTGTCTGCATAATCTGTCACTAGGTTGCCTGCCCTGTTCAGTAAGGGACCCACACTTTCCCTGATTTTCCTTTTGTTGCTAACTTACTTATAGAAACCCTTCTTGTTGCCCTTTATGTTCCTTGTGAGCTGAAACACAAATTGCACTTTGGCCTTCTTTATTTCATCCCTGCATGCTATTAGTGACATGTTGGGAGGGTATGAGGGGTACCTGTCCCACAGAGTTAGACACTGACAGTTGAGCACAGGGCTGCAACCTGGGTGGAGCCAGGGCCCAGCAGCAGTGGGGGTGGTAGCAGCTGCACTATTTCTGCACCAGTGGTGGGGTGTGCGGCTGCAGCCTGGCCAGACAGGAGATCCTGGCAGCAGCAGGAGCAGTGATGGTGCCACAGAGTTGTGCTCCCCACTGGCAGCAGCATGAAGTTGCTCCCCTTCCCCGACCCCCCACTGGCAGGACTTATGCATCAGCTATGCTGCATGCCCACACAATAATCCTTCCTAGTCGTTTGTCCAAATTTCCACTTCATGTAAGCCACGTTTTTGTGTGTTAGCTCACTGTGAGTTCCCTGCTAAACCAAGCTGGTCTTCTGCCATACTTGCTAGTGTTCCTGCACAACAGGGTGGTTCATTCCTGCATCCTCGATAAGGTTTCTTTCAAGTACAACCAGCTCTCCTGGATTCCATTCCCCCTCAGACTGGCCTCTCAGGGGATCCTACCCAACAGTTCCCTGAGCAAGTCAGAGTCTACTTTCCTGAAAACCAGGGTCCTTACTTTGTTGCTCTCCATCCTTCCTTTCCTCAGGATCCTGAACTCAATCATCGTGGCTAGGGGCAGACATTACACATAAACCAGTTTAAGTGATTAGAAACTGGTTTAAACGTGTAACAGAACAGATGTTCAGTTCACATAAACCAGTTTGAAAATGGCTGAAACCAGTTTGAGATAAACCTGGTTGAATGTACTATCAGACTTAACTGATTTGGGTCAAACCGGTTTATGTAATGTTTGTCCCAGACCCTTTCCTTGTTTAAGTTAAAGCAGACTCCCCCAGCATCCCAGCATGCTCTCTGGGCAGGGCAGAGCTCTCTGCTTCACAGGAGAGCTGGCCCCTCCCCTCTCCTCCCTGGCTACAGCTCCAGCAGAGACTTTCAGGCACAGCAGGGTCTGCCTGATTTCCCCGTGCCCACCTCTCCCTCCCCCCCCGCACTCACTGCTAAGCAGAGATCCTTTCCTACTCTCTCCCACAGCACAGACCATAGACAACACATGGTATGCTAGCTAACGCTGTCAAAAGCAGATCGGATAGTGTTCACTTAGGACTTTTTGGTGCTAATCGATAGCTCAGGTGGTAATATCCTTGCATTCCTTCCTTTGGAAAAATCTGTTTAAAAAGATTGAACTAATGAGCGAGGCTTTGCTTTCTGATGGCAGTGGCAGTGCATAGGGGGTGACCGGCCATGCTTGCCACTTAGGTGATGGGCAGGGGGGCAGGTGGGAGTGCCGGTGCCCCCTGTAAAAGTGCCAGCTGGGCAGTGGGAGCACTGTGGCGCTCCCAGAAGTGGCTGCAGTGATCAGCTGCCTCATGGTCAGCCATGGGGGCCCCCCCGGTCAGTGAGATCGGCCACAGGGGACCCCCCCAGTCGGTGTGGTCAGCTGCAGGGGGATTCCCCCCGTTAGCGAGATCAGCCACTGACTGCTCACTGGGGGGAAGCAGGGGGCACATGCCCCCCCCCCAGCTAAGGCGGCACCAGTCGCCCATGTCTGATGGGGTGCTAAATGCTGATAACAGAGTTGATAAATGATCTGTTATCAAGGGGGGGACCCCTCCCTAATCACAGCATCCTTCTGGGGCCTGGCCACGCCCCCTCAGCTCAGCTCTGTGGAAGGGAAGGGAGGGCTGCTCTAGCACCCCCTGGCTTTTAGCCTGAGCCACTACAGGCATATGCCAGCACTTTTTCAGTCCAGAGTGGATGTCTTTATGGTTACAAAGTGATTTAGCCTAGCCATGTTAGACTAACCTGCAAAGATTAAGTCAATTCAGGCTCAGGCTTTTTGAATGTCTGCCCCTAGCCCTCATGGTCACTGCTGACCAAGTTGCTATCAGCTTCTACATTCCCCACCAATTCTTCCCTGTTTGTGAGCATCAGGTCAGGAAGAGCACAGCCCTAGTTGGCCTTTCCAACACTTGCACCTGGAGTTGTCCCCAGTACTCTCCAAAAATGTCCTGGGTTGCCTGCGCACTGCTGTATTGCCCTCCCAGCAGATGTCAGGGAGATTGAAGTCTCCCATGAGAACCAGGGCCTGTGATCTGGAAACTTCCACTGGCTGTTTGAAGAAAGCCTCCTCCACCTCATCCTCCTGGTCTGGTGGTCTGTAGTTGACACCTACCACAAACATCACCTTTGTTGCTTTCCCCTTTGACCCTAACCCAGAGACTTTCAACATACCTGTCTCCAGTCTCATGCTGAAGCTCTGAGCAATCATAGCCCTTTTACATAAAAAGCAACTCCTCCAGACCTCATCTTCTTCCCTGCCTGTTCTTCCTGAAAACAGTTTTTACCTATCTATAACAGTACTCCTGCCATGCAAGCCAAGTAAGTCTCTGTTATTCCAGTCACATCGTAGTTCTGTGACTATGCAAGGACTGCCATTTCTTCCTGCTTGTTTCCCAGGCTCCGTGTATTCATGTACAGATACCTGAGGCATCTAACTAATTGCCCTGCTTTCTCAGGAAGAATGAGAAGGCCTCCCCTGTTCCCCCATCCTGCTTATTTAAATGAGAAGCAAATGAAATTTTTGAAAAACTCTCAGATAATCAGGATTTCTGACCTACTCATCCACAAAGATATCTGCTATACTGAACTGAATGCATACAACACACAAGGGAAGGGTTCTCTCATCCAACATCAACCTCTGCTGCTACCACTCTCAGGTAGAGCATTGTTCATAGTGCTAGGGAACCACAGAACCATGGAAAAATAGGGTTGGAGGGACCTCAGGAGATCATCTAATCCAACCCTTTCCTTAAGGCAAAACCAAATTTGTCTAAACCATCCCAGGGGAATGTTTCTGTAACCTTTACTTAAAAGCTTCC
>NW_017729032.1:126095179-126101144 GCF_001723915.1 Gavialis gangeticus
ACCCTAACCATGGAAAAATAGGGTTGGAGGGACCTCAGGAGATCATCTAATCCAACCCTTTCCTTAAGGCAAAACCAAATTTGTCTAAACCATCCCAGGGGAATGTTTCTGTAACCTTTACTTAAAAGCTTCCAGGGCCAGAAAGAAGAAAAAGGATTGTGTCACTGGATTGTGTTTAGACTCTAATAGATTGCTGTCCCTTACCATGAATAAGTGAATCATAGGGTTAATCTCATTTTACACAGTAGGAGCTCAGTTAGTCACTACAGGAAAACACAGTGTGTCTGCTGCTGCACCCCAGAGAGATATTTTCCCCCAATGCAAGACATTGTTGCTCTTCCTTCAAGAGCTCTATCAAGAAAGGATCCATTTAAATTGTCACTGAACATCTTTGGAGGACCTACCAGCAGGAGTTTACCCAGAAGATGTATCAGACTCTGTATTTGAGATGCACTAGCCAATGGTATATGGAGTTTGTAGTTTCTTTCCATCACCACTGTCCTTCTCTCATTGGACTTTTCCGGCAGTGGAGGTCCAGCATTCTCGATTGTTCTGGCAGAATAGATCCATATGAGAAAAAGTAGTTTCATTTTGAAGGGAGCCACTAACTGGGGTAGAGCTCTCAAGATCAGTTTTTCCCACACTAGTCCACAGAGCACTTTCTTGTGGTCTGTGGATAGATAGAAGGTCACATGCTGCTGGCCTGTCCTTATTCCTAGTTTCTAAACTGAAATAACAAAAATCAATGCAAATTATATTAGATAGTTCCCTAATATTACTCTTCTATGCCACAAATTACTGTAGTTGCTGCTTATGTTATGGCACCATGAATGGAAATCGAGGTAAATCACATGATCACAAAAGGGAGATCAGAGAGATCTCATGGTCCATGAGAAAATATCTTGGTATTAAAATATTTCCAACCCAATGAAGAGGTTTAATAATCCATGTTCTAGATTATGCAGTACTCCATCTGCTTTTGAATAGTTCTTGCAGGCATTACTGTACGATATGCCTCTACCAGCATGTTATAGCCGGTACTATTGACCTCCTGTTACAGGGATTGACAGTATTTTCCAAATGGACCCAACTTGAATCAAAGTGGGCTAGTGGTAGGACCTCGCTATAGCTGCCACTTTTCCCTGACTGTTTTCTCTGCTGCCCAGCAGTGGGGCAGTGTGGGCAAAGTGTCCAACACTGGTGTGGGCACAGCTCACCACCACTCAATGCCACTGAAGCCCCCAGTCCACAGGCCAAATCCAATGGCTCCATAGGCCATAGGTTGCCAACCCCTGACCTATTGTTGTTCCCTGAATCCTGTAGGGAAGGACACATGCATTTACAAATTGACACTGTTGAGCAAAAACATATACATTTGAAAATAAACCTCAGGAAATGGGAGCTGTTTCAAAGAGAAGCAATTTCTGTAGTAACATGATGAGTGAGAAAAAAAACATCCGCTGATTAAAAAGAATGTAGAGGCAATGCAGAGAGCGCACCTACCCAGTAGTCCTGCAGGGTCTGTCTGATTGGCTTCTGGGGTCTTCAGAGGATAGCAATCCCCTCTTGACTCTCAAACCCCAGCAAAGGGGGACACTGCTATTTTGGCCATTTGAATCAAGTCAGCCCCAGTAATGGGGAGGGTGGTGAAGGCAGGTCAGAGGTGAATCAGAGCTTTTCAGGGGAACATGGTAGCCAAAGTAAAAGCAAGACATGGGGTTTATTCCCCACTGATTACCCTGGGCTTTGACTCTTATAGCACAGGACAGTCATTTGTGCATACAGCTTGAATGGCAATTAACTCAAATTAACACTTTTTCCTTAGGACAACTGGGGCTGTCCTGGTACTTTACAAATACTTCACAGGTACTTAAAGTGGGACAATGGGCTTGTAAGTCTGTAGGATCCCAAAATAAAAGGCTTTATCCTACCTGGGGATATCTTCCCAGCTCCTTCCTGGAATGGGGAGCTTCTCTCCTCCTGCTGCTTCTACACCAAGATAACTTTTCCTCAGACTAAACAGGGTTTATGGAGCTTTTTGAGATTTACATGCAAGCTAGTGCTTTCTAAATCAGCATAAGTCTTTTGGCACTTTTTGATTTCTGCTGAAGGAGCTGTGTTATAGTTTGAGGATTACCATGGGACCATCCACTTGTTTTGCAACAGATGCTTTTTTACAGTGGCAGTTTCTGAGTTCCTTATTTTCTCCAACTACACTGATATTCATTTTTAACTTTATCATATTTCGTTTTCCTTGTTTGGCTTTCCTTATTTATTTATTTTAATCTTGGAACATCTTATTCAAATAATTGATCAGTAAATGTAAAATAAAAATAACCGTGCTCTCAGCTTGGAAACAATTGATCAGTGCATCTCTTAAAATAGTTTCCCCCATGCCTATCCCCTGCATATTGATGATGTCAGTTTTTCTCTTGCTAATAAGACTGTAAACTGCATCCAACTGGAGGAACTGGTGGCAATATGGTGGGGCTTCTTTTGACAGGGTAGCTCCTATAAAATACCACCATGTTGCAACCTCAGAAGTAAGGCAAGTATAGGCACCTCAAAACCCGAGCCCCCACTTTATTATGGGTACTCTCCTTGGTTGGAGAAAGGCTAAGGGACATCACTCTGACAGAAGCATGTTCTCTCTGGGACATTAAGCAGTCCAAAGCAGTTCTTATCTGTTGCACTGTGGCAGAAGCAACAGCCATCAATGCACTGATTGCTTGGACTTGGTCTGGCCTTTGGATTCTGCTTCAGTGGTATAAAGAAGGGATGGTAGCTATTGAGCAGCCTCCACTCCTCCATACTCTTGTCTAGGTATGCGTGTCAAAGGTCTTGTTGTGATGGTCACAGCACTCCGTACAAGCGGATTCATCAGGCATCTGACTAGACTTTTTATGTGTACACCATGATCCAGAGGATCGACGATTGCCTACTATTCAGTTTTACTGGAATGCAGAGGATGATTATAAGTTAATTAGCCAACATAAACCAAAAAAGACACTTTTAAAGTAAGAACAACTGTGATTACAAAAACTATATGGAAGGGCAGACACAAACATTTTCATTTTTAACTTGTTGCACATGACACAAAAGCAGCATTTCTTAAACAAAACTAAATGATAAGGACAGATGGTTGAGTTCCTGTGTAACTAAAAATGTTGCAGTGTTTCATTATTGATTACATCAGATTGAATATTTTGTTGCATCATTTCATCATGCAGCAGCTCATTCATATTGTCCAAGAGACTAATTAACACTAGTGCTTCTAAAGAATTCTCAGTTGTGATGCTATTCTGTCACAAAGAGAAAAACATCCTCAGAAAGCTGGAAAAAAAGTAAAGGGACTGCATCTTGCAACCAGTTTAAATAAGTGTCAGCTTGATTTGTTTTAACTGAAAGGTTGTTTGCAACTCTTTCAAAAGTGTTTACAAAGTTGGCAGAGAGAAGAATAGCCTTCTACATATGTGGACAAGATTCTTTCTTTTTAGACTTATGGTACATAATACTCTCATTAAAAACTTGTAAATGCTATTGTAACACAGTCCAAGGTTGTAAATCTATATATAAAGCATGCACGCACAAAAAGTGCTAGATGACACCTAGGCAGACAAAGTTCTTTGGGTAAGTCTGATATCTTTTATTAGACCAACTCAAATAGTGGGAAAAAATCTTCTAGCAAGCTTTTAGGTTTAAATAACCTTCATCAGGCTGAGGTTGGTGTGTGCTCTTCTGCAATTGGTGTGCGCTCTTCCTGGATGGAATGAATAATAAAGAAGCCAGAAGCTAGTATGCATGCAAGAAAGGCAGTCAGTGAAGATGTAAATTGAGGAGTCAGTGGGTGACAGACAGGCTGGGGGAAGAGGGAGAATGAATGTAGCAGGTAAATAGTGGAGAGGTACCTGGGGAGTCAGATGTCAGGCAGGTTGTAATGTGTCAGAAATCCAATGTCTGTATTTAGTCCATGATTTTTTGTATCCAGAAGGTTGATGAAGTGAAGTTCATAGGCTTGTCTGTGAAAAGTGTTTTGTAAATTCCCTTTGAGGATTAGAACTGAGAGACTGGAGAGAGTGTGGTTTTCTTGTGAGAAATATACCCCCACAGGTAGTTGGGTATTCTTGTCTTTAATAGATTTCTGGTGTGCGTTCATTCTGGTGCGCAGTTGTTGTTTGGGCTCTCCTACGTATTTTCCATCAGGGCATTTGGTGCACTGGATGAGATATATAACATTTCTGGAGGTGCAGCTGTAAGCTCCAGGAATGTTGATGGTTCTGTTCTGGGGTGAAGTAACTGTGGAGGTGGTGGAGGTATGTTGTCAGGCTACCCCAATGACACCTAAGCATTGTTTTTATTGCACATAGAGATTTATGTTGTATCTTAAGATGACCTGTGGGCTTTTATATCATGTTGATCACATATTAACCTCTATCACAGACTGTGTTGCTTTGAGTATTTGAGACATAAAACAGTCTGAAAAATATTTCTTTTTAAATCATAAAAATATTGACACTGCTTGCAGCATTTTTCCCATCATCAGATCCACAGTCACTGTAAAGTTTCAGAAGGCTTGCACAGTTCAGCATCCATAAAGGCTTAATCAGGACTTATAAACCCTTAGGCCTGTGGTGCTGGTGTGGCTTTGTGGAAATAAGATTCTGTTTTTTCTGGTTCTCCCTCTTGTGGCATCTCAAGCTGAGGTACCTCCTGATGGCTATATATGGAAGTTGTCCAATTCTGATGATGTCAGATGAATGCCACTGAGCACCTTCAGGGAAGGTGCTTGTGCCTACATTGGGAGAGGAAGCCTTTATGAGCCCAAATGGCAGCAAGCAACTGCCAATCAGCTATGCAGAGCATTAAAGGTTATGGTCCTTAAAAAAAAAAAAAAAAAAGAATAAGAAAAAGGTTCTGCGAGGTTATACTGTTGAATTGTTGGATTGTCCATTAAACCATTTAAAAAAGGTCATTACTTATGTTTCCTCAACCAAATATAGTTAACTGCTTTATCTCAATGCACTGTATACCAGTTCACTATACCAGCCATAGTGCTGGTGCAAAACAGAAAATAGGCATCATGAACTATATATGCTGTATTCAGAAATATTCAGCAGATAAATAAATGGTTCTGCCTTGATGCCTTTGAAAAAGAATGTGATTTCTGTTTTACTGCCACTTTTGCTATAAACATGAAACTAAATAACCTAATATTTTATAGAGCTTTCTTGTGTTGAAGGAAATTTGTCACAGAAACAGAAGTTCCAAGTTTTCCTTTCCAGAAACTAATTTTGCCAGAGTATCATTCATTATTATGCATCTGCATTTATACTTTTACCGGCTTGTCTGAAGAAAGAATCCAGATTTGTGTGCCGTGTGATTAAGATTTGCTGATGTCAAGCTCTAGAGACAGTTCACTAGGGAAATAACATTAAAACACAGTTGTATGTTCTTACCATTTCAATGCTATCACAAAAATACTTGTGACTATAGTACTAAGTTACTATAGCCATGGGGATGATATATTGTGGTCTACCATTTTAAGAGATCAGATTTTCTGCATTTTCATAGCAAAGGTTACTGTAAAGAGATATTATCATGAATTCTCTCAGAGTGAGTTTAGCATAGTTTTATTATTTATTTACTTAATCTCTTTATAATTTATTATTACATTTATGCCTGTTTCCTGTCTTCACATTAAAACCATATGATCTTGAGGAAAAAATGAGGAAGTCCAGAAAGATGAGGTAAAATAGAGCTGCAACTCACAAAAGACAAGATATATTTCTATAGATACATGCCTCTCCCCACACCCAAAAAAGACAATGATCCTCCTACAATTATAATAATGGAAAAAGTTGATTGCAGAATATCTTATCAACTTGAAAAGGACACAGAAAATACAGGTTTGACTCTGTTATTCTAGTTCTAAAGATTCCATTAATCCAAACATTTGGATTTTTTA
>NW_017729032.1:126106144-126111632 GCF_001723915.1 Gavialis gangeticus
CTACAATTATAATAATGGAAAAAGTTGATTGCAGAATATCTTATCAACTTGAAAAGGACACAGAAAATACAGGTTTGACTCTGTTATTCTAGTTCTAAAGATTCCATTAATCCAAACATTTGGATTTTTTATTTCTTTATTAACACCGTGTCCCAGGTGTTTATGAAGTTCCATGGCATTCCCCCAGTTTTATAACTGGAATTTCTATATGTTGGCATGTAACTTAAAAAAAGGTACTAATTCAGATGTTATGGAACTGTGATAATGCTGTTATTTAAGGCATTTATTTAAATGTGTTTATACTTTGTAGTTTTGTAAATAAGCCCAAGGGGCTTCTTCTTAGTTGTCACATTCTTCCTTGAATCTCGTATTCTGTCTGTCTTATCCTATCCGACAGTAGAATTGATACCACTCTAATCCCTGGAAGTTTGGAACTAATGAACTAACTGCTGAGCTGCCGCCACGGAGCTTGGTCCCAAACTATACTGTACTTCACACTCGATTTATTCTCCAGATGGCGAGACTGTGCAGCCCTGCCGCGAGGGACCACCTCTTCCACTGGAGTGTAAAAGTGGACGGATGTTGTTTTCTTTGCAGATTTGATAATTCAGAGCTAGAAACTTGTGAGGATGATTAGTTATTAGCTTTAATGGGTGCCAATTGAACCAACTGCACGCATATTCTTTTCTTTAATTTCAGTGTCTGTGTGCTTTGGTGATGGTTGATTTATCTGCAGTGCTACGTCACTGAAACCTTTTATCTTCTCCATTTGGTAGCAGTACATGGTAACAAAAGTCTTAATATGCCCTATTCAGAGTCATATATTAGAATGAATATAATAATATGCTTATTAGCTACTGTTTCTACAGTTAAGTATCCCCAGAATGGATTATCAAGTAAAAGTTGCAAATCTGAATACTGCATTAATATCAGTGTGGAGTAGGAACTGTTGGTCATCTTTCTATTCTTCCATTTTATGAAATTCCCAATCAGCTTTGAACCTAGATATGAACTGGGATACAATAATTCCAAGCTACCTCAGAATGGATTAAGTTATTTAATAATAAGGTTTATTTCTTTATTAGTATTCATTCATTGCATTGGTTGGTATCACTCTGACATCAAGCAGAGTATATACTTGATCTAACTGTTCTTTCACCAATTCTTATCTGATCACGTGTAGGAGAGGATTTGTATGTAAGCAGGCTCATTCTTATTTCAAGTACCTACCTGTATTTATATAAGTGCATCAGGTATCAACATGTTCTCTATTACTAAACAGAGTAGTTAAACTAACTAAAAGTTTAATCTTTTTTCTGCATTATGTAAATATAGTAGTGTCGGTATTTGATTGCATAGTGATACAGAAACAGCTCTCCTTTTTTGATGTGTTTGATGAGGTTTTGAGTATGTTTTCATATTTACCCACAAAACATGTCTGTGGGCCCGATCTTGCTAGTCCAGTGACTTCAGTAGTTGCAGGTTTGTACAGCTGACTGGTGTACCTGAAAGCTTCTAGGTAGCTGGTACCTATTATTTTAGTCATAATTAATCTATATAGTTGAATTTTGATTTGGAAATCATAGGGACTGGGTGAATTTAATCAAATAAGAGAATCTTTTCCAGTGCTGGGAAATCTCTCTCTCATGCTGAAGCAGACAGAACTATAAAATTTAATGGCTCTAAGAAATTGAATCTATTCTCAACCCAACAGATGGCATGGGTGTGTTAACTAACACAGCAACATATTTCTCTGTTAAAATATGAAAAAAACCCACATTGGTTGGTTGGTATGAATTCAGTGAAGTTGGTTATTTTTGGGATGTGTACCAGAGAGTTGCACACTTAGTTTATGCAAATTGCTAAAAGCAACAGCCTGTTAATAAATGTTTTGTATGGAAATATACCTAGAAAGACACGATCTGTCTTTTTTGGGGGAAGAAGGTTTACAGCCTGAGGGGAAAAACAGCTCACAAGAATGTTTGCTGATCATTATTCTGATCAGAAAAAAATAATGAATCAGATTGTAGGTTTTTCAGTGATCTGCCTTCAATTGGAATTGGATGTTTAATTATAGGGATATCTAGTGAGATTATTTTGCACATTGATCAGTATGTGCTAAAACTGTGATAATCTGACACTAATTAAAAGCATAAATTAGTTTGGAGAATGTTTTTTCAAACTAGCTCTCTGCATTAAATCTAAAAACTTTCAGGCTAATTATTCCTGCTCTGACAAGGAGAATTTAGTGGGTTTTATATTTACCGGTGCTGACACCATATAGTCCAGTTTACAGAAACCAGAAGACAAATGATTTTAGATAGCTGCATGTTGGAGCTTTCTTCCAGTTAAAAGTGCTTGTAATAAACTGTTTGTTGGTTTGTGGATTTCTTAATGGCTGCAATTAGGTTGCATTCAAAGTGGCTATAATACTTTTTTAATGTATTTGTATTTTGTGGTAATTAACACTGAATGTAGTCTTTCTCATAACATGGGAGGGTGTTTATCTGCATGTGTTGCACATTGTCCTTCTCTGCCCAGCTGATGGGCATATGTTGGAGAAGCATGGATGGGAGCACCAAGCTGAAGGCTGTGCAATTCAAGTTTCATTAACTTTCTGCTTCATTATTCTTTCAGTTTAACTGATTAGAGTCATCACTTGCTTTTGTCTAAACTTACCCTAATTATTGGCAGTCCAAGCCTTGTAAATCAGTACACTGAAGAGCTGTCTTAAACTGGTCTTGGAGACCATATTCTGATCTGACCTGACAACTGTAAGCTACTGTTTCCTCACACTGTTTAACTCAGACCACATTTTGAAACTTCTTCTGTCTCTACTCACAGGCAGAGGTTTGTATCCATCTGGTTTAAATATACTGTCATGTGTTGTCTCACTGATTAGTATTAGACTTGGATATTAACTTTGATGATTTTTTTCTGAGTTTGCCTGTACTTCTATTCAAATAGCTGTATATTGTTAAAGCTGTTTTTTAACATTCATGAGTCAGAAGCTTTAAAGTTTTATTAGTACCATAAAAACTCTTCACAAATTAAATGACTTTTGATAAGTGTTCATTTTGACAATTAAATTTGTTAAGGGCTGTTGGCAAGTTGAAGGAATTTTTTTTTGAAACTGAAATTGGCAGGAAATAGTGAGCCCAAGTGCTTTCCTTTTTGGCCCCCTCTTTCTCAAGGCCAATAAAAGCGTTTAATTTCAGTAAAGTATTTAAGTATTCTGAATGCAGAATAAAGATGGAGTACATTTCTAAACTTTCTGTCCTTCATCATGTTTGTGATGTGTGTGTCAATGGGAAAAAACAGGGTTTTTTCAGGTTTGCTAGTAACGCAGAGTACCTTTTATGACAAGTCAAAGCTTCTAGGAACATCTACAGGTTATTTTGCATTACATAGCATTTATTTTCACCTGGGAGCTTTTACCTAAACTATGAATTTGAACACAGCTAAAATTAATGTAAAAAAAGAGTTTTGTATAGAAAGACCAAAGAAATATAGACACAAGCCTGTATTTGCTGACAACCACGTACTGTTCAGGTGTATAAAGGTATAAATATGAATTGGAAGTATTATTTTATGTAGTTTCAACGTTCCATTTTCAGAGGGTGTAGAAAGGATTATACCAGTATAATGTGGGGGGGTAGAGGCAATTTAAAGTAATTTTAAACATGATCGTTTTCTGCAAGTATTATTCATCATATAAGAAAATGAATATTTATATGTTAAGTATGAAGAGAGTGATAAAGATAAACTTATGAGGTATTTGCAAGTAGCTTAATAAAAGGCAAAAGTGATGGACATTTTGAAAAAATATATTTTCTATTGTTGGTTCTCATTTTGTTTCTTCAGTGTAACATGTCTGCTCAATGGGCATATGTATCAATACAACATAAGCTGTTTTTTAAATATATATATTGTAGAAAGAAGCAAGACAGACAGTTGTGAAAACACTAGAGAAGTTTGAGTTTGGCCAGACTGAAAGGTGCATTAGGATCAATTCGGTGTCCAGTGATCTTGCAGAACAAGATCTGGAGGTGCTTCTACAGTCCAGCATCCTTCCTTCAAGCCTGATGCTGCCAAAGGTTGAAAGTACAGAAGAAATAAGATGGGTGAGTAACATGCCATCATCATAGCTTTGATTGAACTCCTTGGGCCAATGAACTTGAGTTATAAAGAATGTTGCAGTTATCATGGGGCAGGATTAGATTTTGGCACTAAGAACATAGGGAAGCATTTCACTATGATATGTATGGGTTGGAGTTGGACAAAGAACATACATAAAGCAATGGTAGTTTTTAAAGACGATTACTTTTCTTCCTACTGCTATCAATGGAAAATAAATATCGTTGTTGCAATACATTATCAAAACACAGAAAATGAACAAGAATTTGACCCTTTTCTACCAAACTGAACTATCTCTAACGTCTTAAAAAGGATCACCTATGTGTGTTTTATATACATGCATTGCAAGCTATAGATGGCAAAAACATGTTAGCAACATATGAAAAAATGGGTAGGGGGAGGAAAAGGTCACTCCTTAGGGCAACTAGAGGAACAAACAGGAAGCTTTTAACTAGTGTTTTTAATTAGCACAGATATTATTTCCTGCGCAGTTCTCTATTTCTTCCTTTTTAATTGCTGACAGGTGTGTTTGTGTTTCATGACTGACTTTTCAGCCAATAAAAACCTGAAATGTAAATGGTTGGCATGTCAAATTACTTAAGAAAACTTTGAAATAGGCCTAATTATGCTATAATCGTTTTAATTGTCAAGAAGAGGTACATTTTATTTAGAGATACCATTATTTCTGCAAAATACCACTAGAGGAATAATGTTCAATTATACCATTCTGTACTTTTAAAAATCACAAGTAAAGTAAGCACCTAAAATGTATGCAAACTGTGATGAAAATGGTTAGATGTATTTATACCTGTTTTAATCTCAGCACCTAACCCTTGATCAAGCCTTTAAGACAATATATGCAAGCAGAATTCAACGACTTTGTTACCATGTTACAGTTCTTTTCTATTTCTTAGCAGCATACTGTCTGTCTCCCTTTTTTCTAATTAAGGTTATGTCCCCTTACATGAACATTTAATTAAATTAACTAGAATATACCTCTCAGGGTTTACAACCATGTAAGTGTTAGACATAAGTTGTCATTTATGAATATTCATGATTCCAAAATGGTAGGTCCCTCACTATCACCAAATATGTTTTACACTGGTATAAAATGAAAAGATTCTTTGCCCTCTTTACTTGTGGCTAACTTTTATTTCTAAGGTCATCCTATTAGAAAATAAACCATTTGCACTAGCTTATAACTTATTGTCTGTATTGTTGTTATGTTGCATTCTGTTAAACCCTTGGATGCAGAGAATGTGTTGGAGTTAATGGCATTGTTTCTATATATACAAATATTTTATATATGCACACACACGCGCACGCACACACACACACACACACACACACA
>NW_017729032.1:126111643-126115198 GCF_001723915.1 Gavialis gangeticus
ACACACACACACACACACACACACACACACATATAATTTTGTTTGAGATTTGTAGTGTAACAGAAGCTGTTTATTTTTTCCCCTCATTTTTATTTATGTGAAGCATAAAACCTGGAGGCTGATGCACAACTAAAAGATGGGCTTACTTGTTTTCTTTTGTGTGAGAATCTCTTGCTTTCCTTTTGTCCCTAGTATGGGTACTTGTTTGACTGGCATGGCTTATTGGACTATAACAAGCGTAACTCTCCCTCCTTTGTCATGGGACAATTCTCCCACAAATCCTGAACAGTGTGCATTCTTCCCAACACACTATTGGGTGTGCACTGGAATTGAAAGAATTGCTGAGGCCTGCTACTTCATCCCCTCCCCAATCTTTGTTTTTTTCCCCCCTCCTTCTTTTTTTCCCCCCTCTCACTGAAATGAACACTTTACCAGGCCGGAAACATTTAATTGTCTCCTTTTGAAAAAATTAATTGAAACTTCTCCACTAGTTACCTTTTGTATTGGTGCTTATAACAAAATTTTAAAAGGAAAAGGAAAGGCAACAATATTCATTAAACATTTTCTCTCCCCCCTTCAAAACAAAAGATATTAAAATGGAGAAAGTCAACAATGAGACTTTTTAAGTGTTTTGAAATATACAGAGTTCTATCTCCTAAACATACGTGTAAGATATATACCCAGTAGCATCCATTAGAAAAAATCAAAATCTGATTTTTTAAGAACTAAAGGAAATGAAATTATTCTATTCCACCATTTCCAGTGTTCACAGTCTGCATGTGAAAAGTTTACTATTTTCTGTTGCTGTACCTATGATACTGTACACATTCACATTTGCATGGCAGTGAATTTCTAGTTGAATTCTTTTCTCCAGGGTAAAGTTACAGAGGTGATGGTGATGATAATGATGATGATGATGGTGATGATGATGATGATGCAAAGAAAATATGGGGAGGGTAGGATGTGATTTATTTTGGCCTAATTGTAAAGTTACTGCAAATTGCTCAAAAGCTTTTTAAAGATCTCACTGATTAGATTTTCCTTTCTTTTTGGGAGGGGCAAGGAGGGAAGCTAAAAGGGGAAATAACACCTCTAATCCAGCTTCTGGTAAATAGGCTGCCAGCTTTTAAAATGAGTTTCCTTTCTATTAGTCAGAATATTATGCTAAGCCTTAAGCATTAGTTTTTTATGTTGCCATAGCAGCCTTATTCCTGCAGGGTTGTGACCTGTGATGATTACAGTACAAAGCTTATAGGGTCTTGAAACCCCCTTTGAAGATGAAAAGTCTTTGATGGTTTATATTTATGCAAATCTCTTAGATATGATTTACCCAACTGAGACTGAATGGAGAGATGATTAAAATTCCCTTTCCTTTGATATCCATTAATGGTTGAATATTCCTTAAATTTAAAATGGATGCATGTGTTATTTTTGTCTTTATTTACTAAAATATTTTTGCCATACCTGTGATATGTTTATCTCCTCACAAATTACTTGATCTAGACGGACATAATAGATTTACAATATAGGTTGTGGGTTTTTTCTTTTGAAAAGGGAAAAATCTGTGCAGGCGCTTTTGTATGTTTCCAGATGATAGATTTTGGAATTTGGGCTACCCCACTGGCAGCTCAAAGCTAGCTGTGAACTGGTCTCATGGAAAAAATTGGAAAGCTTTGGTCTTCAAAGAATTAAACTTCCTTTTTAAGGCCTTCCTAGGTAAGCTAAAAATTATGAAGAAAAAGACTCCTGAACAAAGGGTAACGGTGCCGTAATGCATAATACGGATGCCACTTAGAAGGCTGCGGAACAGTTACAGTGATGTCAGTGTTAGACCTGAAACAAAACAGGATGTCAGGTATATCAATACTTCATTGTTTTTAAGGGCCTGCTGATTTGCATTTAACTAAGTCAGGGTGATAGGTGTTAAGTAAATATTTTTGCAATTAAACCTTTAAACTTAAAAATATACAGTAACACCACAGTTCAAAATTGTAGGCCTCAAAACAGACCTACTTTAAAGGTTTTTATTATTATTATTATTATTCTTACTATGGTTCTGGTTTTCTTTGTAATTAAGACCAGGTAGAAAAAATTTAAAAGGTATGAGTTCAGGCAGATATTAATAAATTAATTTTATTCTGATAATTTCTGTTCCGGTTTTAGTTTTCAGACAGATTTTTACATCACTTAAAAGGTCGAACACTTGTAGAACCAATGAATTTAATCCCTTTTGTGGAAACTGCAATGGGGTTACTCAATTTTAAGGTAAGGAACCTTGCTGTAGTTGAGGAGTAAATATTTTATCATATCTACAACCTGGGTTTTAATTAGACAGTCCATGTCCTTTAAATAAGCAGTTTCTCAAAATAAGAGATGTAAAATTAATAAAAATTATTAATTGCAATTCCCTAAAGAGTTTGAATGTTTTATTTCTCATAGTCTTTATGTGAAGGCCTTCATATGCCAATACCAGACAATACGTGCATAACATACAATAAAACTGTATGCATTCGTTTTCATTTCAATTTTACATTACATTTTTATTACAATATGTAGCTATGCTCTGAAATGATCTGGAGTGCACAAATTAATGTAATAAACTTAACTAATTAGGAACTGGCATAAGTGACTATGTATTTGACTTTTATTTAGAAATAATCTGATCATTTCATTAATTTTCCATGGTCCCTTTTACAATGGATTTTATTTTAAAAGTTTCTCCCAAATTTCATGTTACTGATTTGAGGACAAATAGCAGCTTTTCATTTAATGTGTATAGATTGTATTCATTGTTAAGCGTTGTTAGAAGTGTAACTAAAGTTCTAGATTACATAACATCTGCACAACTTACAATTTTGTTATTTTCAGATTCACTTAAATTCAAATTCTGTTTTTATTCTTCCCTGTGTTTGCTCCAGTCTTAGTACTCCTCTGTATTTCTTCATGGGAAAGAATGCATTGATGATGAAATTGAAAATCAAATGCACTCCCTGGAAATGCAGTGTTCTCCTAAAACTTCAAGGGAAAAGTTTCCTACCATTCAGAACTTCTGTGTTATGAGAGTTTTAGGAACTGCTCAAGAGGCCTTATATGGTCAACATGTTTATTTAGCAAAGCTACTCATTCTGATTAGGCATTTTAAATATATCTCAGAACATGGTTTGAAGCATTGCTAAACAAACATGCTAATTTTTAGTACATAGATTGAGACTCCATTTTAAACATTTACACATTGTTTTCACTGTGATATTTTGTAGCACAATGTTTAATGCCACAGTTCTTGGTTTGTCAAGACAGTTACAGTTTATACTTTAAATAATAATTTCTTATGCCAGCACTTGCCACATGTGAATGCTTAGTAGCAATACAATTTGTAGTTACATCTATCTCTTTGCATGTATTATGTTAAAAAATATTAATAATAGTAAAACATTGATATAAAATAGTAATGCTTTTGATATAATTTTATATAATGCCCATAATAACAAAGTGCTGCTTACTTTTGCATTAATGCATTTCAGGACTACTTGCTGCATTTTTTTTTTTTTTTTTTTG
>NW_017729032.1:126115209-126143460 GCF_001723915.1 Gavialis gangeticus
ATTTTTTTTTTTTTTTTTTTTTTGCTTCTGGTAGCTAATTTAACTGTACTGAACAATATTAACATTTTTAAATTCATAATATACATGCTTTGAAACATCCAACTACTATTTGTTTCATAACAGACACTTTCATCTTTGTTTCTGTTTCTTGTACAACATTTATAAATACTAAAGTATAAATTAAAGAAAGCAGGTATGTGTTCATTTATGGGCAGCATTTAACAAGTACTCAATTTACTACTGTTGCATGCATTTTTAAAGTGCAGTTGCAGAAGTGTCTGTGGCAGTCATAAGTTCATTCATATTTGCCCCCTCAAAAAAGGCAAAAATGTAAGGTTGTCTGCTGTAACTACAGAGTATTTGTTTATATGCAAACACATTGATATATGTTTTGCTGAGTCATTTTAAAATATTAAATGCAAGAAAGTACTGACAGTAGTTTATTTTTCTGAAGTAATGTTAGCCAAAAGATTTTTTTTAATAGAATAAGACAGTATAATTTGCTCTCTGGGATCCCTGAAATTCTGTAGAAATTAATACTCTGTTCTCATTTGAAGGCAGTGTGTGAAGAAACACTGAGGATAGGACCCCAAGTTGGCCTTCATCTGGATGCAGTAGTCTTTGGAGGAGAGGATTTTCGTGCCAGCATAGGTTCTTACCTGCCTATTTATTATAAATCGTAGTTTATATCATTTGCAGTTCAGATTACTGCTGTTGTTTTACCCGGTGGCTAAAACACTGTAGGGAGATTATTCTGAAGTTACTTTTCCTTTCTCCATTATTTTTATTATTTTATAATGTACTGCTGATATATTGAAATGTTCCTGCTAGAGCTGTGGCTTTACAATACACTGATCTTTTTCTGTTTTTGTCATACTATAGCAAAAATTAAAAAACTGGTAAATCACTAAGATTATTTTTAAATGTAATATTAATATGAACCAATACTTGTATATACTCTTAAGAAACGCTTTTCAAGTGACATGCTTACGTTTCTGATTTTAGCATAATTTACAATATTATATGCATATCCGTTCAATATTTTGACATTATGCACAAGTAGTTTCCTGTTATGTTTTGTGTTAGTATATTTACTGTAAACATGTGCCATGTCAAAACAGCCTTATCACTTCAAGGACCTACATTTAGACAATATTACCATTCTTCCAAAGCCATTTTCAGAATCCCCTTTATAATCTGCTAATTTTCCTTTTGTTGTTCTGATTCAGCTACAAAACTCCTTACAACAACACGCATAGTTTAGAAGTGCCAACGTCTAACCAAAGTATAAATATTCCAGTATAAAATTAGCAACAAAGTTTTGAATTATTCTATATGACTTGATGATCCACATCTAGGCAGTGACCCTAAGGAAAAGAGAACAGATTATTATTTTTTCACACCAGCATTCATGTGAGAATGTTTTTTATCTGATATACTGCGGGCACATGAAGTCTTGTGAATGCTTTTTGTCCCTCTCAAAAGTCATCTGCCATAATTTTTCAAATTTTCCCATCCAGATACTAAAGCTTGAACATTTGGCTTAGGACATCCGTTGTGACAAGAATCACAACCAAGGAAAGTGCAATTCTGTTCTCAGTGTGAATTTTTTAACCATTTCATTGTACACAGTATGTCCATTTGTATAATGCTTCTCTTGGTGTAATGCTTTTCAGTACCATTACAATAAACAATAGAATCACATAATTACTGAAGGTGGGTCCCAGCCCTGCAGTCCTTGCTCAGCCAAAACTCCCATTCATTTCAATACCAAAACCTGTGATTTGAACTAAATCACACCCTACATTTTAGAAGCTAAGATCTGAAGATTTTTTTTTGCTTGGCAGCAGCATATGAATGAATTCTCTACATGATTTTGATAGTGTAACTTTGCATCCTTACATCTTTCTTTTTCTTTTTAAAAATTTTGTTAAATGAGAATTCAAAGAAACAATTACTTTTATATAGGAAACCTTTCAAATGAGAAGATTATGAAACTAATTTCAGCTTCTTTTCTTTCTATTCATGGTTTTTTTTAGGTGCAACAAGCAGTAAGGAAACTCATGATATTCTATATGCCAGGCAAAAAATAGTCGTCACTGCAAAGGCTTTTGGCCTACAAGCTATAGACCTTGTGTACATTGATTTCCAAGATGACGATGGGCTCCGTAGGCAATCCAGAGAAGGTGCCTTAATGGGTTTCACTGGTATGGTTTTGACAATGTCTAAAAAATATGATGCATCTTTATCAATTAGTACATACAAGGGCATTATATAATTTAGCCTACTAAATGCTTTCTCAGAGCACTTGTGTTATAAAATGCATCCCCAGTAACTTGTGCTTTTAAAAGTGCATACAGAAAATTCTGACTGCAAAATCAGGGACTGTTTTTATAAAATCAGCCCATCACAACGACCACTTTTGTAAGAGAAGCCTGGTTATAAGATGTGTACTATGCAATTCTTCCTGCCATCACAGTTCAGGTGTGATGTAGTATTGTGCTCTGTGCTGAACATTTTGAAATTCTTTTTAATGTTTTTTATTTCTTTTTCATATTTTTAACCAATTATTGCTAAAGATTTGTGGGGGAGAAGTGATTTTTAAAAGAATCAACATGTTAATTAGGACATGAAAGTTACTTTCTTTGATTTGTTTTCCCATATTCTGGCTCCCCTCCCAGTAAGTGCTGGTGACACCTACGGGTACTGGCAGACAGCAAGACCAGCAGGCTCCTTGCAACAGAGTCCTGTAATACAGACTGTTATTCTATGATTGGTGTATAAGATCACTCAGACACCCTGATGAGACAGTGCATCAACCAAAAAAATTGTGTTGGGTTGCTTTTTTTTGCAATAGAAATCTGCCATTTGACACATGCATTACAGAATTCTAGCAAGTAAAACCAACACTTTAAATTACATAACTATACATTATCACTCAAGTTAGATTTTAAATAGTTATATATTTGTTAGTTTTTTATTATTGAACATATATGACTTGTGGTTGTGACCTAAGAGGAAGTGACGTTTTTAACATACAGTGGCACAGTGTACATTTAAGCATTTCTATTACGTAAATAAACAAACAAATCAAATAAAACAAAATCAATTTAAGTGTTTTAGACATTGCTGTTAAAAACAATAGTGGATGGATAGTAACTCTAGACTCTCCAAGTTATGCCATGTTGTCTGCTGAACTTTTCTACTTGCAAAATCTGTATGTTGATTCAGAAGCAAAACTGTTAATTGATCACAGCTATGGAACACTACTGATGTGTGTATATATAGACATTCAGGCAGGATCCTATTCCTTCAAAAGTCAATAGGAATTTGATAGGGCTCTTGAATTCTAGCACCTACTGGTGGCTAAAACATTTATTCCAACATATTCCAAATTAGTTACCTGAAGTTCTTGAGCTTCAAGATCTCTTGTTGAAATCATCTACAAGTGGTTACCACTTCCAAAAATTAGGCCACTTTAATTGTTAATGCTTAATACAAGTTTATATGTATTACGATACCTAATTCAGGTCCCTAAGTGAGAAAATATTTGCCATTATCAACCACGAAGGTACTTCAGACTGTGGCAGCCATATATAGGGAGTCATCTGAAAGCAATATAATAGGGTTTGGGAGAGAGAACTGTGCAGCTGGCACTAAGCAGCTACTGATGATTTTAAAGCTGGAACTTCCTCTGTAAAAAGATTTTTTTTTAAATTAGAATATAGAACCCAAAGAATAGGGCTCAGGTATGTCATGAGTATAGAGATCTACATCTGAGAATTTATGATGCAAAGGTAGGTCAATTCCTCACTTAGCCATGGAGGGTCTTTAGAAGTTTAAAGACCGCCAGGGGGTGCAGCGCTCATTAACATTAACTGTAGCCTCTGCCCTTACCCTTTCCATGGCTTTAATCAACAAATCTCAAAAATTCCATGCCCCAGCATAGAGTCCATTTCCATATGGGATCATATTTAGAGATGGACAAATAACAGATTTTCTGGGTTGAGGCCAAGCCAAAAAAAAAAAAAAGACAAGACAAGAAAATGATTCAAGCCAATCCAAAACAGAACTTTTTTGGGGCAGGGGGTTGGCAGAAACAAAAATCAAAACAGGTTTTTTGTGTTCAGTTTCAAATGCTTCGTTTGACTTAAAACAAAATGTTTTGTTTTCATTTTCATATTGTTTAACTCTTTCAGTAATATTTGTTTCTTTTTTAATTTACTTTGGGCTTGTTGTTTTTACAGTAGGTGCATTTTTAAATTAAAAGAAACAGCCTTTCAAAACAAAAAAATTAAAAACAATTTGTAAGTGTCAAAATAAAGTGTCAGCATTTTCAAATTTTCCACCATTTTCTTTTGCCTAAAACTTAGTTTTTAAATGAATTTGCTATTTGCTAAAGTAACTTCTCCTTGTTCTATTCTTAGCCAATTACCTTCTGCTAAGCAAAAGCCTGTGCCTCTTCTAGTTGCCTATTACTATGATGATAATATTGTAACGTCTGGTATTAATAAGTAGTTCTGAACCCTGAATTCTTGCACATTTTGCAATATATAGGATCAAAACTCTTTATTTTTACACATATAACTAGTGCCATCAAAGTAAATGAGTGTTAATAAAATAAACTGGGCTAAATCTTTCACAGAGCTCAAGAAATGGTTTTACTTATTAATTAGCAAGGTACATATTTAAAGATGACAAGATTTACTGCATCCTAAACTAATGCAATTCCATAGTATTTTACAAAGTATGTGCACTTAAGCCTATAGTGAATTTGGGGCCTTAAAGTAAAGTTAGCAACATATATTTAATGAAGTTTAACCAGTATCAACATCTCCAAAAATACAGTTACTCAATGGAAAGAGGGTCTGTCCATCTATATGGATATTAGTGTAGACCTTATTGCCGCAGTTCATACGTTTTCTTTTTTTCTTTTTTTTTTAACAACACCTGGCAGCCTATTCTTTCTGTCATACACACGTGTCTTCACGTATTGTGCATATTTTAAACATATTTACCCAGTGCGGTTTTTGAAAAAAATACATTTACTTTTAAGACAACATATGTTTTACAATGCCATGACATATGGATTTAAAATCAGTTCATTGACTATATAAATGGTCATCAGCTTTAGGAATGTTTGTATAAAAAAAAAGAAGTAAAACTTGGAATAAGCTTTAACAGCTGACTTAGTCATTATAGCTACTCCAGTACTACATGCTGAGAAGCTAGATATAAATATGAAACACTATAGGTTTTCCTCTTTTTTGTAGTCTTTTGTAGAAGACAAAAATGACACCATCATACAGTTACCTAAAAGACTTGACAGGTATTGATTTAAAGCATGATATATCAAGTAGTACTGTAAAAAGGATTTCATGGTCATAAATTTTAATGTCTACCAATTTTGCACTCTCTCAGTAACTTGTCAATAACAACAGTTCAGTTTAAAATATTTGCTTCATTCCTGCATGGCATTAAAGCGTATGATACAGTTGTTTGGATATATAATACGTAACAAAAGACAAGTCGGTGCCATAAATCAGATGTTAGATTATATTTTCTGTAATCTGTTTGCTAATGTTATAATGGCACAAACTGCAAATTATTACCACAAGTACCTTTATTAAAACTATTTGTAATCATAGAAATACAGTTGCATTTTAAATATAATTTCTACACACACTTTGATTATTTTCTGATTTTAACTTTAGTTTCTGGCAGAATTGTAAACATATAATACAAATATTTCTCCCTAAAAATTAAACTTTGTATGATTCACTATGTATTTTACAATATTTAAGATTACTAATTCAATCATTAACTATAAAGTTAAAAAGGAGGAGGTTAATAATTATATTGTGAAGCTTAGCATTTGATTTCATTATAAATGCCTCTAACTGCAGCTAAAATTAAAATACTAGTGAAATCTGCATTTCATTTAATTTCTAGTGAAGAAATAATCTTTAAATAATAAAAATATTCAAACAAAATTTTTAAACCATCTTTTCTATTGTGGCATTATTGCAGTATCAGAATCTGAATTTATTGACAGCCTGGTTTTCATAAATATTGTGTAATAAAAAATAAAATAACACTGAGCTTTCATGGCTTATTTTTTAAAATATAATAATCCTGAACAATTCTTATTTGCTTATTTCTAAAAATTATACTATGCTAAAAAGATCCACAAGAGCATCCTTCAGGTACTATTTCAGTGTATGAAATTATTGCCAATGATTGAAGGTAATTTTTTCTAGTTTTTAAATCATTTAAAAATGAATGGATCATTTCTAGGGCAAGGCATAAAATAATTTACTTGTCATTTATTACACCTATATATCTCTTACTTTAAATAAGAATTATTTTAGAAGAATTTTTCTACCTAAGAAACTCACTTTGGACCTAATATGGCAAACTTTTACTTACATGTGCCCTGCTCCTCCACTGACATCCACTGGCATGTGTTTCCGTACCCATGCAGAATGCCAGAGGACCAGTGGCCACAGCAGGGGGACAGGGGTCAGTGGTAAGAGATCCTGAAACTGGATTGGGGCCATGAGGAGTGCTTATTCACATAAGTTGCCTGACTTGAGTAGCCCTTACCCATGTGAGAGCTTCCATTCTTCGGTGGGGATGTGGATGTGAGTAAAACATGTGAAGAAGGATGATTTCAGCTGAGTAAAGAGTTTGCAGGATCAGGCATCTGTTTTCTACTTGCTCCTGCTGTCTGTAAACGAAAATTAACTTTTCTTGCCTGGACATTTAAGTAAATGGGGATAATATAATAACATTTATTTCTAATAGCGTTTTAAAATTTAATTTAAAATGTTTAGAACACAGACACTGCTGTAAGGTATTTATTTTAAAAAAAAATAAAAATGTAAAATGTCACACTTAAAATTGTTAATCAAAATATATTTGAATGTAACTATGTGTAGTAATGAATTAAATCTGAATACCCGACCAAGCAATCAGATGTGACAGACATCAGCAAAAATAAAAAGCTATGTTTATTCTTAGTTTATTTATTAATATTTATGCAAGGGAAAATAAAAAAGCTCCTTTGATATTCATTTAATTTAACAAATAACTTTGAGAAAAGTAGTACAAACTTACCACCTACTAACTAGTCAGCATAACTAGTACATAAAAAAATTCTGACTAGTGTTAATTGGTAAACAAACCATGGGGCTCTAGAGAATAACACTTGTATAATTAAGAAAAGTTATCAAAAATAATATGTATTTTATTCTTTAAATATAATTTTCATTAAAACTGTACTAATGAGTTGCTGCTACCATTATTTATACACTTACAATTCATATATATATATATTTAGTACTTTAATTCTGATTGACTGGATTTGTCTAAGAAACGCACCTGAAATGACAAAAGAAAAATGAATGGATTGAAATGGGTGGGAAGACTTATGTTCTTTTTTTTTCTTTTCCAAATGATATTAAATACAACTATTGCTTGGTTATATTTGTTCATATAAAATCCATCAGGTTTTCTGCATGTTGTTCAGTTTAAAAATGTAAAAAAAATCTAGCGAAATAAGTAGTTAAGTAATATAATCTGTAAGGCATTTGAGAGCCTCAAGTGGTTGGAACATTTTGTTTGAACATCTGTTTGTCAGTGAATGATTCTGGTGTTATTAATCTTCCTTGTAGGTAAGCAGGTGATTCACCCTAACCAAATTGCTGTTGTTCAGGAGCAGTTCTCTCCAAGCCCTGAAAAAATAAACTGGGCACAAGAATTGATTTCTGCTTTTGAAGAGCATCAGCGTTTAGGAAAGGTAAATATTTTGTTAATATTGTATATAGAAGCCAAACTAGAATGCTTTTTTTTTAATTCAGGAGGAGAGGGAGTGTCTGCCTTTTATAATTAAAAGTACAGAGTAATTGATTATATTACTAAAATTTATTTCAAGCTAAAATACTACCAGTATATTTCCTATAAGCATGGCACTTCGCAAATCCATTTACAAATTCCATGACTTTCTTTTTTCTCCCTTCTCTCTTAACTGTAGTCCTTTGAATAAATAGATATTCGGGATTAAGAAATTAAAATGATCTTTAAATTACTTCCTAGAATCACAATGATATTGTCGTATGAAAATATTTGCAATCAAAGGGCAGGCAAAACAGAAGGAAAAAAAACCAGCCTATTTATGATAGTATTATGTATGGAAAGAAACAAATAGTTTAGAGAGTCTTCGTTTTTTAAAGAATAGCCATAATATCTTTAGTTTTTGGGTCTGATCCTGCAAACATTGACATACGAGGAAATTTGCTGATGTACATAACCATTTGAATATCCTAGTTCTTAATCATTAAAAAGCAGGAATGTTTTATATGTATTTGTACCAATTTCTGGACCTGAAATTTGGATGGAGTAGAAAGCAAATTAACACTAGAATATGATTGTTCCTAATTTAGTGCATCATTGAGTCTCACGTTTCCTGCTCTGTGGGTTTCTGCTATGTAAATATTGCGGTGGTGATGCACAATCTGTCTCCACTTTGTGCCAGTAATACTTAAATTAGGGGTCGCCTGAAGGAAGATTTTATGCTAGTTGCAGCATTGTCAGTTAATTATCTTAAAGGTTATTTGCTATAATCTAGTTTGCCTCTTTTTGAAAGAAAAAAGTTACAACTAAATATGTTTATCTTAGTTACAGCCAAGCTCAATATTGCTGAAAAGCCAAAGAAGTTTTACTGTCCAGAACAGTTAGGTGCATACAAACAGAAATATTTAAGTGCACTTATACTAAATTTCAGTGAAAAACAATTAATGAATCTAAACAGACAAGATTTTGTGTAGGTTTGCACTTTTCATTAGTAGAATATAAATATTCACAATTAATTTCTTTGCTTTCTGATGTATAGCAATACAATGGAAATTATAACTCCCCAGTTTATAAATGTTTCTAAACCTATAAAGGCTGCATACGAGAAAATCTAAACAATACATTGCAGAATTACAGTTCATTTGTACATTCACCTTAGAGTATGGCTATTAGAAGGTATCAGTTATTAGTTTGCCCTTTGCTAAGCAAGGTTACTATAGCCTGTCTATAGTACCTAGATGTTTCTAACATGTCCATCACTATGATACCTGTTTGCTAGCCTGAATGTTTGTTTCAAGGTCACTATCATTACATTATTTTTCTGCATTACTTTGTTTTGTTCCCTTTATGCATACTGTAGATATTTAATGATGTAAGTAATGCAGAGAGAGAAAATGCATGCATATTTGCTCACTTTGTTCTGATTCCCACAACCTGGATCTCTTATAAAATGCATTCCTATATTCATTTGTGTGTTCTCAGTGCCAATAGAAATATACAAGTTGGCAAATATTTTCCAAGGAAAATAAAAAGCAGATGCAGGATCAAAATATTAAAATGATAGACGCGGCAGAATGCTGTGTAGGTTTACGACTTGTATGGCAAATCAATATGAACTTAATGTCCTATCCAAGGAGTACACCTGTAATATGAACGGGTGAGAAAGGAGGAATAAACTGTAATTACAAAACTAGTAGCATAAAATATGAAATGTCACATTATATTTTCCATTTAAGAGGTCAGCATTCAAGCATTGCTTCTCTAGAAGAGTTTTTCAAATGGTGAATTGCAATCAAATAGTTGTATCCACACTTTATAATAAAGTTACTATATTAAATATTTTCTAATTAGATGGTAAGCATGATAACTGTATTTGATATAAATTTAGTAGATATGGATTTATATAGATCTGCTTTTTTTCTTAGCCAGTTTTCATGTTATATTTTGTCTATAAATTTTATCAAAAAATAGGTAAGCATATTAATTTTTGATCTGCTGTATTTCTTAGCATTAAAATTCTGTTTGACTTTTGTAAGAAGAAAATTAGTAATATGTTTCTGCCTGTAGAGCAATGTTTTCTGTGGACTCTTTAACTGAGTTGGCTTTACAGTATTATAAATATGTCAGTGAGAAAATCCAGGACAGTCTGATTGCTTAATTTTTCGAAAGCTAAGGTGTCTCTCAGGAATAGTCTCATGTTGTCTGTTTCAGACAGATGTTAAAATTTCAATAATAATTCTTCCCACTGCACTAAAAAGCATTGTCTATATTGCTTTTAGAAAATGCCAAAAAAATGAAGTAAGCTCCCTGATTTTCTATTTCTTTTATTAAATTAAAACTTTCTGTGTCACTAGGAGCAAATACTTAGCTCTCATTTGTATTGTTGGGTCTTCTTTGTGTTTTGTTTTGTTATTAATCAAGATTGAGAGCCTGGAAAAAAATAAATGGAAGAGATTTAAGTGGCAAGTTTCTTACAGATAAAATATTTGTCTTCAGCCTCTCGGATCACAGTTTGTTATTAATTACTTTCAAAGCCTGATGGCTTTAGTCACCAATAGTTTGCATTAAAGTAGGATCAGCTCTCAGAATTTATCACAATTTGATAGATATAGGATTCATAGTAATCTTCATTTGAGAAAAGCCTGAACCCTGGCTATTATATTTTGGAGCTTGAAATGCTTTGACATAATAGTCCCTGTATGAGACAACTGAGGTAGAAATTATAGGTGGGCACCAGGGAATTTTAGACACTTCTATAGTGTCCTGAGAGAATTTAAGAGATTTGGGTAGTCCAAATTATTTAGAAATATATAAGAAAAGATCAAATCCAGCAAAAAAAAAAAAATCAAACTTAATATTTCAAAATCTACACTTGTGTCATTCAGTGAGCCAAATTCTGCTCTCTTTCACTGATTTGAATTAAAAGTTAAACTATGCACTAAATGGATATCCAGTGTTACAAATCCAGATTAATTGAGGACAAAAACTGGCTGGAGAAGTATACAATATAAGTAATTTATACTTCAAATGTGTAGGATAGAGGTAATTGGAAAAGCTACAAGTAGGCTGTACTAAAAATCCCCCCCTTCTAATGTAACTAACTGACACTTCGTTGTGTAGATTAATTTTCCAATTCACAAATGACTAATACGTGACCCATTAGTATATTAAAAACAGTGTATGCTATTTGCTGTTAATGTGTAATAAGAAAGTAAAATATTTAAAAGCAATCTAAATTGAGAATTCTTGTTCAATTTGAGTTGAAAATGCACCATAGTGTAATTTCAGTAATGGTGTCTTTTTTCAATTCCCCAGGGTTTTTAAACAAGATCCATCAAAATGACAATACAAAAAGATAAGAGCAGGTCAATTAATTGTTTACATTTAATAATAAGTTGTAAATATTTTAAGGGTACCTGACTGGTCAACCAAGGAATAAAGAATTACACGCTGCCTTACAACATTGCATAAAAAGTAATGGTTATTTAGAGTTAAGTAATTCACAATGCAGAGCTGTAACTTGGTCAAGTACTTCAGGTTCCAAAAGGTAAAATGGAAAGAATATATGTATTTTTCCATGTATGTATGATGTTCTTAGAAGCCTTTGGCATGCAAATGTTGTATGAAGTCAAATGATTTGACAAAGTATGCAGTAGCTTTTATGGCTGCCTGAAATCCTTTTATTTACACAGTATCTCGTCGGCAAAGGAATTGCTGACAATGGCCCTGTCAAAATAGTCTTTGTTTAAAAAAAGCCTAACCCAGGCTACTGTATCTTGGAAACAAAGTGTATTGTGGGACATGTATTTGGGCCTGATCCAATTGGCACCTGAAGGCAATAAAAATATTTCCACTGAATGTCATAGGAGTGGGGCTCACCCAAGAGTTCCCCAGGAACACAATGTAAGCATGCTGTATATCTCTGACACCCAGTTCCATCACCTCTCCAGATAAGGGCTCCTACATGATTAGCCCATGTAGTGAGGTGTGTGTGCATGTGTGCGCGTCTCAGGTAAGCCTACACACAGTGGCCCCCAGCCTGTTCCTTGGCTCAGTCAGCCTACAGGCCTGCTCTGATCAACACCATTTTCTTGAAAGGCTCCAGTCTAGGAGCGTTGCTGTTGTGATCTAGAGAACTGAGGAAATACTCTATGCTGTTCTGGTATTGTTAAGTTGATCTGACAGTAGTCCTCCAGAACCCTTTAATAGTCTTCCAATCCTACCTGTGGCTTTGTATCTCACACAAAGGTAAGATATGCCACATTGTCCTGCAGGGTTTGACTAGAAAGCATCAGGGAGCACTTCTCCACCTTCCCACAGCCAAGGACCAAAAGGGTCAGAGCTCGGCATCTGGCTAGAGGCTGGCAATCCAGTTGGATCATCTCCTAACCAGTGTCAGGAAGCAACCAGATTCAGTCCAGGATATATCTCAGCCAGAGGCAGACTTTCAAGGAGCGGCCAGTTACCTGGACAGCCGCCCAGGGAGATACCAGTAGCATGAGGATGCTTGTGTTCCAAAAGCTAGTGCTAGGCTGCAGCTTTGTCAGGTTTAAGCTCTGGTAATCGGAGCATTTGCTGTCATTTATGTAAATAGCTAATGCATATTCGTCATAGGTTCAAATTAGTGAGTTCAGTGATTTGCATGAAACTGGGTTTGTTTGTCTGGGGGGGTTGGGGAGGGGCAGGTTGGGGGAGGGAGGTTTGCTATGTTCAGCTCCTAACAGGTACAAATTAGGTATCTAAAGTCAATTAACATAGAACATTAGGATTTTTAGGGCATTATTTTCTTAAAAATCCTGCCAATGCACCATGGAAGAAATAATAAGAAAAATGCCAATTGTTAAACATATAGTCATTGTTATTAAATAAAATATCATTTGGAGGAGAGAATAAAAAGGTGTTCTGTAGCACAGTTGGTAGATGTTCTCTGATGGAAAGAAAGGTGTAATGGTAAATTCTGAATCTCATTTATGCAGTGGGAAGAGATATATTAATTAAATTACTCCCAATTAATGCGGATTTCCACCCTGGCCTGACCAATCCTGCAGACAGTTATGTCAGCTCTTGAGGACAAAAGATTCTTCATCTGCTTAGCAGTTTAGACTTGTAGAAGCTTACAAGAAGGTCAAGAACTTGTGCAAATTATTTCCTTGCCACCCTCTCCAGCAGGGACTCTGTAGATTCTAATCCTTCTTCCTCATCACTGACACCCTGGAGCTGATACACAAGCAGAGAGGAGAAATAGGATGATTCCGTGAAGATTACTGTAATAATAAGTTGGCTTATGAGTGTGGAGAAGGGGGAAACACAGAAGGAAGCACTCTTGTGCTGAAGGAGACCTATCCTCTGCTGGTCTCTTTGCTGGAGTGGTAGCACTGTGCAGAAACTAGCCCTTGAAGTAAGTGGCAGGTGACCCCTTTAAGGTCCTGAACTGCATACTAGTACTCCTCGCATACTTCTAGTCATGCACAAGGTCTCTCTAGTGTCATTCTCAGCCTCCAAGCTGTGAGCCTGTGGGCTGCATCGTCTAGAGAGGGTGCAATGCAAGCACTATGCAATTTGTTTCTGAGGAAGCTTCCCCCTCTGGATACCCCATTGCAGTGTGTAGTCATGGAGTCAGGCTTAGCTCTTTATAGACATGCTGCAGCACATAATAAGACCAAAGTCTGACCTGCATTAAGCAAACCACAGAAGCAACTCTGTACCTCTCACGTATGTGCTTTTGAAACATGTACAAATGTAATGGTGCTCATGAGTCCTATTTCCATGTCCAGAATAGGGTCTAAAAAATAATAATAATGTTGAGGCCAGATGGCCTACTTGGACATTACTGAGAGAACTGAAAAGAACACTATACAGCCAAAATATTGTGTCAGTTAACTTAAGTGGCAGCAATCCCACTGTCTTTCCATTTCACTCTGTGTTAGCTGGGGTTTTGCTGGAATTAGGAAACCTTTTTTGCTAAAGCTCTGTCAACCGGAAATAATATTTTTGTCAAGATTCTCTGTTTAGTTGTATTCTGAGGGATCTGAGAAAAATACAGCATACAAAAATAGAAATGTTTCCATTCTGGTCAGCCGAATCAGCCCACTCTTATTATTTCCCTTTCTCACTTTGTATATTAATTCTAACTGCCCATTGAATATTAAATGTCCTCTGTATTAAATGTCTTCTGTATGTCCTGCAGTCATGAATTTCCATCTAGAATTTTGGAGGGTATATTTAATAACTTTAATTTACATTTAATAAATCTAATAATTCAAACAGAACCGGCCTATTTGGCTTCACTGGAGGGCTGTTTCCAAAACAACAGTGTAGCGAGACAGTGCTGAGGCAGTCTTTCCCTCTCAAGCCTTTGTGTCTGCTCCAAGGGGGAGGCAGGAAAGATGCCCTTCAACCCTAGTTAAGGTAGGCTCCTGGCATCTACCAGCACCACAGGGTCAGCACATCATCTAATCCTTCTCAGGTCTAATGGGGGTGCATTGAACCATTGTAGCAACAATGGAAATGCTTTCACAATTTCCCTCTGGCAGATGCGATGTAGGGAAGTCTCTTAAGAAAACTGGAAAGACTTTCAGAGGCATGTTTGTCACAGAAGTCTCTCCCAGTCTGCCCCTTAGTTCAGGTGGGGAGGGCTTTAGTTAAAGCAGCTCCGAGAACCACTCTAATTAGGGGGGGCAGCAGAAATGCATCTCCAAGCTAGAACTCAGGATGATTTCTGCAAAGCGCTCTGAGTTGCAGCGTTACCCCAGACCAAACAGACATTCACTGTTGGCTCCAGTGGGAGGGGAATCTCCCTGGGGGCTGGGAGCCTGCAGCCGGGTTCCCATAGTAATGGCCAGGGCTCTCTGCCTGTGCTCACTGTTGTCAGAATGGGAGGGGGAAAGGCAGCGGAGGGAGCTCATTCTTGGGGCTCCCCACATGGTGCTGAAAGGTGGGGTGGGTGAATAGGAGTCCCATTATACCCACCCCACCCTCCACGGGGGCTGAAAAAACCCAGACTGAATTCCCTCTGCTCCCTTTCTCCCTCCCATTCTGAAAACAGCAACAGACTCCACAGACAGAGTTACAAAAGATGCTACATTTTGAAACTTCTTTATCTGATACCTCATGCAATGGGGGGGGGGGTCAGATTTTCACCCAATTGACCATTTTTTAAGCTGTCTGCAGCCATGCATTTGTTTGGTCATGGCTATAAACTGCCTTCTTTAGCCAGATCAGGTAAAAAATGTCAAATTGTCTGCACCTAATGTGCTACCACATCTCCTGTATCAGCATCCCCATGCTTAAAAATGGTGGTGGGTGCACTTGAACTAAAGCTTGTTCAAGGAGCTTTAGTTCAATCAAGTGCCCCCACCACCATTTTAAAGCACACGGCTGCTGATACATGAGATGCAGGAGACTGCTGGAGGGTGGCAGTTGCCACACTCGAGCAGACTTGATTGATCAAGTCTGTGCCAGTGCACTGAAATTCCAGCATGCCAGAGCAGCCTCCACACTCATGTAAAAGTGCCCCATGTGACTATCCTGCTGCCAATCTGAGGGTGTCGATACACGTGCTCCGAGGGTGGGGGAGCTCTAATTAAAGAGCCCTCAGCATCACATGCATTCAGTGTCCCGTGCTTCAAAATGGTGGGGGGGGGGCTTTAAGTAAAGTTTGTTTAACGAGCTTTAGTTAAAGCACCCCCACCACCATTTTGAAGCTTGAGAAGTTGAATACATGAGATGCTAAGTGTGCCTTAATTAAAGTGGTTACTGAGAGCAGCTCTAATTGAAGTGTCCCCCTCCCCGAAACACACACATATACCCTGGAGCACATGTAAAGGTGCCTTTAGGCAGTAAATATGACTTCCAATGTTCCCTCTCCAGAAAATAGACCTCAGAAAATAGACCTCAGCTTTCTTCCTCAGGAAAGTCATTCGTTTATCGTCAGGAGACCCCCCTTTTAAGCATAAACTTAGTTCTATTCTTGAGGAAATCTGGTGCCTATTCCCTTTCCTAATATACGTGGAAAAAGCCTTCCTTTGGGAGCTTTGTTCAGTTTGCTGGGTGTCATAATGAATTGGGGGAAGGAAATGAATAGCAGTTTTATCCCCCCAACTTCTGGTCAAAATATACATAGCTTCAGTGGCAAGCTCATTGGGATGAGGAGCTAATAAAAGTAATCATACAGTGCAAGGGATATTGTCTATAAGAAAAAAGAGTTTTATGCAAACATCATGGAGATAGAGGAGAAAGGGGGCAGACTAGTCTTATTGTACAGAAGGTTATTATTCTGAGGAAAGTGTATCTTTGTATAGCATTTCAGCATGACAGTATTGTGCATTTATCAGCAGAGTGGCATGAGAAACACAACCTGCTACAGGAGTCTGTTCCTTTTGCTTTTCCAAATGACAGGTACCTGTCTATTACTTCCACTATGTTGGTTTCAGGTCACCATAACTGTTCACCAGATTCTTTCAGGAAAGTGGTTCTGATGGCAGAGGTTTTTCAACAGATTCACACTTTAATCCCATTCCTAACCAGATTCAGGGCCAAGTGCTTCCTTTTAGATTTCAGATATCCTGCCATGTCATATAACTTTCCTCCCACTGGAAGGCCCTAACAAAGGCTGATGGTCATGGTACTGATTCCTCTGAACTGGCTCAAGTCGGTTCAGCAGATAGATCTGGTGATGGTCTTGTAAGATTCTTTTTATCCCTTTGCTGATTATCTTACTCAGCAAGATTGAGCAATGCTAAGTTCACAGTAAGGACCCGTGCAGGTGTTGAACGTCTCTAGCATGAAGGTCCTGATCATCCTGTATATACATGAGTGGGCATGTGTACACATGCATGCACGCACACACACACACTCTACATAACACTTCTTTTGCTTTCTTTTGTATGTGTTGTTTCCTGTGATTCAGGGCAACGGATTGTGTTTGACAAAAGTAGGCCAAAAGCTTAATTTAGATTTACTACTGGTTTTAGCCTACCCCCTTCAATATTCTATGGTGATTGAAGCCTTGAGTTGAGGGCCAAGAGAGATCCAATAGAAGAGGGTTAACAGGGGCATCACATATGGGGACTATAAGCAAGAACACATCTATTGATCTATGGCCAAGGCAACAAATACTGGAAGATACAGTTTCTCAGGAAATGAGTTCCTAAAACACAATTTAGAGTTTTAATGGTTGTAGCTGAATAGGAAGCAGTACAAGCATTGAAGCTTGGGCATAATAGTCTTGCCCTGGTTTAGGAAAGCAGGCTGCCACATTCATAAACCTCCCACTGGGTGCGTCTACACGTGCACCTGACTGTGCAGTTGATACTGTGCAATCTTTTAGTATTTGCTTTAGCAAGTACTAAATGATTGCCCAGTAACCACCATTACTGTACAGTCCCAGCAGCTCATTGCTACTGTGCAGTAGTGTCAGTGTCATGGTCTGTGCATGCCGACACTACGTCACCATAGCTCATCACTACAGCAACATAGCATCTTCTGTAGATGCGCTCACTGAGTACATTACAGTAATCCAAAGCAGTGGTCACAAAAGCATGGGTGATTATGGCAGGATCAAATGAGATGAAACAAAACTACTAGCCAATAAAGCCACTAGCTGTTTGAGGTCTTGAAGTACCTCTTTATTAGACATCTCTTAAAGTGTGAACAAACACCCCAGTCACAACTGCAAGTATTCTGAAACAGTACTCTGGATTAGTTTCTATAATTTGCACTTTTCATTCAGGCATCAGTAGCTGCCCAAGGTTGGTACTAGCTATAAGTTGTCTGCATACTGACTGTCTTGCCCAAAATGTTCACTAATTTACCTACTAATACATGTTGAACATATATTGTATGAGAGGAATTAGGGGGAAGCAATTTTATAATATCACCTTATAGGATCTGAAAAAAAAAAAGAATGGAAGAACTTCTGTCCAGCCTTCTCATACAGCATATATTCAAGTCAACAGGGCCTGATTGTGAGGGATATCAAAACATTGCTGATACATCTAAAAAATTAAAATAAACACTCCTCACTGAAGGAGACCACCAGGTCTTTATAATCCCCATATCCCACTTAGCCTGAAAATTTGATTGACAGAGATAAAGAAAACCAAAGGCTCCAGATTATATCAGCATTGCCCTATACTACCACCTCCGTAACCTCACCAAAAATGCAGTTTAGAGGCTGGAAATGGTTAACAAGATCAAAGTCCTGTATAGCATTTCATGAGGAAGAACTAATGAAGACTTCTTTGACAGAAGATGCACTTTATCATTCTCCTTTCAGCATTATCCCAACCAAAACCAGACCCCTTGCCTCCCTGCTTGATTTTATTTTCCAGAAAGAAAAGAGTTCCAACTCAAAGTTACTCATCAAATTTTTTCCAAGAGCTCCACAAGAAAAATTGATTGAAACTGAACCAGAGATGTTTGTCTTCTTTAAATATAGAAATACCTTCAACAGAATGGCATTCCATCCTGAACCTTTTTGTAGTCTAGATTTACCAAGCCGCTTATCACCCAGAAAAATTTTATAGGATAAAACTGATGTCATGGTAGAGAAGAAAATGTTCACCTACCGAAAGCCACAGTGTAAAGTGAAAGCTTTCTATGATGAAATATTGTAATGTAATACACCAAGCTAGGAGAAGTCATAGATACACTGGAGGGTAGGGCTAGGATTCAGAGAGACCTTGACAAATTGGAGGATTGGGCCCCAAAAAAATCATGAAGTTCAATAAAGACAAGTGTGAAGTCCTCCACTTAGAGCAGAACAATCCCATGCACCAGTACAGGCCAGGTACTGACTGGCTAGGCATCAGCTTTGCAGAAAAGCTGCTGGGGGTTCCAGTGGACAATAAGCTGAATATGAGTCAACAGTGTGACCTTATTGCCAAGAAGGCTAACAGCTTGCTGGGTTGCATTAGTAGGAGTGCTGCCAGCAGATTAAGGGAACTGATTATTCCTCTGTATTTGGTACTGGTGAGGCCACGTCTGGAGTACTGTCCAGTTTTGAGTCCCCCACTACAGAAAGGATGTGGACAAACTGGAGACAGTCCAGTAGTGGGCAGCGAAAATGGTTCAGGGGTTGGGGCACATGACTTCTGAGGAGAGGCTGAGGGAACTGGGCTTATTTATTTTGGAGAAGAGAAGAGTGAGAGAGGATTTAATAGAAGCCTTCAACACTTGTTCTTCAGCAATCCCTCACAGTTGAGGATGATTGTCTTCCATGACTGTCTTATCTGTGTGTCAGAAGATGGCTAATGAGGTCTATCTGGGATTGACAGACTCTATGCAGCCTTCAGGCCTGAAGGGTGGTTCCAAAGAGGAAGGAGCTAAGTTCAAAGAGGATGGATCTAGACTGGTCTCAGTGGTGGCAGATGACAGAACAAGGAGCAGTGGCCTCAAGTTGCAGCAAGGGAAGTTTAGGTTAAATACTAGGACTAACTGTCTCACAAGGAAAGTAGTAAAGCACTAGAACAGGTTACCCTGAGAAATTATGGAATCTCCATCCTTGGAGGTTTTTAAGACCCAGCTACACAGAGCCTTGCCTGGGATGATGTAGTTGGGGGTGGTCCTGCTTTGAGCAGGGGGTTGGACTCCATGACTTCCTGAGGTCCCTTCCATAGGTTCCTGACATCCCTTTTCTGTGATTCTGTAATACACCACAGTGGAGCTCTTTATACCATACCATACCATACCATACCATTTAGTTCTTTTGTCACAAGTCTAGGAAAGCTATGGGAATGATACATAGACACAGAATGCCCAGGAGCCACTGCTGCAGTGATCCAGAACCACAGCTGGTCATGGTATCCCACAGGCTATCAACAGAATGACCGACCAATTGTATGAGAGAGTCAAGGATCACTGTGGGTGATATCTTTTATTGCACCAACTGTGTGTCTTGGAACAAGTAAGGCAAGCTTTTGAATACATGGCATTTTTCATCCGGTGACCTTGCATTCTTTTTTCACGCAAGCCTTTCCTAATTTTATCATTTGTGTTCTCTGCAGAAAAGCAGTAATTTTTTTTCTGCTTTTTGAAAAATGCCTTTCCAGCTTTGTTGTCTCACTTTGCTGAGAGTTCTCTCCAGACACAGTCACTTTGTAGGACTGTTGGATAGAAAACAGAACACCCTGCTCAACACTGCCCACCTGACGTATACATTACCATAACATGTATAAAATACTTTTGCTATTTTGAGAGAACATAAGTTGGAAATTCATTGAGCCCAAGTGTGGACTAGGGCTGTACACTGTGCTACCCAGTGGCTTGGAGGCTGTGTGTGGAGGTCTAGTGGGCAAGAAAGCTGAGAGCAGCCAAGCAGCCTCACCATTACCCCCGTCAGAGCTCTGAGCCCCCTCTACATGTTATAGCTATTGCACAATTAACTGGTTAATTATGCAGTTACCATAAGACCAAATACATGTGCAAAGGAGCCATAAAAAGCTCCAACCAGTAATAAACTTAGACCTCAAAATTGTGTACTAACTTGGCAGCTGGTTGCTGTTGAGCTTTAGTCTGCATTTATAGTAGGGTATCCCCTATGTCTGGGAGCCCCATCAGCTCCCAGCTGTAGGGGTGCACCATTGCAGCTTGGAGCCCCATCAGCACCATGCCCAGTGTGAAACCCCTGGGCCTGAGGGATTGCAGCAGCCGTGATCTCTCAGCCTCAGGGGTGTATAAACCCCCCGGTGCTTGGAAGATCGCAGCAGTGGTGATCTCCCAGGCTCTGAAGTGCGTGAAACTCCTGGGTCTGAGGGATTGTGGCTGCTGCGATCCTCTAAACTCAGGGCTGCATGAAACCCCTGGGCTTGGAGGATCATGGCTGCTGTGATCCACCAGGCTCAGGGGTGTGTGGGGTAACTCCGTGGCTGGGAGCCCCTCAATGTGTGGCATGGCAGGAGGTGTGATTATGTGGATCGCATATTAGATCCCATTGGGCCTTTCCCTTCGTGTGTTGACGGGGCCTGAGGGATAGCTAGCCATGTTAGCCTGAAGTCACACAGAAGGCAAGGTGGAAGTGTACCTTATTGGCTACCTGAATCAGAGATGCATACACTTTCATGAGCCACAGCTTATGCTTATGCATCTTTTCCAGTTAGTCTATAATGTGCACCTCTACCTTGCCTTCTGTCATGCTCTGTTATAGAACTAATTGCAGAGGAAACACGAGTTTTTTTCCCAACTGTCAACTAGGAATAAACCCCAACCACTCGCTGGGAAGTGCTGCCTTATGTTTTTTGCCTCTCTGATGTTTCCCAGAGTCTGATTATCACATATAACACGTAAATTTGTAACCAATTACATTTCTCCTACTTCAGGTCACCGGACTTCTCAATTACTCTGACTCCTGCAATTAAATACTCTGGCAACTTGCAGAATCTTTTTTTTTGTAATGAGGAGATCATGATGCTTTCATAGGGACAACATTTTACAAGCATTCTTATATGATCTTGGCAAAAAGGACAGGATTCTTTCATGTTTCTTCTTTCTCTCTCCCCTTCCCTCACCCTGCCCCCTCTCTCCAATTCAAGTATGTTGACAGCTAATTTACTGAAGTATTAGGCACTATCTGCTTTCAACAAATTGTATTAAATATCACTCATGCTTAAAGAATAACATCAAATCTCCAGTAAGTGAGTCTTGGATAATCAGAAAAGCCTGGTAGCTGGCTTCTTGTTTTTCTATGACTGGGAAAACTGAACAAAAAAGAGATGGAGTGGAAGGAAGATATGGAAGGGAGCAAGTCTGAGCACCTAACAGGATAAGGCTCTCAATCAGCCTAGTGCTTGAATGAACAGTTTAGTATGATGTTTTGTAATGGGCAAAACAGCAGCACAATACCAGCCTATGCTGACCCAGACACAGGTTTTGATGGTAGGATCAGGAATAGGAAATTAGCTAGTTTGGAATCCTTGGTCAGTCCTATCAGCATCAAGATTCTTGCTCTTTTAGACGCACCCCCTAATAAGCTTTTGGACAGGTCAAGAGAACTCCATTTCACAAGTCTCCTCTCTCACTGTCCTGGGTGAGCCAGTGAAATAGGGATGTCAGCAGATCTACCACATGGTATATATACGTAGCAAATGGGAAGTGATGTATTAGGCACATATTTCATGCAGCAGCAGAATAGCCACAACTGGGACATACCGTTTTCTCAGAAATAAAATACAGGTTTCCCTCACTTTATGCTGTAAGTGCGTTCCTGGAAAACGGCACATAACTCCAGTTCAGGTAAAGGGAACCCACTTTACAATGTAACAAATAGGGATACGTTCCAAGACCCCAGCTGTACTGACCTCTAAGCCCATTTCTACCACTTTTACAAGACAATTGTGGTACTCACCAACAGCACACAATACACACAAGCACAGGGTGGTGGTGACCATAATGGGGATGGCAACTACAGAAACACATATTGCAGACAATGAGCAATGAGCACAGATCCACACAGGACACTATATTTTGGTGCATGTCACTCTCACAATGCACTGCACAAAACAGCTGACTGCAGGCTTCTACCACACCGATTGCATAAGAGTGAATTTACCTTGCATATAATGAATTTTTGGTATAAAAAGGGTCATCGCATAAGAGCAAATTTACACATACAGAACCCACTTAAAGTGAGGGAAACATGTGGAGGTGAAGCCTTACCAGTCTTAACCAGTCCTTTCCACCAGCATCAGGGCTGGTAGACTTAACCAAGGAAAGAGAAACAATATAGTATATTTCCAGTGGAAAAATGAACAGGAAAAAGGGAAAAGCAACAGACTGGGACTAAGAAAGAATAGTAAAAACTACAGAAATTGCATATCTAGGATAGAAAAGCTGCAAGGCTTGTGAAAGCAAACAGAGTGTATCTGTTAGCTGCTCAGAAAGAGAAAATATATTTTCTTCTGAAGGAAGTAATGTCCCTTTTGCATGGGGCTAAACAGGAACTGCACCCAGTGTTGGCCCTTCCTAGGGCAAGGTTGTGGCTGGCGCTTAAAAAGGTGTGCTAGAGGAAGAAGAAAAGATCTCTTTATCCTCCTCCCTTTTTGATGGAGAGCTTGGTACAAGGGCCACTGCCATTTGCAGTCACTGCATTCCGAGCTCCTCCATTTAGGAGAAAAAAATCAAGCCCTCACTTTGGAAAGTTGCACCACATTCATCCATTGAGCTGTGTCAGGAATAAAGGTCTTCTGTTCACTCCCTGGTCAAGGCATTCAGAATGGCCAAGGTATACAGATGTGCATTTTGCATGTTGAGGACCTAATTTTCCTCCCAAATCAGTTTCTCCCTGGGAAGGGAAATAGGACTTGGATTTTTAGGAATGTGTGCACTGAATATGAAACAAGAGTCTGAAATCCCCAGCATGAGTCACTAAATTGCCTGGAGTTGTTGTGTCTAGAACTTGTATCTCATCCTCTGTCACAAGCATTCTTGAGTAATTGCTTGGACAGAAATAAATGCTGACTGCAAGACACTGGGTTCCAAGGCCCACCTGTCCGTCGGAAAGGGTGTGATTGTAATCTACAACTGTTGCTACTACAGTAGTCCCTAGTTCCTTCCATCCTATGACTGCACCCATGCCACACCAGTTGAATATCAGCCCCCTTACTTTGAAGGGTTTTGCTCCATAGGCCAACAGTTATGTTGGCTTTTCAATTGCTCTCCTGTTGCTGCCAATGCTAAGTTTCAGGTGCTCAGATGTAGACATCATTTAAATAGAGAGCAAGCTCAGCAGAGATACTTCAAGGGTTGCTTGAGCCCTAGGGAATTATCATGGGTTGGGAAAAAAGGAAGATCCTGTTGCAGGGCTGTGAAAAAGAGGGGGAAATGAAGGGGAGAAAGAGGGAAACTAGTGGGTGCTTCTGGGAGATAATGCAGAGAAAAGGAAAGGATTCCAGAAACCATTGAAGAGGAGAGCTTATATTCCAGAAGACACCTAAACAAAATCCCCAAACCTTAAAGGTTTGCCTGTCATTCACTCTAAGAAACATTTTGAAAGCTCTGTTATGCTAAAAAGTATAGATTTTTTTCACAAGAGACTAAGGGAAAACTGATTGACTTATACCGGCTCTATGGAGAGTGAGGAAACAAACAATGCAAGCTGTCTCAAGCCCAACCTGACACCAATCATTCTTTCAGTTCATGCTGAAAGTTTGTTTAAGATTAGTTCTCTTTTTCAGCAGCTTAACTACAAGAAAACTTAAGTACAGGCTAGAAATGTGAGATTATTAGGACTGCTTGCCAAAAAGAAAATTTAACCCTGGGACTAAATTAATCCCTAGCATAACTCCATTGAAGTAAATAATGTTTATAGAGAATCATATTTTCTTTATATTAATGTGAAGGGGGATGCAAAAAAAGGCAAATTTCACCTGGTGTAATTGGAAAGAAGAATGCAGGGACAAAATCACAATTACTGGTATTTTCTATCTGTTGAAACCTGGGGGCGGAAAGAGCTGCTGTGAATAGAATATTTTCAACGGTAGCAAAATTGGTTGCTTTTTTCTGGACTTTAGCTCAATACTGTAAATTAGCAGGAAGCAATTAAACCTCAGAGTGAATCAGCACAGAAGCCAACTACTTTTTAATGTTAAAGCACATATTTCCTCTTAATGTGTAAGTGGAATGCTAATCAATACCAATCAAAATTACCTATGCATGTGGGGAACACTACACCTTAAAACTGTCCTATTTTCACATGTGCACGTGCTGTTTTTCTTGTTTTTTCTCTTTAAACTTCCAGCCTGTTGTTTTAACAATAACAGATAATAAACAGGAGCACCATATATTAACATGCTATCTTCTGAAAGAGCATATAGTGTATGTCCACTTACCACTGTTATGATGCATCTGAATTAATCCTTGCAACACACATTGTTCCAAACTACTAATTAGCTGATTTTTATAGCAAAATAGATACATTTGTAAAGTGGACTTTATTTAACAAGAACAAAAAATGTTGTTCATTATTCAAGACCATAGAACTCAGTATTATTTTGAACAATGAGGTAAATAATAACATGAAGTCTTAAAACCTTTGCTTCATTTCTTCCAACGACTGGTAAGTTTAGCAAGTTATGATCATGTCAGCTTTTTCAAAATGCCTTATAGAACAAGTCTAATCTGCTGCCGTATTGTTAAAATAAGATTATTGTGACTATTATTTATTAATGTGACTATTATTATAGAGCTTATAGCAAGCTGAGTGCTTTAACAAGAAGACAAATGTGATACTGTTATCATCTACATATCAGCTTGATTTGAATTATGATGTCACTGCAGACACCCGTTCAGTCAACAAGACCTGTTTCCATGATACTGTAGTGATGTACAAGATTTGGAAACCAGAATAGAATACAATATCAGGGCTAATTATTTTAGAAATTGTTTGCGTAGCCACATTTCAAACAATAATAAATTATATTAATGACAATATAAGATTAAAATTTTGCTTAGTTATGCTAGAATTTGATTAGTATTCAACTAATAATACTTAAATCAAGCTAAATGTCAGAGATCACTGAAGCAATAGATTCCATAAACATTTTTTTAAATGGTAGATATATAATTTTACTTGCTGGATTCCTCAGTTTAATTGGTTTCAGTCCTTAACTAGATAACTAGAAAACAACAGTTTGTTTCATTTTTAGTTCCTCTCCCCACATGCATACAACACACAACCAAACAAGAATGTCTTTCCTCACCCTATGCCTTTGTTGCTGTTTCTTAGACACTCATTGTACTCCCTCTAAAATTAAACCATGATCTTATGTGTGTTTCAGTAGAGCTTCAAGTGGGTGCAGCAGTCCACCTGAAGGCACTTGACACAGTGGAGAAGTAGGGTCTTCATTTTCTCAGGGAAGGGACTGCATCCAAATGCCCAGCTCACTTTTGGCCACAGTAGATTTTTTTTAAGTAACCACAGTTCTTTATATCTATTTTAAAAATTGTTAAAAGGGCCCATGGTTCTTGTGGGAGGCAGGATTCCTGCAGTATCAGCTTTTGGCTATTTTGCTGCAAAGCATTTTAACTTCAAAATGCTATTTCTTCAACACAAGCTTTAGAGCTTACTGGTGGGTTTGATCAGATGAAAAGTAGAGTAAAGCATCCACAGTGCGGGTGGAGGTGGGCAGGTTTAGGCCTATTTAATGATGCAAGATGCTTTTTTTTTTAAATGTGGCTTGCAGCTAATTATCTTTGTATGACCACGTCTCATTAAGGCTCACTAAGCAGGTCAAAAAGCCTAAAAACCTCCACTACCTCTTGAATTTTTACTCTTCTGATACTTCATCCAAACTGGACATCAAGTAGTCTGTTTCAGTCTCCAATACTGTAGAATAACTGAATATTGTATGCCATACTTTGTTAGCACTATTGATTGGGGAACCTTAAAGCAACAATTATTTGCTTTTGCCAATTATGCCACAAATCCTCGTTGTGATCTTGGATTGAACCTACCAATGAAAACCAGAGCCTTTGAAAAGAAGAGTGATGACAGCAGTTCTGGACTGGCAGCATAGAGCCACCAGAATTCACCACAGCACCGTCATAGATGTAACTGAAAGAGATTTTTGAAACAGCCTAGTGTTCAACACATCTGCTTCTATTTTTTATCTATAGAATATAATGCTGCCTTTATGTGGTTGTAATTAGTTTTGTATTCTACTAATGGAAAGTGCAAAGTACTGCATCTGCACAAATGTAAATAATTTGGGCTAGTCTAGTACCACATGCACATTTAAATAGAAAGCAGCTAATATAGAGTGCCACTAAACATAGACTAATATTCTTAGCCATTCCAGCTTCTTGCTTTTATGTGATGATTTTAAGCTTATGATAAAGAGATAAGGATGGCCTTATCTTACCGTAAGTAGGAGCCTGATCCTGTCCAAGCTTCTATGGCCTTAGGAATTTCCATTACAGCTAGTATGGGTTGTTTCCCTTGTCAGTAGAGAGTTTCTGGACTAATCTGCACAGTACTCTGAAGCTTACCGTCCACTACCATGTGGATCATCATTTCCACCCTGGTCCATTTTTCAGACTGGGGGGCTAATAGACAGGCTCCATCCCACAGCGTCATGAAAGGTGGGGGCTTTATTCTCGTCTTGTGAGCACTGAACTCTCCTACCCTTTTCTATGTTTTTGTTTTCTTTTTCTTTCATTTTTCCTAAAATTCGCCTTTTAATGTTTAGTTTGGCTCTTGCCAGAGTGTACAAGAAGAATTGGTTTGATTCTTGTGGGATGGCATGTTTCTTGTTCTACAGATACAGAGCTATAAAAAACCGCACTCTTTAATATTCAAAGGTTCTTTCAGGAAGTTTATATTCTCTGTTTTCCAGGGCGCCTTTACTTTCCATGGGAGTATGATAGACATGCCATTACTGAAGCAGGCACAGAACATTGTTACGCTTGCCACAGCCATCAAGAAAAAATGATCTGTTAAATGAAGCTCTCCCCATGCAGTCACAGTAGCTATTTTAAAGAATGACTATAATACTTCGGGGGGAAAAATTAAATACATCAGACTTAAGCAGAAATCCATTTACATTTCACCGATCTGTCCTAATTTTCTCACCAGCCTTTCTAACTACCAAAACACCATGGATTTTTATGTAGGGCCAAGCCCGGGTCCTGGTGGCCAGCGGTGAAGTCAGAGTGTTGTGTGGCATCGCCGCCATCCCTGCCAAGGCAGTGGGATGACTTCACCAAAGGAGCAAAGCCAGGGCTGGGCTGGGAGGAAATCAGCCTTTTTTAGAAAGAGGTTGGAACAGAAAAACCAGGTCCGATGCTTTTGGCTGCTCCCGCCTTGGAGTCCAGGCTCTTTGCCTGCTTCTTCAAAGAGGTGAAATCGTTAGTAGGAAACAAATCACCCCCGGAATGTACCCGACCATTAAAAACCAATGCCCAACGCCAGGCTCCTGCCTCGTTTGTAAGCGGGGGCGATGCCGGGCCGCGCCTCGGGGGAGCGGGCCGGGCCGGGCCGGCGAGAAACTTGTAGCCAGCGGCGCACGCGGCCCGGCGGCGGATTTGCATCACATTGGAGATAGCGGCGCGGGTCAGCTGGGCCGCGCGGTTAACGGGCTTAGTGAAGCTGTTGTGAAGAGGTTAACCCGGCTTGTAGGAAGGGTAAATAAACATAACAACCGGGCATTGTTCCCTATTCAGCATGTACTCTTACAGGGGAGGCGAGGGGGTATTGAAGCCGCCGAGGATCAACTTGTGGTTGCCAGAGGACGCCAATGAAGTTGGGGACGCCAACAAGCGGAGATTTTGTTTCTGCTCCTCATTAAATCACTGGCCTTTGTGCGCGGCCCAGGCCCGGCGGCTCCTGAGGGGGCTGCAAACCCCGCGCCAACCTCTGCGTGACCCGCCCGGCAGCGGGGAGGGCGCTTCTGGCTGCTGAACTCG
>NW_017729032.1:126148460-126149595 GCF_001723915.1 Gavialis gangeticus
AGACGTACAAAATCACCCCCATTATCATCATTACTGTCAAATCATGTGCAATCAGCCTCGTAACAGAAACCAGCTGAACATCCTGCAGAAACCTGTCGTGTCCGCGCCCTTGGGGGCGAAGAAATGGGAGGAGGAGAGCGCCCCGGGGCCGGGGCCGGGGCCGGGGCCGGGGCCGGCGGAGGAGCCCGCAGGTGCCGCGCGCGTCCCGGGCAGACGGACATGGGCTGGTTGTTGCCATTGCCATTATTGTTCTTACTGGAGATGGAAATGGTGCGGATATTATCATCATCATTATTAAGGAAGGTGGACATGGCATGGTTCTTGTTCATCAGAGCAGCGGTGATGTAACGCTGCTGGTATCCCCCTCGGAGAGGAGCAGCGCTGGTTTCGAGTCTGTCGTCATGGCCGCGCTATTGCGTCACCGGCCCGGTTGGACCCTGCGTGGGGCAGAGCCCTGTACCCCCCGCCCCCGCCTGCGGGGAGGTCAAAAGCACCTTCCCAGCTCCGCCGAGGCCCTAAGGGCCGGGCCGGGGCTCTTGTCGGGGGTTCCCGCGGGGGAAGGCGGCAGCAGGGCCGCGGCCGCGCCGGGCCGCTCCCTCCTCCCCGCCCCCTCGGGGCCGCAGCCGCCAGTGCTTGCAGCACGTCGTGTCCTGACAGCTTGGCCCAGAAAGGCGCTGGCTCGGCGCCGGCCGGCTCCGCCGCTGGCCCCTCGTTGCCTTCACGGTTCTTTCCCCTGCCCAGAGGACAGCCCCGCTCCCCCGTGATCTGCAGCCGCTGCGATGGGCTCAGTGGGCTTGGGGAAGCTTCCCCCCCCTCCTTCTCCTCGCGCTCCGCGCTCTCGTCCCGGGGCAGCCGAGCAATGGACGGAAGAAGAGGGGCGCGGGCGGGGCGGGGCGGCACCTCGGGGGCTTCACCCTGCACACGCGAGCCCGGCGCAGAGAGACCCTGCGAGGTTTCCCCGTGGGAGCTTGGGTGTAATTACCAGCTGAAATGTAAAAGCACTTATGCTTTCTCCCGGCCTCTGCTTTGCGGAGGGAACCCGGGGGAAATGGAAAATAAATGACTTCCAAATAAGTAGGTGAGCGCCTGAATGCTGGGCCACGCGCTTCTTGATTTTTTGTTTCTTTTCAATTCT
>NW_017729032.1:126149663-126174207 GCF_001723915.1 Gavialis gangeticus
GGGGGGGGGGGGGGGGTTGCTGAACCTGTCACGCCAGCCTCACACGCAGGAGCGGGCGCAGCCTGCCGAAGCTTGGGGTTTATTTGCCTTTGCAAAAGAAAACCCCAGTGCGAGCGGCTTTCCCTTGGGGCAGCCTTGCAGGTGCAGCCCGGGGGAGGGGAGGGGGGGGCTGTGCTGAGCCCTTGCACCCACGCCCCAACAGAGGCGGGCACCGCCTGCCCCAAATGGCACCTGCTGCTGGATTTGAAGATGTGGGAGGAATCCCGCCTTCCCATGGGGCAGCCTCTGCTCGGGTTTGCCTCTTGCTGCCTCCCCCACACCCCAGTCGGCGGCTTTCCCTCTTGGCAAGCTCCCCCCAGCCCAGTGTCTCATACTGTTGGAGCTGGGCGGGGATGCCCAGGCTGCCATCAACCTTGGCGAGGTCAGGATTGGGCAAACTAGGCACATGCCTAGGGCCCTAAGTGAAGAAGAGGCCCAGTTGTGTTTATTTTACTGTAAAATAAGCACAACTGAGCCCCTACTTTACTTAGGGCCCTAGGCATGTGCCTAGTTTGCCCAATCCTGACCTCGCCAAGGTTGACATAATTATTGAGTGAAAAAAGTAATACAAATATACAGTATTAAATAGGGGCCCACAGGTTTGTTTGCCCAGGGCCCAGTAATGGGTTAATCCGGCCCTGACCTTGGCAAACTTCTCTGCAAGCCAGTCCCCTAACCGGGCACCCCCAGCCTGGATGGGACCCCCTGCCTCCTTCCCCATCCCTCCTCCCAAAGTGGCTTTCAAATCCCCTCAGAAATTCAGGCAGGGAAAAAAAAGCCCTGTCAGGAGCATGTTTTTGAACGCCAAGATGGGCTTTGGTGCCCCTGAGCATGTTTCAGGCAAGGTGGCAAGGCCAAAGTGGGACGGAATGGGCAGCCTCCAGCTCAGCCTCTGGCGGCTCCCCACAGCCGGCCGGGGTGGTCCCTGCCCGCACCCCCCACCAGCCTGGGTGCCCCCGGGGAGGCGATGGGCCTGGGCCACTGTGCTGCAGTGCTGCAGCCCCTGCCTGTGTGTCTGTCGGTCTGTCTGCCTGCAATGGTGGCAGATCAAAGGCTGCCCCATGTCCCCACGGAGCCCGGGACAATCCCGCTCCTTTGTCTGCTGTTGCTAGGAGCCCAGGGAACTAAGAGCAAGTGGAAGGAGCATGTTAATCAGACTCGTTACAGTGCAACAATAATGTCTCTCTCCCACTGCCCCCTCCCCGGTGCCCCAGCGCACCCCCTTTGAGCCCCGCAACCGGGCATCTGTACCCACAAGGCCACCTGCCCAGGGAGTGCCTGCAGCACTCCCACACTCCCTGCCGGGGCTGCCCTGCCCAGCCCAGGGCACCTCCCTCCGCACCAATGCTGGATGCTCCATTACTGCTCTCCTGAGCACCTACACAGCCTCACAGCCTCCTGGTGCTGAGGAGATGGAGGTTTGCCCCTGGCCTCTCTGTCAGCACTAACTGAGAGTCCGGTTTTGCCCAAATCTGTGCCCCTCTGGCCTGCCTGGCTCAGGGACCACATGAGCAGCCTGTGTCAGGACACTACAGACAGCCCCAGTGCCACTCATGGCAAACAGATCACAATGGGGGGAAGACACAGTACATCAGTTAACATCTGCACTGTCCTTATTTAGGCCAGTTGCATTATTTGGCACTGCAGGAAAGGCACAGCCAAGGGCAGCAGTAAAGAAAATTAGTGTTGGCTGTGAAGGGTTGTGCAGGCCACACACTGAAGAGTCGCTTGTGTCCCAGGAGCCACTGGCTGACTATCAGGTGCCTAAAGTTTTTGCCATGGGAACAGGTTTCAGCATGGGCAAGGGAGTGGGGGAACGGGGGCAGCAGGCACCGGCAACCGGATATAAAACAGCCTCTGCATGCATTAGGATTTGTGCTGTTTCAAATGAAAACCCAAACCAGAGCTAAAGGCTGCTTGCTGGTAATGACGATATCACTGAGTGTCACTCCAAGAATGTCATGTGTGTCCCCCAGTTCCCAAAGTCCCCAGAGATTCAAGTGCTTCATTCCCACTGCAACCAGCAATCCTAGTGAATTCAAAGGGGAGTTAGGTGCCTAATGCCTTTAAGGATCCAGGCATTTTAGACTTCTAGGCACTATTGTAATATGCAAGTTGCAAGGTATCAAAGTAACCTTCAGATCTGGGATTCCTGGCCTTTTACTGCTTGCTTGCTTCTCTTAATCTGTGAACCTACAGGGTAGTGGAAATGGAGCAGCATTGGTAACTGCCATCCATGTATAAAGATAAGGGCACACATAATCATTGTACATACAGACAGAAATCAGATGTGTTCAGTGGCGTATAGGGAAATGTATTTCCTTTCCTCTCTGAAAAGCTCCACTACAGTCCTACTTTCCTAGACTGACCACCATTTTTTGTCATGGAGACCTCCAAGACTGAAGAGCTTTGGGTCAGATTTACAGAGGTATTTATTTAAGTGCTAATGCCTAGCTTGGCATCTGACTTACTCTTGAAATCATTGATAACTGAGGTGCCTTAAAAGGAGGCTCCTTTGGGAATCTGGTTCATAGTCCTTAATGAGGAGAAAGCCCTTTGCTTGGTCAAGGAAGACAACAAAAAGACAAAGAACAAGCACCAGTGAATGAAAAAATCCCTTCTGACCATGCTCAGCTGACATCATCTAAGATTATTTTTTTATCAGAGCCAAATGAAGCCCTATGCCTTTTGTGACATCATACTGGGGAGCAAGAGTGAGAGAGGCCCAGAGTTGCCACACGGATAGTTTGCACAAGTCCATGTCTATCATACAGAAACATGATACTTATATTCACATATTCAGCTTCAACAGCACTGGCAATGGCATAGACTGTAAAGGAAACCAGGCTCAGGCTTAGTCAGCTCCATGTCATAGAACTCTGCACTGAGACTGTCTTAAAGCTGGCATTGGACTAGATGACCTCCTGAGGTCCCTTCCAACCCTAATTTTCTGTGATGCTATAATTATATGATTATTGGCTGCAGGCAATCTCTTTCCTTCTTTACCGTCTTGCCTGTAAAGATACTTAAACCTAAACATGCACACACTCATCATGCAGCATTAAGATTTGAAATGTAATACAATATCACAGTTGCATTCAAAAGAGATTCAATTCAAAAGTTAAAGTTCACACACCCAGATTAATGTCATGTTGCTTGAGCAAAGTGTTTGTTTTCTAAATATGTATCAATTATGCATGGACACCCAAACACACCTGGCAATGATCGAGCACACATTTCCCTCAACAGCAAACACATGTCGTTCAACTATGCCATGTCCTTAACAGCTTATTACACATTCTGTCATATTACAGGTTGTACCTACATGTGTGAAAAAGTGGGTATGTGACGAGTGTGTCTGTATAAAAGCAGGGAGACCAAGCATAACACAGTGAATATATATATATTCTTGCGTATGTAGGTGTAAATAAACCATGCATACGGGGGTAGCCTTTCTAAGGAAAGCCCCATTTCACATAGCGGAGAGGTACAGTACAGGCTTCTCTCATGCTGGCTGAGTTCCTTTCACAGGCGTGTGTATTGAATGAAGTTTGCTGGGCCGTTGTTGAAACATTGCATTTGTAGGTTGAGCATCATAAACTTCTTTTTATTGCTGCCTTGCCTATAAATTACCACACGTTGGGCTAAATTTTACCCTTGAAGGAGAGCACAATTGACAGCAGAGCTTAGGGGAAGTGGGCAGGGGGCTCTGAGCCCCAAGGCTCTCTCCTTGTGTATTGAACCTGAGCAGAGGGAGGCCTCTGGTGCATCCCACGAGGTGATGGGCACTGAAAAACTACCACAAAACAACAGGGATTTTTATGGTGCAGTGTTTATGCAGCTGCTCCTTCCTCACTCCCCTCCCCAAATACATTATTTCATGTAAGAACATTGTATGAAAATAAAAACAGCACGATCTCTCCTTGCATAATGACTCCATGCAGAAACAGTCCAGAAATCATTCCAGGCTTTTCTAAGGTGAATTTATTCATTTGCACTTACAAGATTGTAGTCATATGCAAATGCATAAATTGCATGTCACTGAAAGGGAGCCATGTACCCTTGTTTGTGAGGTTGTGAGGCTAGGTCTGAAATACACTGCATGCACTTTGCCCTCAATCCTGTGGTCTTTGCATTCCCAGAATCCCCACCGGTGTTTAAGCAGCTGACAGAGTTTAATGGGTGCCGGCCTCCTACTTTTCTAGTAAACTGTCTCAGCCTTTTCTCCCTAAGGTGCTTGCAATTCAGTTCATGTGACCAAAAGAGCCTTCCTAGAGCTAAACCATACCCCCCGATGGTAGAAACCCACAGGAAGAGGAAGTTATTCTGGATGTATTTATGCAAACATCTTAATGCATTCTTGTTGGGGTAAAAGATTCACTCACTAGAATGGATGAAGAACTGACCATGAAGGCCATCACTTCATCACAGGCTCTGCAACAGTCTTCATCACAGGCTCTGCAAGGTGACCCTGCAGAGTGTTCACCCCAAAGAGATGTAAGCTGTGTAATGTGAGCTAACTGAATATGTGAAAATCGTACCAATCCTGTCACATATTGCCAGCCAGCTTTCTCCCTTCCTTGTGGCTGTCAGAGGCACACCTCTCAAACCAAACTTCTCCATACAGGATCAAATCCATGGGGAGTTAGAGGCTCTGGACAGTGGTACAAGAGGTGAGTTTGCATGTAACGCAGTCCCATGGCTCCCATCTCTAGACTGTCACACTGGAGCGAATTTTCTGATCACATCTGCACAGCTGACTGTGACAAAATGTAGACCCATAGACTGAGCACAGCTGTGCCAAACAAAGAATAGGTGTGCAGCAGAAAGTCAATGGGAGCTTCCATCAGAGGTTTATAAAAGAATGAAAGATAGGAAGGGAGAGGACAAATGAACAGAGAAGCAAGCAAAGAACAGAGGAAAAAAATAAGTTAAAAGCATAGGTTATGTACAATAAAGGCTAAAATACTACCCCTTCAACAGCTGTCAAAATTCTCCTGTCTGCCTTTACAGCCACCACATTATCCAATCCAGTGTGCTGTTCCTCCCATTAAAAGCGAGGTCCTCCTGTAGGGAGGCCATGGGTTTCTTCCCTCCCACTATATTTTACTATCCAAAAAACTGAAGAATTTGTGCATGTTCACTTCATGTTTTCCTGTCTCCCTCCACAGCTTTCTCTATGTGGTTGTACCCTTTCCCTGCAGGGAGGGTGTTGCAGAGGGTGGAGTGGAACCTTCTAACACCAAGTGTCAAATGTATGTCAGGGCATCTGGGAAAACAGCCTGTCCTTAACCCTACTCTCTACTCTCTTCAGGAATCAGGGTGCTATAGATTGTCCCACCTTTGTGTGCACATCAGTCACCTCCAAGTAGGAAAGAAAAGCAAAGCACCATTCATACTGAAACTAGTGATGTTTCCTCTCATAAGCAGTTCTGCTTGGTGATATCATGTTGAACAGCTGTCCCAAAATACTATAATAAAATCCATCCAAACCAACCATGCTGTGTTTCCACTGTAAAGCACTCAGAGACTAGAGTGAAAGGGTCTAACACCATTTTGGCCTTGCAAACCACCCCTCTGTGCTTATAAAAATATATAGTTGACTTAAACAAGCTTTGACCCCTTTGACCATAAAAAAATCAGATGATACGGTCACAGAGATTAACAAAGTTAGATATTGATCTCCTGTTGAAAGCTGAAAATAGATGTCCTCATGTCCACCATCACATTCATTTCCACATGCAGCATTCCCACTGGCTCCCATTACACAGGTAATATGCATTCAAAAGGACAGAAAAATACAGCCGCATTCAAACACCACTTTCTCCTTCTATAGCAATTGTCATGTAAAGGTCTCAAAGGCCTTTACAAGCAGTAAACTAACCCTTAAGCATTCTGTGAAGTATGTATTATTCTTTTCATTTTACAGGTGGAAAAGCATGGAGAGGTTAAGAAACCTGCCCACAGTCCCTTAGGAAATCTGTGGCAGAGCCAGCAATAGCATCCCCACCCACCTTCCCTGACCCAAGAATAAGCCTCAGCCCCTTGCACTAACCACTAACAAAAACGATCTCTTCTGATCCCTTATAATAAAAATATTGCTACTGTAAAGACAGTGGTCCTAGCATAGGGCTGAATTGCAATGTGTTAAATAATGAATTCCTTCAGGTCAGTTCTATGTATTGAGCAACTGACATTGGCAGATGCAGAATTAGACCTTACTTAGTGCTAAAGGTGGTCCACCCTGTTCCACACTACTTGAATATCAGTGACCCAGCAATAAATCCATTAGTAACAACTACAGTGGCTGACTATTGGTAAAACACATTCATATTACTGCCCTTGAAGTTCTAAAAATGCTTAGAATCTATAAAGTGCATTTTAGCGTACATATTATTGAAAAACAAGCTAATTACAGGTAGAAGGAACAAATATTTCTCTCTACAAAAAACAAAGTATTGAAATAATCTTGCCAAAGCATTAAACCATATTGACCAGTTTCAGTCTGATGTGTATTTAATGGCTGTGTCTACACAAGATGCTGACTGCTCAGTACCTCATTACTACTGTACAGTCAGTCTCACCACAAAGCCATTTGGAAAAGCTACTGCGCAGTAACTAGTGTTACTACGCAGTCATTTGATACTTGTAAATGCAAGTACTAAATGACTGCTCAGTAACAACTGCGCAGTTAGTGTCTCTGTAGACCAAATCTAGTCACTAATCCTTATTTTATTTAACGTGGCATTTAAATGGTGTTTTTTATGTGCTGTTATCTATTCAGATTGTGTAAAATGTTCAGTCTGCAGAACTGTGAAGTGTTTTGGGGGCATTGCTTGGTGTGAGAGGCATTATCCAAATTGAAATGCATTTTGTCCAGAGCAGTGTCCTGAATGTCCAGGTGGGGAGAAGCATTTTGCACCATTTCCAAACTGTAAATTGTGTTTGAAATTAAGGTTGGGTTTTTTTATTAAAATCAGCATTGCTAAGCTTCCTGCTGATGGGCATCATTTTGCTTAAAAGTGACATCTTCTCTATCACTGATGGTATGGGAGCTCAACAGCGTATATTTTAAATCAATTTCCTAGTGCTATTTAGAAATCACAACTTTACAGTAAGCATGAAAATCTGGTTCCTGTATTCCCTGAACACCTGAACAGCATAATAGATTTGAGATCTGCAAAGAATGTAGGATTGGAAATTCTGAGTTTTAATGAGCAAAGTACTTTTTTACTGATATACCAAGATATAAACCATATTACCAATTGGCACCAAGTTGATGAAGTCACAAATTACGTCATTTTTCAGCAAGCTTTTAGGCACCAGCAGGATACTCAGAAATCCCAATCTGAGTTTATAGTTTGTGGTATGCTCACCCAGTGGAGTTAAAGGGAATTTTGAACAAAGTGGCTCCACTCACTGGCACTCTGTATGCAAATAATGTATAAACTTTATCCAGAGATGAGCTTTCAGGCACACAGCTAAGGAAAATGGGTACAGCAGCACTCATTTACCTACATGCACACACACACATATATACACACACATCTATGTCTATATCTGTATCTCTATATCTATCTTTGAAGTGCTGCCGTGCTGCCAGTGAGTCTTCTTTATCAGCCACTTTTATTACTTCCTGGCCTTTACAATTTTTATTCATAATCCAGTCCTATCAACCTTAGAGTCATTTCACACAGAATTCTGAATGATATCAGAGAGTTTTGCATCAAAAATGGAATTAGGATGGTTCCATTCTGTTCCTCTTTTAAAGTTAGATTTTTGTTATGAGGGTAGAGAGTTCATATAAAATAAAACTAGCATCAAGTTTTCAAAAAAAGGAGGAAGAGATTAGTATCAAGTTTCTATTTAACCATGGGATAAACATTTTTGAGTTCTTGTAAAATAAAACATTAAGAATGTGAAAACAAGTGTTTAATCAATAAAGCAGAACAGCTTGGAGACTATTCTTGTCTGTTTGTTAAACAATATTAAAAAAGGAAAAAGAAAAAGAAAACACTGCCTTTACAACATATTAACCCACTAGAGTGGAATATTTCATCATATTCCTCCTACAGTGTAGTTATACCCAGGAGACAGTGCTAGCTGGCTTTTGGGATAAATAATATGTATTATATGACCTGAGGTTGAGAGGCAAACCAAGAGAAGGAATGAAATTCCAAGCCAGAGGTGACAAGCTCATCATTTTGTGCTTTCATGCTCCCACAATGGTGTGAGCCAAAAATGGTATGCTAAGCTTCAGCTTTACATTTCCTCACTTTTGTCAGTGTCTGCCATTACGTTAAGGGAAAAATTTTGCTCTGGTAGGAAACTGGATTAATTGTCTGACCAGGTATTTCCCATCTCTAATATCACTAATTATTAATTCTATAGTTGGAGACAGAAACTAAAGCAACCTTCTCCACTGTGGAACTTCCTTAGTTTAGTTACTCATACAGCAGCTATTAGTATTCACCAGTATCTGAGCAATAAATATTTTCACTTAGACGTGATTACAAGATTAGAATTATCGGACCCTAACTGCAACTAGTGTTATGGTAACATAATATAGCATTCCCTTCTGGTAAAGTAGCATTGGCACCTTTGGAAACTACAGTAACCTAAGGCATCTGTACATCAAAGGCCATTTCTGCAATCTGCGCTTCATTAGCTTTCATAGTTGAAGTTACAGGAGCAGTACTTCCTCAGCCTATAATGGGAAACACTCTACTCCATTTGCTGTTGAAGTGTTAAAAGTTCCTCTTAACATCAGTTACTGTGCTAGGGCTTCACTGGCATCCTAGTAAAATAAAACAACTCAGGGAGTGCAATCTGAGTTCAAGCTGAAGAGCTCAGTGATGCAGTCCTTACTCAGGCAAAGCTCCCTTGTTTTGGCCATGGGTACACGAATGGTTAAGCAGTGAGAAGCAAAACTCAAAGAATAAAGCTAGAGCAAATCACATCGCAACAGCTGTGCACAGAAAAGTCGGCTATGTTCTGTTGCCACAAATGAACATGAACACAGAGTAGGGCTTGCCACAGATTGTGCCCACAGAGGGAGAATTGGTATCCCAAGGTACTTTGCAGTGCTGATTCCCAGTGCAATGTGGGATGCCTGCCACAATACATAGCGGAGCATCTGGAGGAAGGTAACTAGTAGTTTCCATAGTCAAATTTTGTGAGTCCTTTATAAATATCCCAGGATTCACGTGGCAACTTCTTTCCACTCTTAACCAGGTAGGGCAGCAATAGGATCAAGTATCCTACTTTGATCTTACCTGCTGCATGGCAACCATCACCAGATTGTGATGAACTATCTGGCTTCTCACCACTGAGTTTGTGGTTCGCTGCAAATCCTCAGCTGCCTCAGTGAAGAACTTAAGAGACAGAACCAGAGAGCCAAGGCAGACAGTTCTGTGTTTGCCTTGTAGTTCCACAGTATGCCTTGTGGTTGTGCACTGGGGTTGTTGTGCTGTTTTAGGAACAGGTTAGGCAAGTATGGAATGTGATGGTTTCAATAGGGCTGAACTTGTCTTGAGCAGGGAGTTGAACTAGATGGCCTTGTGAGGTCCCTTCCAGTACTATTTTTCTATAATTCTATGACCTCTGCATAATTTCTGAAATGCAATTTCTAGAGCCTTGTCCTAGTTTTGGAAAACCAGTGTTGGTAAGTTTTCTTCCAGCTTAGCTCCTGGCAATGTTGGGGGAGGTGAAAGCTGATTAACGAATCAATAGGACAAAGCTGCAGCAACTAATGCTTCACAGGCATGCTCTCTTGGAATGAGCCCTAGCTTCTGCATTTACTTCACTGCTGAAATGTCTTGACATAGCAAGATGGATCCCCATCTGCATTTTCTGTGTGAATAGGAATATTGCATGTTCCTGGAATCCAGGAATGGTGCTTCCTGAATGGCATTATCACCCTGGGGTACTCAGCAGCCCTGAGGACATGGCAGTATCATGCTGGTGCTAACTTCTGCAGGTTGTCCCAACCTTGCAGGATATGTTCATGCTCCATGTCACGAAAAACAATAGAAGTATCATTTGGCAAATCTAAATTGAACTGTGCTTGTTGCTGCTCTCTAGGACAGTGGTCCAGCAGGAATGGAAGAAGGCTGTCATCAGCAATCCCTTGATTTGAAGATAGTCTCTACCATGGCAGGATTGGGCTCTGGTGTCCCACATCACCCCTGCCTGGGCCCATGGACTGGATGACACAGTTCTGGGGGGGTATACTTGGCCTATGGACCAGGAGTTTAGCACCCCTGTATCTCCAATTTATTTTATCTCCAAGCAGATATGGTTCACCAAGCTATACTTAGCTGCACTGACTGGTGACTACCCATACTATTGGTATCTTAAGCCATTTAATTTGGTCTTGTGCAAGGAAGGAGTCAAAGAAGAGAAAGGTTGATCAGAAAGGAAAATGCTTTTGGATTGAGGCATCTGTCTGGGGCTCAGGAGAGTTAGGGTCAAGTCCTGGCTTTACCATAGTCTTCCTATGAGTCATGGGCAATTCACTTAGCTTTTCTGTGCTTCTAACTGATTTAAATGATAAGTTTTGAAGCAGGGATTCACTTCTTAGCATAATGTGCTCCAGCCTCAGCTGGGGCTTGTAGACAATACCATGAATAATTGATTGCTGGGGGTAAATTATTGATTAGCACAGGAAAGCCAGCTGATCGCTGCTTGGTGTTGGAAAAACCTCAGAGTTGATTTGGCTGTGGCTTGTTCAAGGAGAGGAGAAGACCTTGGTTCCCTAAAATTGTATATTTGCTGTTTGGAAATGATAGAGTATAACAGTTTGTCCCAGTGAGGCTGGAAGCACAGGTGTAAAGGTTATGCCAGGATTAAAGAGATAAAAAACGCTATTTCTATTCAAATGCCATTATAAGTCTGAAAAAAGAAATAGGAAAGGAAGGGGGGTTGGACTAAATGACCTCTGGAGGTCCCTTCCAGCCCTACTTCTCTATGATTCTATGAACTCGGCTGTGGGATATACATCGGGTTGGCTTTTTCCTTTCCTTCTTTTAATTGTCCTTCTATAGAAAGATTAGAAAAGCAGGTATCTTTATCTCAGGATAATGTGTCAGTGGAGTTTATGTGGCCTTGGCCATGACCTTTTTATGAGTTATGACTGTTTTTTTGAGCCATGACAGGCTCCTGGCCATGACCTTTTTTGGGGTCAGGTGAAGGAGGCTGATCAGTCAGAATGTATCAGAGGTGGAGTTAAGGGATTACAACATTAGTCTCTGAGGATCACCTGCTTCCTTTAGTTTGGATGTTTGAATTTCTGCTTCTGGTCTGAAGAGCCCATTTTAACTCAAAAATCTGAATACAGTCTGGGATCAGATGTGCACTGGAGAGTGGAGCAGGGCTTGGAGGTTTATTCCAACTTAAACATTTGATAAAGCTCAGAAAATTGCTCCAGAGCTAAGTTTAGCTAGCTCAAGCTCTTGTTCTAGCTTTAGAAGCTATTGCAGTCAGTCTTAAACTTCTTGAGTTCAGTCCAGTTTCAGAAGCTTGATTTTTAGATTAGGAGTGTGATCCAGATGAGAGAACAGACCTAGGTTTAGAGTTCATCTAAACTTAACATTCATTAAGCTTTTCAGTTAAAAGCCTTGTGACCATAACGAGGAATGCATCAAAAGGCATTTCATTTATCATGAAGCTGCTTCTGGAATTCTGAAAATTCAACTAGCAAGCTTCCAAAGAAATCTTATACAGCAGTGGTTTTCAACCTGTGTCTGCCAAATCCTGGGAGTCTGCAGACAATGTCTAAGGGGTCTGCAAAAGATGACTATGATCAATCAAAAGTATGTGAATACCCACACCTACAACTCAAAGGGATCCACACCTCACAGATTCACAGAAGTTTAGGACTGGAAGAGACCTCCATTCAAAATTTCCAAAGGGGTCCATACCTCCATTCACATTTTTTAGGGGTCCACAAATGGAAAAAAAGGTTGAACACCACTATTATACAGGAAACAAAGAATTTTAATTTTTTAATGGAATCCTGACTTTTTCCAGTCTTTTCTGTCACCACCCTTTTGAGTCTTTGACCCCATAGCTTGTACCCTATGACAGTAACCTGATAAATGATAATTTACAAGCCTATGGGTGCATCTACATATGCATATGCCTCCAGCATATTGAACAGCCCCGGGAGCAAAGCAGCCCCAGTTAGCAGGGTGCCCCAGCGGGGAAATCAGCCTGCCAGCCCAGGGGTGCTCTGACCCAGCTCAATGTGCTGAGGAGGTGCTAGTTGGGGCATGAGCATGCTCCAGTGTGGGGGGCTAGCTGGCAGTCAGCTGCCGCACTGAAGCACCTCCGTGCCCTAGCCAGCTATGTCAGTGTCTACATGTGAGGTGCTGTGAAGTAAAAAACTCTGCAGCAGCATAATACTTGTATTTACAAATACAACTCCGCTGCGGAGTTTATTAGTTTCCTATGTCCTAATAGGGCTCCATGTGTAGACACCAAGACATTTACTGTGGAGCTAATTAGGTAACTCCGCAGTAAATGTCTCATGTAGACATGCCCTATATGTAGTGAATGTTGTTCTGATCAAAACTAAGCACTTATTTTCAAACTCTGGTAAAACTGGTCAATAATAATGTCACATAAGAACAAGAGAATACAAGAACTGCATGCTGGGTCAAACCAAAGGTCCATCTCTGACAATGGTAAGTTAGGGGATGCTTTAGAGAAAGAATATAAGAAAAAGGGTATGTAGAATGATGCATCCCCTGCCAGGCCCTCCCATCAGTCATAGATTTAGGGATGTCCTGACCCTCAAGTTTTATCCCTGACTGCTATGTTTACTATCTCCCGATAGGTCTACCCCCCCACAGATTTGTCTAATTTCTTTTTTAACCTGCTTATATTATGAGCCTCCACATCACAATGAATTCCACAAGATAAATATGCCTTGTGTAAAAAAAAGCCTTGCCTTTTTTAAAATTGCTGTCTGATAATACCTTTATCAAATGCTGCTTAGTTCTTCTGATTCTAGTGGATTCTGTGTACATTTGTGTATGTCCAGGACGAAAGTCAAAATAGAAAGGCACTGAAAATGAATCCAATTAGTCTTTTGCTATTTTTTGTTATCATGTAAATATTTTTCTTTAGAGTCCATAAACATGTCTTCCCCCAGAAGTGGCTTTGCAGTGGTATACATTTCATTAGGATGCCAGTCCCAAGGGTTTCAAGGTGCTCAGCAGGTGCAAGATCATGTTTTTCTAGTCAAATCCAAAGCCCATTTAAATCATTGGAAGTTCTGCATGTGACAGGCTACTAAAGTCTAAGAGGTGTGCAAATACAAAATCATCATCTCTCTCCCATAACAAAGAAATCCCTTCCTCCATGTTGCCAGCAAGATTTGACTGAAGTGAAGGAAAGTGATGCCAAGAATATTTATACTCACCTTTCACTCTGTGAGTAACAGTAAGCCCTGCCAAACCTATCAAATTCGTAGAGTGCCTGGGGTTTACAGACTTCACTCAGCTACCAAAAGCAAAACCACAAGCCCATAAAGACGTCTTTTCACTAAAACTTTTTGCTATTAACCCTAAACCAACAAATTAGTATTTTTAAATAAAGCTCTATTTTAAGTTTAGAGATGCCTCCGCCTCCTCCTCCTCCTCATACCTGCTTTCTGAGTGCTCCCTGTATTACACAAATTGCCAGTTGCTCAAATCACAAGCGAGACCTTATAAGGGGGATAAGGCAAAGTGCCGCATTTATTGATTAAGCGTTTAAGTTTGTCCTGAGTCAGGGTTTCAGGAGAGGCCCAAGGTTTCCACACTGGCTTCAGTCCTGTGGTTAGTGCCACAGTGTAATGATGCTGTAGCATGGCTTACCACAACCCTTGTTTCCCCCATACCATGGAGTCTTCTGCATCCCTCTTCTTCAAGTTGATGCCATGACTTGTCCCCGTTTCTCACAGGTCCCCAAGGGTTTCATGGCTTCCTCTCTTGCCTAACTATGCAGCATCAGCTCACACCACCCTTTGTTCTTACCAATTCAGTGACAGCAATTATGGAGAAATGGAGGCTCTGTTCAATAGAGGTAATAGTCAGCAGGTCCACAATGGTGCTCAGCTGGTGTAACAGCTACTTTTACACAACCAGTCTCCTACCTTCAAGAACAGGCAGTAAGAATAAGGTACAGCTCCTGGAAAAAGTACTAGAACTTCCAAGAGAGTGGTCTGCTACTTTTTCAGTCTCCCTCCCTCCTCCTATCCAGAGTCCCTTGCGGCTCATCTCCCTATGAGGCTTCTACTATTCTCACCTGCATCATTCTTTTACTATTAAAATAGAAGGTCTCATTTTATTGCTACTACTCTCAGTCCTAGTTCTCATGATTGACTAGTTATACCTATCGTCATCACCTGCATGGGAATAATGAAAAACAATATTCCAGCTGATACAAGTCTCCAGTGAGCCATGCCATGGACCCTTCACTTCTTGAGGACACTTGTGAGACAACAATAATATCACTGTCCCCAGGATGGGAGAACAAATACTGAATGAGGGGCCTTTTTAGCCTCTCTCGCATCTAATGCTTTGAAGAATCCATGCCTTTGAAACTGATTTATTTTGATTGACATTAATACTATTGCAAGGATAAATCATGCCCTGACTCACACACCTGAATTTTCAACTTCATTTTGGGTTCATTCCCACTAGTATGAGACTTTGGCTATCATCTAGATGAAATAACATAGCACTTAATTATATTCAACACAGTAGATGACATATCACCCTAATCCTTTTCTATACCCTTTGTGCTTATTATAATTGAAAGTTACATGCTCAGATATCACATTGATAGAATGACATAAACACCTAGAAAAATAAATAGTTTATTATTTTTTTTAATTTTGACGAGAAGGGATAGTTTCAAGTTTCCATTCATTCAGTCTAGGTGGATGTTTTGGCACTTGTTAAGCATAGATATAGCCAATAAAATCAAAAATAAAGCAAAACATAGCTGAAGAAAATTCTCCTATTACTGTAACTAATAGTATAATCAAGATTAAAGTAGAGCTTAAAAAGAATATGTAATGAAATACAGATTTTAAAACCTATCCATAGAAAGATGCATTGTAAAATGAAATCCTGTTATATTGCATGTCTGTTTTAATTTAGATTACATAAAAGGATCATCAGATTCATAACCAAAAGCATGTTTAAGGCCCAATCCTCTAAAGATTTATGCTCATGAGGTTACAAATCTCTTTGCTGGTTGTCCAACAACCTTTGAAACAGCAGAGGACAATGCAGAGGGTCTGGTGCTTACTCTACTGAAAAAATGAATAGTAAATAACTTGCTAGGATGCTATATTTGACTTGCTCTCTGCTGGAATGTGAAATATAAAAGCAAAGCTGAGGGAATGGAACCACAATATGACATGTTATCTTGGGATGTAAAACAACTGGCTTCAAAAAACAGACCTCTTCATAAAGACAAATGAAAGGATCATAACAGAAAACAAACAGCTACCAACCAGGTACATGACCACACCCTCCATGTGTGGGATCTTCCCAGGAGGTGAAGGAACTGTATGCATTACATTTAAAAAGCCCCCAAAAGCATTGTTGCATATTACAAGTGGCACAATGGTGGCACAAATGGCACAAATAAGAAAGGGTAGAACTAAAATATGTTCTCTGTTGTATGCATGTGTGTGCACATGAGTGTGTGAATGTGTGTGAAAGAACATGGATGTAGTGGTGGAAACACCCAGCAGGATAGTGTGAGATAAATTGAGCAGCATGGGGCATACGTTGCTTATCTCATGCCTTCTCATTACCTCTTATTTGATGTTTTTCCTGACTTCTCCATACCCCATCAGTTTGTAGACTGCATCAGCTTGCACTTCATCCCTTACACTAGGTCATTCATGTCAAGGAAAAGCCTATGGTAATTCCATTGCCTGCCCTCAGTCAAGGTTTCTGAGTTGTGCTGAAGCTTCCACTTTCTCCAAGAAATATACAGGGATTATGGTAGGTAGCAGAAATTATGAAAAATATGTTTTGAACCAGTTCCGTCCTAGGCCTTCAAAGCCACATCTTTGCAATTGTGGAGAGATTTTGGCCCCCTACGTTTATTACCGGTGGTGATGGACAAGTCGGAAAGCAACCTAGTTTTATTTTCAGATCCAGGGTTAAGTCTGCAGAACTAGCAATTAGGAGAACAGCCTTTTTTTTACTTGCAACCTGAGCAAATATGGTCAGGAGTCATCAAGACACAATAAACGAAGAATTACATGCTGTCAATTTTAATGAGTCACACTTCAGAGTAGATCCAGTCCTAAGGGGACATGGGAGAGTGGTAAAAAACAGTTACATACTTGAGAAAATATTCAGCTCATCTTAATTTCTAAAAAAGAGACTCAAGTTGTCTGTGGCACACAAAAAAAATGAAGTGGTTGCCCCCCCTACTTGTGGTTATACAGGTAGTACTAATTCCAGAACTGTGCACTTTGATGTTGACAAGCATTGATTATATTGGTGCACACAGAGCTGATGTCTATGCAAGGCAGCCATTTTGGCTTCCACTCCCTTGGAAAGAAATGCTTACCAAATGGAAAGAGAAAACATTGGCAGGGAGAGAACTTTAATTTCCAGGCTTGAATGAAGATACTGCAAGCAATAAAGAGCAAAAATAATGTTCATATGGACTTTCTGGATTCATCTTCTGGGCCTGATTCTATACTTTTGTACATGTTTGGTACTAATTAATTTTTGCAAGAGGCAAAAAATAAAACACAGATAGCATCTCATTCCATGATTGAAAAAGGCCTCTCATAGGAGAAATTAGAAAAGGATGCTCCTTTCAGGCAGACAGTTATGAACATGTTGTTTCAATCACCAACACCCAGACCCGGGTTAGTATCCAATCTTTAGCACACATACAAAGTTGTTTATAAAATTCTGTATTTCTTCAGCTTGTCCAACAGAACCATTATTACTGAGAAAGAAAAAGATGAATGGAGAGAGCCCATAGGATGCCTTCATGATATAAAAGCTCATGCCTTAAGCCTAGCTTTAAGTCCCCAGGAAAAGACAGACAAAGACAGGCAAGGTGCACGCTGAAGTGCTGGTTCCCTCTATTCTCTGACACATTACAGTAATCGAGATCTGGGCACTTTTCTCATGAGGAGAAAGCCATCAACAGACCTTACTTATCACTTAAACAGCAGCCTTTCCCATCCCTGAATGGGGGCAGAAGTATTCACACTGGCAATTCTATTTGGTAAGCTGAGACCAGCATTGGCTGATATTTTTTTTAATTCCTTCCTTTTTTATTTTTTTTTCTCTCTTACCATTTCCCTGAGAAGTTTAAGTGCTCCCTTAGCCCCTGATTGAGCAAAAAATGAGAGAGATTGTTTTGTTTAACACATTCATATAATGATACAGGAAAAGTGCATGGAAAAGTGATTGACCCAGACTAAAGGATGATGGAACATACAGCTTATCTCCGAACATTTGGAGATGTAGTTGTGGTAGGACTCTGTTTAGACTGGATCTATGTAAGGGCCAGAGCTTTTGGATTCCTCCTAAGGCATTGTTATAACCTGAACTTTTACATGTTGAATCATTCTTGTATTTTTGGCATTCTAAATAAAATCATGCTTTTAAAAATAAAACATTAGATCCTTAATGGTCTCTATCTTTCCTCCCTTCACCAAACAAAGGCCAATCAACACTAGATGGGGACAAGAAGCCCAATATGTAACAGCATTCAGTCTCTATCATCACAGGATTGGAAGGGATCTACCGTAATCCATCTCCTACACAGATACAGGATTCATTGTTCTTAAACCATCCTAGGGAGAGGCCTACGCAGCCTTGTTTCACAACCCTCCAATGAAGAAACTCCCACCGTATCCTCCATTGTCCTACTGCCCTTACAGTTAAGAAGCCTTTCCTGACCTTTAAATGCAGGACTATTGACTGTGACTTGCAAAGAAGCTCATGCCATAGTCATAGCTTTGGACATAGTTAAACCAATGCGCTGCTGACCGGGATTTATTTCTAGTGTAAATGGACCTTAACATCCACCCTTCATATTTTTGTGCTCCAGCTATAGCGTGACAGCTTTATTTCATATGCTCTATTCAGGTAATATCCTTTCTAATTCATCATTCAAATTATTAGCAGATGCTGCAAAGATGGCCTCCAACAAATGGCTGGAACCAAAGCACGGAAAAAGGTCTTTTGTTGTTTCAGTCAACCTCCACTACTTTAGGGCAGATTGAGTAGGGCAGATAATACTGCAGCTAGAGGGGATACCAGATCAGAGGGGGCAGGTAGGGGCACTCTGTGCAATTAATGTCATTGCTATTGATGCCCAGGAGGCCCAGGACATGTACTCTGCCCCAGTGTGAAGCTATAAGCATGATGATCTCCTCTAGTTTTAAAAACAATTAGACCAGCTTGTAGGGAACCAAGAGGGATCAATAAGCTGTGTGATACCCAGCACAGCATATGGAGAAGACACAGCTCTGCTGATATCCTACCAGCCCCCTTGAAGAGTGAGCCACTGATGCACAGCTGCATATATACCCATTTAGGATCAGGCTTTAAACAGGGAATGGTAGAGTTGTATGGGCCACTTAATGGTATATGTAAAACAGGTAATTTTAGGTGATGGCCACAACTACACATAAAACTCCAGTAAAGTAGAGCTATCTCTATTTTCCATGACATGAAGACAGAAAGCTTACAGATTGCATGTGAATAGAAACATGTGAAAATGGATTCCATGCTTGCTATAGCTCCTTGCTATAACTGCAGGAAGGCTGGGGGATCCCGACAATAGGCACAACTTGTTGGCACTGTACAAACACAGTAGAGGCAGTCCCTGCCTTGCAGTACTTCCACTCTAGACAAAAGACAATAGAAGAACCATGTTGCCCAGCTCATAACACAGGAGAGTAAGAGAGCTGGAAATAGAACTCAGGTCTTCTGATGCCAAAGCCTCTACTCTGGCAGCAGATCTTAAAGACTTTCTGAGACAATTTTTCACATGGTCAAAAATTAGAAAGTTCTTTATCTGAGATATGACTGACAAGGGGCTTTTGCAGTCAACAGTACTTTTCTGTTGGTCATTTTCCAATGATGATAGCAGGCTTCAGTAGTATCATTGGTTTTCTTAGACTGGCATTGGATGATGATATACTGTACTGTTCTGTGGACGGTGTTGTTTTGCTGGACAGTTCCCCAGTGACACTGCACATAGCAGCAGCAATATAGTAGCTAGAAGAATTGTCTTCTTACTCCATTTGATAGATATTACAAAATATATGGAAGTGGGAGTCAGGTTAGTGTCTATGGCCCATTTCTATTTTTGATGTACTGTTTGTTATTATATTTGAGTCTCAAGCCTTTGTGCCTTGTTTCAGATGGGAAAAAAATTCTCCTTTGTTAGCTCCCTGACAATTCTTCAGTATTAGTATGTTTAAAAAAAACCCACTCCAAACACAAAACTGTACATTCAAGTGCTATTTAGGAGTTTCCCATTTTTCTCTTCTGTTCATCCCTAGAGCTGCTGGATGCTTTATGAAAGGTGGTGAAAACACCTAAAAGTGCTGTTTTACATTGCCTCCTATGCAGACACAGCTCTGGGATGAGACAGGTGTGCATCCCATGATGTCATGATGCAGCATCCCTAGCAGGATTATTGCTTTATATCAGCAACAGTAATTTTGGAACTTTCAAAAGTATGAATTTTCTGCCAGCTCTGGGGCTCCAAAAACACATTTCAAGACTAATGGGCATAATCCAAAGTGAGCCTACTAGGCAAACAGCAGTAAGCTTGCAAGCATTAGGAAAGCTGTTTGCCAGGAGGCCAAATGGTTTGCTGCAGCTCTGGAAAAAGGCTATTTCGTGCTTGAAATCATTAAAGAAAACAAAGGATGACTCCTACATGTCGACACATGAGATCCTGGAATATTATGCTGTTGTATAATACTTACGCCAACTGAACTGTAATAGCAGCAAAATACTTAGGACTAGAATGTTGTGATCTGGCTGCAATCACAAAAAAATAGGCACAGATACACATACAATGATGCTTTTAATCTTTGGACAATATTTTGCCAATATTAACCTGGCAATAGAATTCTTATGAAGGAAAGAAGCATTTCATATTATCTCCATTTTACAGATGGGGAAAGTGAGGTTGAAGTAATTTCCCAGAAGGGAAATGTGTATTAGAGATGGGATTAGAATTCAGGGCATCCTGCCATACACAGCTCATTAGAAATTGCCTCTCTGCACACATTTCTGAGGGAAAATTTTAAATTTTCTGATGCAGGAAAAAAATATCTTCCAGCTTATGTTTAAGGGAATTATTACCTTAGGAAAGAACTCATTAGAAATCTTTCCATTGCCAAGTTGTGTTGTCTTGAGGGCACTCTTAGGATTAGCTGAGTTAAAAATTCACACTATTGAGTAAAATTAAATGTTGTCCCAAAGTGGCCCAATGTAAGATCTGTATTTTCAAGCAGGAAAAACACCATTTGTAAATAATAGTCAGCAGTAAATGGAAACAGTGGATACACAGCCAATTAAACGGTCACATTCTACTTGTGGGTGGGAGTAATAACCCTGTCGCCCTGTAAAAAATACACAACCAGTGGTAGTCCTTAACTGCTTTCAGATTTTGCTTTTGTATTGAACTTTCACACTTTCATTTCTGTTTTCAGTCATATACCTTTTAGGAATTATTTCTGTTCTCATTGAAGTCTAGGCTAGAATTTTCTGTGACTTTAGTGGAAATGTTATATAGGCCCTGAATTCTTGGTACCATTTATGATTATCTTTGCCATTTCAAAGACAGGGACAAATTGCCCAGGAAGCAGTCACTAAATCTAGGAAAGGAAACAGGTGCATGGGTTAAATTCCCACATCTGTGATCAGAATTTGAGTGATTCTGTTGAGTGAGAAGCAAGCTACTGTACAGAAAAGTGAAGCTAGTGATCCTGAAGTCCTATCTGCTCCTGCCTTTTTCTCTACATCTCTCAAGTTGACTTCATCACTTCCTCTGCACTCCCTTGAGCTTTCCAAAATGAGAAATTGTGCCCTGGACTGGATCTCCTGCTTGGCATAATGGCTCCTCCAAAGTCCTATGCCAGCTGGCTTTCCCCTTTAGGATGCAATGCTAGGGAACTGTAAGACACATGTATGTAACGTTGCCTGCTTTTTAGCTGTCATCTAGAAGCTTTCTGAAAGCACTGCAGAAATTAGATTGTACTTTGGCACACAGACCTTCTTTTCAAACGTAGGAGATCCATTTATAATCTCTATGCTGAAAGAAAGATGTGGTTTGTGTATTCTTGTAAGCAAGATAACAATACGGTAGCTGAATTTGCTTCCGATTTACTAGTGTTCTGTTTATATTCTGCACCTAATCCAGCTTAGTTATGTGCGATCTTCTTCTGTTACCCTGCTTGCCATTTTAACACTGCCCCAGTTAATAACACCTGCTGGTGAGACAAGGTATCTTGGCAAGGTAAAAGTACAAATTCTCAGGAGTAACTGTTTGAATATGTATAAGGTACATATCTAGTCATTATTGCCTCATCCTTATTGGTCATTTTCAATATTTTATTAACAACAAAAAAGAGTAGAGTCTCTCTAGGTAAGTTAAGTTTCAAATATAGAGCTCTAAAGCAGCCAAATCTCTAAAAGAACAAAATCAGTATTATGCACTACTCTGTACAAGTCTATTTTAAGGAAACACGCTCATGCACCTGCAATCAACAATTTGGGAGCAAATAAAATGACAAGGAAGGATTCATATACCTATGCTCCTATTGCATTTATATACTCATTTCCCAGAGTTTTCTCACTTTCCATATCAAGTCTTACTCCACTGTATTCTGTAAATTGCTGATAGAAAGGTATGCTTCTTATTTTATTCCTATATTCTCAGCACTCTTTTCTCTACCTGTTATCTCTGCACAGCTTTACACATTTGCAGTTTTACTCTCCAAACACTTTAATTAGAACATTATACCCCCAGACAGAAATATTTTCCCCTATTTTTTCCTGCAGGAGACTGTTTTATTCAGAAGCAGGAACAAAAAGGCAGCAGACAAATTATTTTCCAAGTTCCTCCTCTATGTGCAGAGTTTAGACAAATTATAGTTGCAAACATGGAAAGCAAAGCCAGCGCCTGCACTGTGTGGGAATGAGTCAATTGCCTCTGTAACAATCCTGGATTTTCAAGCAGCAACTAGCTATGACTTTATTTAGCAGTGTTTTTAAGGAGGATTTTGATAAAGTCCCTGGTTGCCTGGAACTGGGTTCCTTTTCAAGCACTCAGGGGCCTGGGGCACAGACTATAAATTTGGGTAAGAGCCAGAATGTTAATTCATCCCTATTCCATGCTGCTGAGTTGTGGTGATCAGCTTTGGTTTGGTGAGTGATAGGCTGACAACTGCAGGCAGTGCCCATGGCTCAGGCATTTCTTTGCCTCAATGTCCACCCTCCCTTCGTTGTCACTGCACACACTGTTGCTGTTGTCCACAAGCCAGGATTCAGCAACAGTATGAGAGGTGAGGGGTGGAAGGATGAGAAGGGGACATACTGTGGGCTGGGGTGAGGGGAGCCTGAGACAGAGGAAAGAACATAGTGCCAGCAAGGTGCAGTATGCAAGCTGGGGGCACCAGCAGTACAACCTTGTGGGAGGATGTGATAATGCTGAGGGAAAGCTGCTGCCGCTACTAGGCATCAAGGGGGAATGAGGGGCAGTGCCACACAGAGCCTATGCAGAGCAGAGCAGGGCAGGGCAGGGCAGGAAGGTAGGAAAGTCCAGGCCTTCCCCAGGCAATGTGAGCACCTGAGCAGTGGCCTGAGCCCAGTGGAATGGCAGAGGTTAAACTTACTGCCCTTCCTCAGTGCCCATGTGAGTATGGGGCACCTAGGTATCTTCTCAGTGCTGCTCCCATGAAGGGCTTGCCCCAGTCCCACTGCTCATCTGCAGCCTGCACATGCCAGGCAGGAGAAAATTAGGACTGTTATTAGTAACTAATTGCCATGATCTCCCCCCTCACCCTACCACACACCCTGATCACTCCTTGTCCTGAGACTCCAGGGCCCTGGAAGACCTTCTGCAGGGCTGGGGTGGGGAGCACAGAGCAAACCCCTGAGCTGAAGGGGAGCTGTGCCTGGGCATGGACTATACTGCTTGGTCCTCAGTTTCCTGAAGGCAGTTTCATCTGCCCACCAAGGCTCTTTGGGAAGCACAAGGGCTGCAGGTGGCCTTGTGGGCATCTTGTATGTGCTGTGGCAGGCCTGTGTGTGCCCAAGCCACAGGCAGGCAAGCTTGCTGCTCACCCACTTTGGAGGTTGGGTCAGATGGAGTTGGGTTGGAGGTTTTTTTTCTCCCTACCTGTCAGATAAATGCACATTATAGAGGACGGACTTTGCCAGCAGCTAGGTAACTGTAAGCAAGAGACCGAGGGGTGACTTTGCTTAGGGAACAGCAGAGTGCCAGAGTTAGTGCTACCCAGCAAGACAATTCACATAAAGGTGCATCTGACCTTAAATAGGCCCCCCACCCCTCACCACTCTGACTGTTGGAGTTTGCCCTGCCCTTCAGGGATTCAAGGGAGAAAGAAAGCATGCAGTTGGGCTAGGGTGAGTGTATTGACAAATGCCAACCAAATAGCCTTTATTCATTTTTTATGTATCCTGGAGAAAAAAATGGCTATGGATTTCACCTCTCTAATGAACATGATCCTGGGGATATTTGGATCATGTCGATGATTCTGCTATTCCTAATTAAGAGACGTGCGTTCGGGGGGAGGGGAAGAGGTTTCAAGTTGTGAGCGTAACAATAGACACTGAGGACACTGAAACAACGCCGCAACAGACACGGAGGAAACAATGCCTATTTCCACAGAAACATACCCGAAACCCTGCCTAAATAAACCCTCTAGCTACAAATGCTGCTAAATCATCAGCTCTCCAACTGATCCACGTCTCCAAGAACTCGGGACATATGCTTCAAGATTTAGCTACGCCCTGGGAACTTGACGATGTCTGCAGTTTCCGTTTTGAAAGATCCCCCTTCGTTTCTCGGGCTATTTATTAATGGTTGTCTGCCCCGGCTCGTATTAGTGTTGGGGTTGGTCTATGCAGCCTTGAAATGTCGCCTGTGCTCCCCGCGTGGCCGGCTGTGCCCGCGGGGCGGGGGCGGCGGCGGCGGGGCCCTCGGGGCAGGTGGGCCCGAGAACAGGCTGCATTTCTCCAACCTCCGCAGGACGCATCTGCCGCCCGGGCACGGCCAGCTCGGGAGGACACATGCGAGTGGTGACAGTCGATGGGCACAGTCACACCCCGTGCAGCTTGGTCGGGGCTCGGGCGGGGGCACGGTCCGCGGGGAGCGCACGACGGGCACTCCCGAGAGAGACTGGTCCTGTGCCATGGAAGCACAAAACCAAGGGCTGTCCCTGGAAAGGAGGCACTGTTGGCAATGCTGCTAA
>NW_017729032.1:126174849-126175448 GCF_001723915.1 Gavialis gangeticus
ACAACGCCCCCCTCCATCCCCACCCCCCACCCCAAAAAAACCCTCGCTCTTTTTCTTCTTTTTTTCCCCACCCTGGGCCTGTCCACAATCCCCGGGCTTTCTGACAGGATTGCAAAGGCGAAGTTTTCTGTCAGGGCGCAGAGTCTGCGTGTGCCTGGGCTCCGAGGCGTTGTGTCGGAGCGGGGAGGAAAGCGGCGTTCATGTCCTTTCCCCTGCCCGTTCCCACGTGCTCCCTTGCGCCTGCAATAACCGGGCGGGGAGACTATAAAGAGGTGCTCGGAGCCGCCTCCTCCCGGGACAGGGGCCAGAGGCAGCGCCGGCGCCGGGAGGCGTGCGGTGCGGGGCGGTGCGGGGCAGCCGTTGCCCTCACCCGCGCGGGAGGAAGGCGGCTCGCAAAGGGCAGCGCCATCTCCGCGCCCGCGACTTGCTCCTGCCACGGCCAGCGCCCTGTTCCGAGGCTGCGCCGGAGTTTGCGGCGTGGGGGGTGGGCGTTCAGCTCCGCCGGGGCCACCGCGCCCTCGGGTGCCGCTCACAAGGCACAAAAGCCCTCTCAGCCCCCGCCTCACACCGGGCAGCGACTGGCCCCCGCCCCCGCGCCC
>NW_017729032.1:126175741-126177963 GCF_001723915.1 Gavialis gangeticus
CCCGCAGCCCGGAGATCCCGGGCACAGCCCGGCGGGGCGATGCTGCCGGCTGCACGCCCGCTAGCAGGTCCTGCGGGCCCGCTGCCTCGGGGTGCCTCACCTGGCTCATTGCTCGGGCTCGGGAGCTGTAGCGCGCGCAGCTCCCAGCCCCGGCCCGGCACACGGCACCTCAAGTGCTGCCCCGCGCTCGTCCCCGTCGGGAGCGCCCCGCGCGTGGCTCGGCCCTGTCCTGCAGTCGCTGGGCCCGGCTTGGACCTGGGCACCGAAATATGCGTTTCTCGCCTTCAAACACCGCTGCGGTGCTTTTCTTTCACGGGCTGTCCGGCAACTGGAGTTGCATTGAGCTGCAGTAATCCCCTCCTCTGCGGCAGTTTTGCGCGTCCCTCGTTAACACCGCATTAAAGCAGCCCTAGCTACTTCTTGCCACAAGAACGTCTGGGCTGGGCAGCCGCTGCTGTCGTGAAAAAAGGAAATTATATTTTAGCCGGGCTTGAGTCCAGATTTGGTATTGCTGGGGCACTGAACCGAATGCTTTCCAAATGGCGGGGGCTAAATCAGGGGACTGGGCTTCCTTTTTAGCCTTTCCTTTCCTAAGGTAAAAACAGAACATGACTTCGGGTCTCTTCTGATTTCAGTAACTTAGACTAGACATAAGAAGCGCACGATACAAGCCACATTTTGGCTCCGCTCAAAGCACGTTGGGAGGCGGGGGGTGGGGGGGGATAAGACCAATTCTGCACCAAAAAGGAGGTGAAACGACAAAAACACGAGCCTGCACATAAAGCCCAAACTGCGTTTTCCACCCCGTAAAGTTGGGTACACTGGTTTCGGTGTTTATTATTTTAGAGACAACCTTTTAACCATTACTCCTAAAATCCTGGCATTTCAATTTGTCTTGGATTTTGATAATCAGCTGATTGTGCATTGGGAAATAGTTTTGAAAACCTTCCCCACACTGAAATAGAGTGCAGTCATACAAGTCTGTATTTGTACTCCTGTTTGTACTCGTGCGTGTGTGTATGTCTATGTATATGTGTGGGTGGTGTGTGTGTTGGAGTGTGTGTATATCTACACACTTATTTTAACGTGCACATATGTATATGTATATGTGCATGTGTGTGTATAATATATACATATATACTATACATCGTAAGTCCGTATTTGTACCTATTTACGGCGCACATATGTGTATATGCATATATATAAACATATTTGTGTGTGTATGTGTATGTATATACATGTCCTTATTTTAAAGTGCACATATGTCTATGTGCATGTGTGTGCACACTATGTGCACATATATGTATAAGTCGTAAGTCTGTATTTATACTTACGTTAAGGTGCATGTGTATGTGTGGTGTGTGAGCACCTTAACATAAATACAAATATAGACTTATAAGACGTATGCATATGTATATGTATATGTATTTTTTAAACCGTATCAGCTTCCCTAGCAAAGAACACAGGGGCACTCCTGGGTTCAGTGCTCCTTTTTCTTACTCGAGCCGCTTGCTTGTCACCTGTATTTGAGTCCATGGAATAGGATCTGGTTGGGATGCAGGAGGGAACAGCTTTGGGACATCGTGCACTCAGGCGGTCACTTACACATGGCCCTCATGCAAGCAGGACCACGGAGCAACTAGAGGAAGCGAGTGTCCCTGCATTTCCTCTGCGGTCCTAACGAATATGTTTCCGGGCTGCATATTTATAAAGCGATTAGACACAGGTCTGTCAAGTGTGAAATACAACCCCGTAGATATCTGAACACCCAGCTCTTCGCCAGACAGGGCTTTAAAAGCCATTAGGTCAGAAATAAAGATAATGAACATTACATCCTACGTCAGCGATTAAAAAAAAATATATGTCCCCCGTTCGCCGCAATGTTTTGGGAAGGTCAGAGCCTCATTAACCTTGTCGATTTGAAGTAGCTAGGGGCTGGGCTCGGCAGCCCGGGGGGAAAAGTGTATGTAAAGTTTAATGGTTTAAATATGGTCCGCACCAGAGGACGAGACCCGGGGATTCCCGAAGTGTCTGCGCCGGAGCTGAGAGAAGTGCCCCCCTGAGACGGCGGCCACACGGCTGCGCCGGGGCTTAGCAATGGCTTAGCTGTGCCGGCCCGGCGCGGCGCGGCGCGGCCGCCTCTCCTCAGGGGCGCACATGGCAGCAGGCAGGCGAGCAGCCTCCCCGCGCACGGCCGGCGCAGCCGCCCCCTTGCCGCGGCC
>NW_017729032.1:126178971-126180287 GCF_001723915.1 Gavialis gangeticus
GGGGGGGGCACAGACGTGTATTTAAAAAAGGAGGGGGAGGAAAGAAAAAAAAAGGAAAAGGAAAGAAGCGGCCGCCCGAGCTCCGCTCCCAGCCGCGCTCCCCCGGCGGGGCACGAGCAGCGCAGCCCCGGCGCTAGCGCTCTCCCCTGGCGGGGCGAAGGCGGCTCCGGGGCCACAGGCAGGTCCTCGATCGGGGAGGCAGCACCCTGCGGGAAGGGAGGGCCGATGGGCGGCTCGCCCCCAGACGTGCTCACACCCTGCCCTTCGCCCGGGTGTGTTTGGTTTTTGGTTGGTTTTTGCCCGGACTCGTCGCTTTCCAGCGTGCCCTGCGAGGAAGCTGCGCCTGCTGCCCCCTCCATCTCCCCAGCCCTCCGCGCACACCTCCGCCTTCAGCTGGAGGCTGGCTCCTTTTAGAGGAAGCCCCACCTCGGTGTGTGCGCGGGTTTGCGCCGAGCTGGCAGTCCAGTCGCTGCAGGGTTTTAGAGGGCGCCTGGTAGAAACCACAATTTCCCCTCTCGCCCAGTGACCTCATCCCCGCTCACCCAATTTCCCAAACCCTCTGCAGAGCTTGCTGTAGGATCGCTCCTTACGTAAACCGGGGGGGGACACAAACAAAAACACACCGGCTCTCTTTGTCTTCCAGTTACCCCGAATAATGCCCATTTCCTCTCGAGTCTCTGCTACCTCGAGCAACGCTGCTGCCTGCAATTTGCTCTTTGAGAAATACCGACAATCGCTCACACCTTTCCTGTATAGCAGAAGCTTTGATTTTCTAAACGCGTATTTGAGACATACACATACAGACACGCACGCACACAAACTGTCCACACACACCTGCAAATCTTTGTGCGCACGTGTATATATATATATGCACACGCAATGCGTATTTTTGTACATACCTGCATGTATGAGCCGTGTGTACACGTACTCACACGTGTATAAACATGCATATATATACATAGCCAAACTTAGCTTTATATCCTGCTGCAATCTATGTTTTTGTACACACGTACGTATGAGCCATGTGTACACGCACTCATACGTGTATAAACATACATGTGTACATAAACGTAGATTGATATGCTACATGCAATATGTATTTTGTACACACGTATATGTATTAGCCAATAGCCATATGTACACGCACCCACGTATATAAAAATGCATATGTACATAAACTTAGATTTATATCCTACGTGCAATATGCACTTTTGTACACACGTGTATGAATAAGCTGTGCACCTACACGTGTATAAGCATACATGTGTACAGAAACCTAGATTTATATTACACGCAATATGTATTTTATACCTACA
>NW_017729032.1:126180814-126181833 GCF_001723915.1 Gavialis gangeticus
ACGCCACCCGAGGCCCCCTCCTCTCCCCTCCTCCCCCTCGCCCCCAGCGCCCTCCCTAATATTCCTATAATACCAGTTGATTACTATATTCACGTTGTCCCTAATGTACGATACGGGTTTCTCTTCAGCTTCAAAATAAGAAGTGACACATGCACCACTAAACCAACGTGTGAGGAAAGCTTTTGGTTCAGAGGGCTATTGACAAGAATCCTGCAAAGAGACAAAGCTGGAGTCTAGTGGAATCAGAAGCAGCCTTAATTAACACCATCTTAAATAGTCGAACAGGCACTGAAGACAAAGTTGAAGAAAGACTTTAAGGCTGAGTGCCCCTCGACAAGCTCTTTTTTTCTCGTGTCATTCAATATTTAATGCACTGTGCTTGTAATGCTACTACTGGTGCTCCTTTCTCAGCAAGTACATTATTTTTTCACGGTGCCCATAGCCAGGGAAAGCCCTTTAGGCAAAGAAAATCAAAATGTTTGTTGTTTTGGATGACTTATAACTCTTGTTTAACACAAGCACTTTCAAGAAAGTATAACAGGCGCAGCCTCTAAAGCAAACAACGAAAGCCTTGTGACAGCGTCCGACACAAAAAGCACATTGTGTTATGGACTATCCCTTTTCTCTGGTGCTAGATGGGTGCCTGTCTGAGACTGAACACCACGATGCCATTTTACTTTTGAACTATTGTTTTTGAGTTATGCCATGTGGTCAAAGGGAGAGAAGGGAGGTTGTTTCCAAGCTCATAAGACAAACGAGTTGCCTTTCATTGCACTACCCCGGCGCTCCTTTAAAACGAGGTTTAAATGTCACCTCCATGTTTTTAATGGACGCAGGGCTTCAGGGGCGACCCTTCAAAGCGCCTTCATAATAAACGACCCTTATTAAATATGTCTCTGCCTGGGAAAATCACTTGGCAGGAAAGGGGGCTGGGGGTGGCGAGAGGAGCTGGCCGGGTCCCCGGCCGCATGCAGGGCCGGGCTGGAGGCAGAGGGTCCCATATCCAGTGTGGGTTTTGC
>NW_017729032.1:126186833-126194609 GCF_001723915.1 Gavialis gangeticus
GGGCCGGGCTGGAGGCAGAGGGTCCCATATCCAGTGTGGGTTTTGCTGAGGCTGGGGACGGGTGTGCGTGCAGGGAGGGAGCTCGGGGGGGAGTTGTATTACAACCTCCCTTTCCTCCCCCATCCCCAACCCCACTCCCCCGCACCCTTTGCCTCCTGCCCCAAAAGAAGAAGCTGAGTGAAAGGTTGGGGTGTTTTCCTCCTGACTTCTTTTTGTCCTTAGGAGAGTGGCGTCTGCAAGTCTGAGCTGGAAAGTTACTGATTTGCAGGCTGCATGTTAAGGCAGCCCATGTAAGTAATTTCTACGGGCATCCCAGCAAAGGAGAACAAATCGTTGACAAAGGAGAGCCCTTTCAATTCAGCAGCGTCGTTAGGGCAACCAAAAAGTATTCCTCCTATAATAAGTTCCACTTCAAAGGATTTCTCATTCAACGGTGACTGCCTCGCACTTTTATTAAGTCCGGGCTTTTTCACTTGGAGGAATCATCTGTTTGGTTATTTTTCATCGTGTTTATTTTTCACCATTCACACAGTACTTGTATTAAATAAACAAAGAACAATCGCTCTGCAAATAAAAGTGCTTAGGTGGAAGGAAAAAAGAGGGGAGGGGGTGGAGGAGGAAGAAGAAGAGGAAGAAGAAGAACTGGAGCTTTCTTCCCTAGCATTTATTTATTTGTTTGTTTATTTGTTTGTTTATTTCCCTGCGTTGGCGGGGATGGCGAGGGTCCTACAAAGGGACGGGAGAGAGGCCAAAAATATGAGAGGCTCCTGATGAAGTGAAAATTGACTGAACTAACATGGCATGAAACTAAAGGTCAATGCAACTGTATCTTAATAGAGTGTCTCGAATCGAGGTGGACTGTTTTGAATGCAGCCTGCTTTGGCTGTGCTCATTGCCATAGCAATACTAACGCTCCATGTTGATGTACCATAAAAGCAGTAGTTTGAATTTCAAAGAACCTGCCTTTGAACTTCTCCCTGCCTGATTAGGCACTTGCGTTGTGTGTGAATATGTGGCGGTGAGTGTGTGTGTGTGTGCGTGTCGGTATATGATGTGTGTGTGCGTGTCTGTTTAAGGGCTCTGGGGCCAGGGGCAGAGATGGACAGCTAGGAAGAGAGGCTTTAGGAGCTTGTCTGAATGCGTATGGAAAGGATAACAAGACCGGGTCTGAGCAGAACCCAAAGGGTGTGGATAGGTGTGTGTCTTTAGCCTGGGAATACCTGAAATACTTACCTTGAAGGAATAGCCATGGGATTAAGCCTATTTACAACTTCTTGTTTTAATTTCTTGTGGAATACCACATGGGAAGACAACCTTTAAAACAAAGCCATATTCCTCTCAAATCGTATCGATGTGGCGGCACACACGTACACACGTGTGTGCCTACGTGTGTGTGTGTGTGTGTGTGTAAAACCTACTCTCACTGCCAGGCTCGCCGCTGCTCTGCACATGGCTCTCTAAGTCACCCCCTCCTCGAGTGCCTTGAAATGTAATTTCCCACACTTGAGAATGTCCTTAGTATGTTGGAGTTTGGTATCACAGCTTTACTCTTAAAAGATCTCAACGCAAATAAGAATGTGTAGTGAAATGTCTCACAGTTCCTAATACAAAGGTAGATGATTTAAACAGTGTTTGTTAGGAACACGTTTTGCCTAGAAAAGATGAAGTCTTTGATGATGGCCAACTTAGTGTCAATAAGTGGCTTTCTTTGAGACATATTCAGATGGGAACGTCTTGCTTGCCAATTGCCATAGAAATCTTAACACACCATGAAGATTGTCCAAGCGCCAAGCCTTCCGTTCTGGGCTAAATTACTTTGAAGTGGCGCAAGACGTGCACTGGTCAATTTTAACTCTATAGACTGGACAGAGAACACTAGGAGTGGGAGATTGTGCGTTTTAAAGCAGAAAATAAGAAGGGGAAACTTGTTTTATACACTCTATACAAGGTTCTGCTCATTGTCAGATATCTTTTATCTTTTATATTTCCCATGAATGATTCATGTCTTGGTGGCTTTGTGTTGCCCTCCTTTTCACAAGAAACTTCATTAGAGAGCTATAAGTTTTCCCATTGATTGGAGCCCTCATTTATGAGTGTTTTTCTGCTTCGTATGTTGGTTATTGTCATTTTGCTTGAAACAACTCTTTGCAACCTGTTTCACCTTTACTGCATTTAACAAAACTGACTTAAAAAAACACTATAACCTTTTGGTGAAACTGTTATTGACATTTTGACCAGTCATTTTCAAAGATTGGAAAAACACGTTTGAAATTCCTGGGCTAGCTTTATTTACCAAAAAAAAAAAGGGGGGGGGCACAGTAATCTTCAATAATGCTGATCTAACGATATTTTAATTTTATCTAAAATTATTTATAATAGATTTAACTGAGCTTTCATTCTTTGAAGAGACACTCATTAATATATAGATGCATAGTTTATATTTTTATAAAGAATATTCTTATACACTTTATATTTTTATTTATTCAGCTCCTAAAAACTTTTTTTTCCGTTTAGTGATCTCTTAATATTATGTATAACAAAATGAGATCAATTATATATTCTCAAATAATTTGCTGGTACACTTTTAAACTAAAATATCATAATTGAACCATTCCACTGTCTGCATGAGTTTTGTGTCAAAAGACTGATAGAAAGGCCCAGCAAATTACTAAATAAATATTAATATTTTAACTGATTAGACCTGTCGGTGTTTGATTATTATTATTTTGAAGGGAGGAGTACCCGCATAGTGTTTTTCTGTCTATTTATCCATCCATCCACCCACCCATCAGTCCATCCATCTATCTTATCTCTGCATGTAAAGATAATAGTATAATAGTAGAATGTCTTATTGTTTCATCATTAGAAGCCAAATCCTGTAATTCCTTTTGCTTTATTCACAGGATTAACCCGGCTGACTTCAATTGGAAACTACTCACCTAAGTAAAGACAACAAAAATGGACGGTATAAATGGATCTATAAGATCAGCTCCATATATATATATGGAATGAAAATAAAATCTAAATAACAAGGAAGAAACATTGTTTACGTTGTGGGGGCTGGGAAAAATAGTATCTCTACTGGAAAAAATAATTCTAACATTTGTCTTACTGTTCTTCACCTTTATCCTATAATTTACCATTATCTATCTATCTATCTATCTATCTATCTATCTATCTATCTATCCTCTACATGAGTATGTCTGGTTTATGTCTGTCTCTCATCTATCAGTAAAGCACATGCAATACATAAGAATAATATTTTTATTTATTTGCTTGATAACCATTCTTGTTTTTATGGTCCAGGTTTACAAAGATGAAGGCTTTCTATTTAGGAAGTATCATGTGTCATAAAATTTATGGGCAAGTGTGTGATCATATGTGTGGCAAAGTACATAAAAATAGTAATATATCCCTTAATTTCATATTTTAAAAACCCTGTCATGTAGTAATGTATAGTGCAATCTATTGTTGGAAAATTGTATAAATTAAACAGTTCGTTATAAATCAGCAAGAAAAATATTTCTATTAAGATTACATTACATAAATTACCCTTAAAAAGTCCATAATAAAGTAATAATACTTCATTATTTTCTATTTATTAGAATGGGCTTTGAAAATGAATAAAAAACAAATCAAATAAATTTAAAAAAATTATTTTCTATTCAAGTTTTCTTGTTGTTTGTAAGGAATGTCTGTATCTTTATATTCACCATAACAATATGAAGACAACGTTTAAAGGCTTCCAGAGTGACAGCACCATGCACTGTACTATTAATATAATATCTCTATAAACTATATATATCATCACCACCACACTGCACAGAAAACATGCAGGAAGAGTCTGTTTTCACATTACATTGTTCATTCAAGTAAGCTGAAAAATATAATGTTCTTGTTTGTTTTTTCTTTTTTCTTTTTTTACAAACCATGGAATCATAAACAACAATCTATCACCAAAATTAATAATATAATTCTTTGGTGTGTTCTGTACTCTTCCAGAAAAGGATGATGTCCGAAAATAAATTAATTTAACTGTACAAAATAATAGCATTCACATACAAGTTATTAACAATGACAAGACTACATCAACCATTCACAGCACACAAAACAAATTTCTACAAACCCTGGGGGAGGGGAGACTACCGGTTTAGTATTCAGGGTCTCTGAGGATAAATTAGTGCTCTTTAGTTTATTTGTATGATGTTTATGATGGACTCACATTTTGCATGTGAAATGTGTCGTACCAACCGCAAATAAATTGACTAAGAGTTATTGTCGTAGTTCCTTGACCTTTTTCTTTAATAGCTTGACAGCTGTGCCAAAGGTCATGCACTCATCAATTTTTTTGCTCTAACTATGAACCTTTTAAATTTTAATATTTATGACAATTGTTTTCCTCTCTTAATGCAACTGAACACTACACGTGGTCGTTTGGATATTGCATTGGTTGGGAAAAAATGAATACAAACATGATTTCAGATGTTGAAATAATAAAGCAATTTAAACCGGGAATACACAATAGTAGAAAAGGAGTTTGATTATTCTAAAATATCACCATTCAAAAAGTAGACATCACAACAGTGTCACAACTCCTCATTTTGATGGAATAATGGCGCTGAAGTCCGAAGCATTTTGACCTAACAACAGGCTACTACACACATGGTCTAGACATAGCAAGATGCAGGATCTTCTCTTTTAGACAAACTTTACAAAAAGGAGCTGAATTTTGTGTGCTTTAGAAAAAATATCACAGTATCGCAGTTGTCAAATAGCAGCAGTTTTTCTTTTATTTCCCGGTTGTGTTTCAGGACTCCTGATGACAGGACACGTTAAGAGAAATGCTGCATCTTTTTTTCTTTTCTTTTTTTTCTTTTCTTTTTTTTGTTTTGTTTTGTTTTTTGTTTAAATCGTTTTCACATCGTGTAAAACTAAGTGATAAGGAAACAAGTCTAGGTATAAAATATTGGATTTGGCTGAAACCCAACGCTTCAGAACAGAAAGGAAAATTATCAGAGATTTGAACCTAAAGAGGAGGGAAAAAAAACCCTTTTTTTGGAGGTGTACCTTGTCCCCGATTGGTCGGAGATTGAGCAGGTGCTGGTTTACAATCAAGAGGCCATTGCGGAATTGGGGCCTACTCCGACTACAAAGAAGCCCCGGGAATGGGATCTAAAGGATTTAAGAGCCACTCCAGGCGTGGCTGAGGACTCCGTCAGCCTGCACAACGCACGCCCTTCCGCTTCCCCTGTTGCAAGAGACCTATTGCATTGGCAGTGGCAGTGTATCATCTCGGTGAACCGACCTGTCCACGGAGCTCCCTTGGCATCTTCCCCATACCTACAGACATGCAACTTGGTTCGCTGAGAGAGTCCAGCTGGGAATTATGATTATTATTAATAATAATATTATTATTTTTTCTTTAAAAAAGGTCCAAGTGTCTTAATTAAATTAGTTACCGCGTACAAACACCATAGGGTTTCATATAGTGAATAAATAGTGCCGGTGAAACCGGATGGCATCTTTATGCCATCCATTTATTTCAGGCCTTGAGTCACTACACTTTAGGAGAGTCGTGCAAGTACTCCCAGGTCAGAAACTTTGCTGTTGCTTCCCCCACCCCTCCCCCCTTTAATGGATAGTTCTTGTATCAGAGTTCCTATAAACCTCTTCATCTTCGGACTCAGAAGAGGACACGTTGCTGGAAGGTGTGTGAAGGTTGTTAGGAACCCCGCTGGCCTGACAGACGTACCATTCGTTGAGGTTGGTGACCTGAGGGGAGAGATTGGCAGAGCGTCCCCTGGCTGAGTCCTGGACAGGAGAGAGCGGGGCACCTAGCGGGGTACCTGCAGATTGGTAACCGTGAGATCCGGGAGTTGGAGAAGGTGGCGGGGACTTGCAGTGGATCTTCATGTGCTTCCTCAAGGAGCTGGGGTGCGTGTAAGATTTATCGCAGCCTCTGACTTTGCAATAATACGGTTTGTCACTGGTGTGGACGTGGGAGTGTTTCTTTCTGTCACTGCTATTGGCAAACTTCCTGTCGCAGCCATCGAACTCGCATTTAAAAGGCTTCTCTCCTGCAATGGAAAACAAGAATCATTATCTTCTGGGCGTCTGCATTTACATTCCGGATCAGGACGAGGGGTAATTTCAGCAGCAGCACCACCACCACCACGACCACTAAGCGGAACGTTTCACAGCTCTTAGAAAGCTCTGTCTCCATACAGAAGCGCATTGCAAAGCGTTTCTTTGCTTTTCAGGAAGAGACCCGGGCCGTGGCTGGGAAAAATGCTACCTGCCAAGAGTCCGAGCTGCATTCCTGTCACATGCGGGATAGTTCGCGAGCTGTAAAATGTTCATTGCGGTTTTCAAAAAGACAGAGATCACATCAGAAAGCAGCGATTCTTTCTCTGCAGGACATCCTCTCGCAGATATCTCTCTCTATATACACACACATATATATGTACACACAGGCACGCACACACATATAAACACACACACATATATATATACACACACCTACACACATACATAGATATACACACACAGGTACAACATATATATATGCATACAAACACACATACACACGCATATATATACACAGACATAGATATATACTCATACACACATACATAATATATATGTATGTACATGTCTCGCAGCATAACAAACATAACCGAGGCACTTAATAAACAACGAGAAACATCTGGATTCGCCTACTGATTGGCACCTCTTGCCCTTATTGGCACGCAGCAGTTTATAGTACAGGGAGAATCTTTGGTTTTCGGAACTAAAAACGACACCTGTTTAAACACACGGGCACAAGGCGGAGGATTTCAGAGGCAGACGCCGGCTCTAGTCTGAGAATAAAACAGTATCTTCCCACTCTCATTCACAACCCGCACGTTAGCGAGAAGAACAGCCTGTGTTAGCAAGCCACACTAATAATGAGAGCAGTGGAGCTGCTTTTGCGGTATCTATTTACCTGAGGTTAATTCGTGTCTAAAAATCTATGGCAAATCTATTTTAATAGCTTTAGCATTGCTTAGCAGTTAAAGTGGTTGTGAATATCCCCCCTCAGGCCTTTGTGCCTGGCATCCCTTTAAGTCCTACCGGGTCCTGTAATACAGCACCCTTTGGTGCCTGTGTATTTGCTACATCTAGCTGTGCTCCAGACAGTTTTTGCCCCGTAGCTGTTGCATCGGCGATGGGCAAATGCCTAGTACGGAGAGAGCGGCTGCGGGGAGAAACGCGCCGGGTCATTTTATTCCGGCTGGAACCACATTGCGAGCACAGCAACTCTGCTTCCGCTGTCACAGCCCTGCAAAAGGAGGGCGGGCAGGGACCTCGTCCGCCCCAGCTAGATCATCTCAGCCAAGGCTCTGTCTAGCCGGGTCTTGAAAACCTTTTGCATTTTGTAGAGCAGTAAGGGCGCGGGCGGCGGATCACCGCAAGCCTTCAGGCGCCTGTGGCAAAGGGGCATTGAAGCCGCTTTCTTCAATCCCGCTTTGCTTCCACGCGGTCACAAATGCCCCGGTCCCACGCGAGCGGCACCGCGGGGACCTGGCCACCGCCTCAGGCTGCTTCTGGCAGCGTGACTCGCCGCCGCGGCAGCTCCGCTCGTATCCCGCGCCCCTCCGAGCCCCGCGCCAAACAAACCCGCGCGCTCTTGTGTGCATGTGTGTGGGTGCATGTGTGGTGTGGTGTGTGTGAGTGCCTGTGCGGGGGGGGCGCCGTTTTTAGGAATCCCGCTGAGAAAACGCAGCTCATTCATTT
>NW_017729032.1:126195643-126195995 GCF_001723915.1 Gavialis gangeticus
GCTCTGCGTGCGGGGGGCGGCGCTGGAGGGGAATCCCGGCCCGTCACACCCCACGAGGGAGCGCATGTAAGGGGGGCTCCCTCTCGTCCTCCTCCGGGGCGGGGGGTGGGGGGCCCTCGCCCTCGCCCGCGCCCGCCGGGTGTCCACTCCCAGGCCCGGGCCGGCAGCCTGCGCGCGTGTGCGTGTGCGCGCGCGCGCGTGTGTGTGTATGCGTGTGTCCCGCGTGCCGCCGGATTACTTATTCATGAAGCAGTCACATGTGCGGCCGCGCAGCAGAGCAGCAAGGGGGGAGGCGGTAGCGGGCCGAGAGGGAGGAAAGCGGCGCCCGGAGGCCGGGGCGCAGGGCAGGGCA
>NW_017729032.1:126200995-126201311 GCF_001723915.1 Gavialis gangeticus
TTGTGGATCTTGAGGTTCTCGGAGCGGGCGAAGACCTTGCCGCAGCCGGGGAAGGGGCAGGGGAAGGGCTTCTCCCCCGTGTGCACGCGGATGTGGTTGATGAGCTTGTACTTGGCCTTGAAGGGCTTGCCCTCGCGGGGGCACTCCTCCCAGTAGCAGACGTGGCTGCTCTGCTCGGGCCCGCCGACGTGCTCCACCGTGACGTGGTTGACCAGCTCGTGCATGGTGCTGAAGGTCTTGGAGCAGGGCTTCCCGGCGCCCGGCGGCTGCTCGGGCTCCAGCCACTTGCAGATCAGCTCCTGCTTGATGGGCTGCC
>NW_017729032.1:126206311-126206987 GCF_001723915.1 Gavialis gangeticus
AGGCCGGGGGGTAGCCGGGGCCGCTGTGCGCTGCGGGCGAGGCGAAGCCGGCGGCGGTCTGCGCCTCGGGGTGCGGCGGCAGAGGCTGCGAGGGGCTGAGCTTGAGCGCGCCGGCCTGGCCCAAGTGCTCGGGTCCGAAGGGGGTGAGGGCCGCGCCGGGGTCAGAGCCCAAGTCCGCGGGGTGGAGGTGGTGGGGGTGCACGTGGGGGCTCGCCAGCCCCGGGAAGCCTGTCATGCTCTGCTGAGGATGGGGCTGAGCCGCTGCCAAATCCGCTAATCTCAGGGCCGGGGTCCTCTTGCTCAAGGGGGGCTCCATGCCTGCACAGCCAGGCCCATGGAGGCTCGGCGGCGGGGTTTTCCCCCCTCTGCCCGCCTTCCCCAACATGTACGTGTTAAGCGGCTCTTTAACTTCTTTTGTCCTCGCTCCCAACTCCGCCATCCGCTCCCCGCTCTGTCCTCCAGCGATTGGCAGAGCGCTCGACCACATTTGAGCCGCGCAGTGGGGACCAGAGTTTGGAAATGGCAAGGGTGGGATTGGAGGCAGCCGGATGATTGGCAGGGGCCCGGCCCGCGCGATTGGCTCCCTTTCAGGCCGGGGGCGCAGCGGGGATCCGCCCTCGCGCTCGCCTCCCCCGGCTCCTCGCCCGAAGTTGCACTTGCACAAAGTTGGCGCGGA
>NW_017729032.1:126207001-126207455 GCF_001723915.1 Gavialis gangeticus
CCGCGCCGCGGCCCCCGCCTGCTCCGGCGCCCCGCGCGGGGTTCGGGTCCCTGGCGGGGGGCAGTGTTGCAGGAAGCCGAGCGCCATGAAGCAGGAGAGGGTTGAGTCCCGGGGGACCGCGGAGCTCTGCCCCTTTCTTGGAAAGAAAATGGCACTGTTCGGGCCTGAGGAGAGGGCGGGGGCAGGCGGGGGCAGGCCGAGCCTGGGCTTGGAAACCTACAAAAAAATGCAAAGGAAAGAAAGAGAAAGGCACGTGGCACAGGTTAGGCACGAGCGTGGGGGAGGCTGCTCCGCTTGGCCTGGGCCAGGCAACCCCGCGTCCCGGACCTGTCCCGGGGGAAGGAGCTGGGACCCCACCGGTCATTTCCATGTGTCAGCGCCCAGCCACCCCCACGCCCGTGCCTGGGAGGGAAGGCTGGGTCGGTCCCGCAATCTCCCCCATGGGGGGGGGGGG
>NW_017729032.1:126207514-126210496 GCF_001723915.1 Gavialis gangeticus
TGGGGGGGGGGGGAATAAACCCTGGTGGGGCGTAAAACATCGACATCCTTTTTTTAAACAAAAATAGCCCGGGAGAGCCCCGGAGTGCCCCGCTACCAACGCGTCCTCGTCCAGCTTTCCGGGCACTCGAGGTTTGGGCTGATCTCTTGTTCCCCCGCCCTGGGCTGGGGGCCACTAGCGAAGCCTGGCACAGGAAAGCTGTGCAAGCTCCGCGCTGCTGTCCACTTGTGGTTGGGAAACAGGTGCATTGACAGCCCCATAATATCCCTGCAACTTTCCGGTGGGTTGTACCGGGAGGGTGATCTGTGCCTGGCACGGAAATTTGGCCAGCCTGCCAGGTCCTTGGGAATGGAAGCGAAGTTGTTACACGGTCTCTCTTTAGGTCACCCCCCCCCTTTATCCCTGCCCAAGGGGACGAAGATCTCCTTGAAGCATGCAAAGGTGGTTGCTCCTGCCTTGGTAGGGAGCTGGCTGCGCGGAAAGTTTAGCTGAATTCTGCTGCAAACCAAATTAAAAAAGGAATAAAAGTTACCTTTCAAGCGCCGCGGTGTAAAGCCAGGAATCGCGGTTATTTATTGTCCCGGCGCTGGCCTTGGCATAAAGATGCTATTTGCTCTCTCCAGTGCAGTGGCCCTGCGGAAGCAACGGGCATCGTTTTGATCGTTTACTAGAGAAATAAGAGAATCGAAAAATACTGCAAGGAAACTTCCAGTCTGGCTCTGGCCGCGAGGAAGGAATACGCCTTTCTCACGCAAGCAGAGGGAAGTGAATCGGGGATCCCGTGAGCACTGGCAACAGAGTTCAAAGCATCCCTATCTAACCAGCCCTATTGAGAAAAAGAAGTGATCGATGACTTAGTGTCTCGGGTCTGTTGTGATTATTTGCTTCCCCACACACCTGTTTTCTGAGAGCGTGCCATGGCTATTCTGCGATTTCTGCTTCAGGGCCAAATCCTGGCCTCCCTGCTCAGGGGGGCACAGCCCCAGTGCAGCAAAGCCACGACTCATCGGGAAGAAGCGAGCAGGATCTGACCCGTGATCCCTTCCCAAAGGCAGGGGGATTGGCTTTAAATAGCACCACATCAGACTGGGGTTTTCTCAACACATTGGAGCTTTGTTCCAGCCAGAGACACCTGCACAAATGGGTTTCAGACCTCCTGCAAAAAAAAAAAAAGAAGGAAAAAAACCAAAACAAAACAAAGAACTAAAAAGGCTTCAGCACCTGCCCGAGCAGGGCTGCGGATTTTAGTCAGGTTATAAGGAAAAGACCAAAAATAAACAACCCCTTGCTTTTAAAACGGGCTGCTTGATGTTTTTATTGCGCAATAAAACTTTTTTTTCTCTTCAAAATAGCTTTTGACAAAAAAATTCTAAGCACTTTGTTTTATTGAATTACTGAGATTTAATGGTTTAATGGGTGAATGCGAGGAGGAGAAGCTGTAAACCTGAATAATAGCATCGCAGCTATGCAGTATCTGGTACACGCCTCCTTGTACAACTCTTGTTAAACGCAGCGTGATCTGTATCTGTCATCGATTTAATATGTCTTAATTCAAATATATCTCCCTGATCAATTTCCTTTTATGAGGACTGTAAAATAAAGAAAATATTTTATGGTTAAATAATAGACAGTTAAATGCGGATTGGCAAGAAGGATGCGATCACGTGGAAACGCGGCGGGCTCCGCGGTGGGTAGGGGAACGGCGGGATCTGCTCGGGTCCTTCCAGTTTGGACGATGGCATTTTTTAAAAAGCACTTCGGAATTGAACCCCATTCATTCTCCCCCCTCCAAGCCCCAGGACCATTCGGATGATTTCCTACGAGGCCTAAATTCTCCTAAAGGTGCATTCGGGGTGGTGCATTGTGCCCCTGCCCGCTCGCAATCCCGCAGGCATGCACATATGTGCACACGCACACACGTGCACACGTAGGGATGCACACACGCGCGCCTATTGCGATGAAAACCCATCTGGCCTCTGAGCCCCCGGCTTTAGCCCTGAAGCCAAAAATCCTACCAAATGCTCGGGACTCTGCGACCGCTTGGGCCAGCAAAAATTAGGACCAAGCGAGGCGCATGCAGCCGTCGGTAAAAGGCCGTATGAAACGTGCTGAACCTCGAAACATCTGGGCTGTGGGAGGGGATCTGCTTCCAAATACATCAAGATAACGGCCTCAGCGACGGGGCCGGGGTGGCATCTTTTTGTGCCGGCCGCATTATGCAAATGTATGCTAATTACCCCGCGCACCACTTACAGACAATCGTCTTTAATGCGCGCCTTATTGATATTTAGGGGAAAGAGGGCGATATTTTATACCGTGCGCACAGGCTCCGGGGGAACCATTCAGATGAGAGGTAAATTAAAGCTTTCCTCAGCAAGACCTTCAAACCTGTTAGTACACCCTGGCTAGACGAGATTAGCAACACGCACTAATGCAATTAAATTGCGGGGCGGGGGGGCAAACAAGTCGGCACCAGACACCCCCAGCAAGGCTTATCCCCGCCAGCGGTGCCAGGGCAGTGGTGCCAGCCCCGGGGTTTCCACCTCCCCAGCGGCTGAAGCCGAGGGGCAGCGAGCAGGGCACTCCTTGGCTGCATTCACATCTGGGTGCTGTGGGAAAGGGCAGAGCCGCTGGGCCGGGGTCGGGGCCGGGAAGGCGCCTGTGGGCCGCCACGCGTGCTTTGTGCCCACCTTTCTGCTCCTGCCAGGCCGGGCAGTGCGCGGGAGCGGCGGGAGCTCTGCCTCCGGCTCTGCGCGCCCCCCTTGACCTCGGGGCTGGGGCACCAGCGGGTGCCAGGCTCCTGGAGCAGCCCCGCCAGGGCTGAGCTGGGAGGGCCACCAGTGTCTGCGGCATGGACACCCCGCGCCCCCCAGTCTGCGCCAGTGCACTCCAAACTGGCCCGCCTCGAGAGCAGCCCGGGGGGCAGCCCACTGGGAGCGAGTCCCCTGCGCGGGACGGGGCGGGTCCTCGCGTGCCCCGGGC
>NW_017729032.1:126210529-126214102 GCF_001723915.1 Gavialis gangeticus
GAGCCCCCCCCCCCCCGCAGGCTTTGCTGGGGTAGCACGAGGCAGAGCGGGGCAGGGGCGGATTTGCCTCGGCCAGCTTTCCAGATGCAGCGTCATGTGTTCTTGCGTGAAGTGCGCGGAGCGCAGGCACCTAAGGGGAAAAAGGGAGAAAAAAAATATCACATCTCATCAAATCAAACCAGTCCATCGGAGTCCCGGGTCCTTGCTCCCCAAGCGGATCCGCAGCAGAGATTTTACACGTGAGGGGGCTCTTCTAAAAGATAAACTCTAGCTTTCTGCTGCCTCTTTCCCTCCCCCCCCTTCTGCGATGGAAGGAGGAAGGCGAGAGCCTGCAGGAGGCTGAGGATCTCCCAGCGACTTTCTGCACGGAGCTGCAGCCGGCCAGTCCCGCGACTCAGGGCTGATGGGGAAAACCAGAGCGCGGCGCTCAGAGGACCCGGGGGAGAGCTCCTTCCTGCCCAACTTCACTTCTGCTCTGGCCACAAAGTTTCGAAGCAGTCATTCCTAGTGCACTCCCGCTTCATAAACGCCCCTAATAGGTCTCTAGGTGCACGTCCCACTCATTTATTTCCTAATATTGTAAAAATAAAATGAAATCAAATCAAATCAAATAAATTAAAACATAGGCCAGTCGTGTTGGGCTGGTTCCCGTGCTGATGAAACGCTGTATTAAAAAAAACAACGGTGTATATTTTTTTCTCTCTTTCTGAGCGTCAACATTTGAAGAAGCTGTTGAGATAAATCAAATAGTGACACTTTGACGGCTTTCCTTGTATAAGCAATATGGTTACCATATGGCATTGTTATTTATGAATGACAGCATAAATCGTATTACAAAGTCCATCGCAATAATAGTGCGCTTTATTGGAAAGCTGCTCTGTTGGCACGAGGCTTTACGTGGCAACCTCCGTACGGGCAAGGGGCATCGGGAGAAATCACGCTTTTTCCTGCCGAAGCTTGGGTGGGGTGGTTTTTATTTTTACAGTTATTAAAAATGTTGCTGCAGGAGGGGAAGTGTGGGGCGAGCGAAGAAGCGTGCAGCGCGGGGCAGCAGCACCATCAGGACTGCTAAGATATTATCCAGAGAGCCGCTTTTACGCGACTGATCCTTCATTCCTTTAAAAAAATACACACGCGCCCTACCCTGTTTCACTCAATCACTGGCGAATGCATTTTTTATATAGCAACTTTTTATAAGCACAACTGAGAGAACAATAAATTTTAATGGTATGAAAGAAAGGTGCGCCTTTGTAAGCTCCCCCGCCCATTGTGGTGGTTTTTAAAAAATGGCATTTAAAAAGTTACAGCTTTGGCTGAGATTTTCATGATTTCCCTTTTCTTTTACATTACACTCCTGTGAAACTCTGACAAAGAACTTTTGTTCCGAAGTGTGTTTTACAGAGGGAGGCTACAACACAACACATGTGGTCTTCACGGGTCATAGGTCGAACGGCCTAGAAGTGGCTAAGATCGGCAAAATCAAAGGTAACCTGCAACTTAATATCCTGTTGATGATCTTGTTGAATTTATGAGTGTCTGTGATACAGACAACGGGGCAAGTGATTCTGTTAAATTGCTCTGTCCTTTTCAGGTTAAACAGCCAGCATCCTCGCCCTCAGCCCAGCCCGCGCCCCTCTCTTCGCTCCAGAGGGAAACAAAGCTGGAATTTGGCAGAGAAAGCATGCATCGCATCTCCACTTTCAACCCGCCATCCCATTCCTCTCGTCCCAAAGATACATGCATCAAGATATAGTTTGTACACGTACGCATATCTGTCCGGCTTCACGCCACCATTCATTCCCCGCAGAAGGTCCATGGCAGCATTTTGCAATACCATCGGCGCACATTTCCGAGGCGAACAGCAACCTACTGACCAAACAACAATCAGGTGCCGGCTCCCTTTCAATACTCAGCTGTCCTCTGGAAAGCTGATGATCACCACCCCAAGGAGTGGGAGACGGTAAAAAACGAAGACGGTCTACGCAGTGAGAGGAAAAGCCCTGCCTCTCACCCCATCGGGATAAGCAGTCCGTAAGCACGAGAGGAGAGCAGGCTTAAAGAAAATTTCGGAACAACTTACAGGCAGGGAAGAAGCTCCCCAGCGAGGCTGCCGGGGGTGCTGCGGGCCTGGCAGCACTGCAGTGCGTGCACCTTCCAGAGACCTGTTGAAAAACTTATTTCACTAAAACACTTTACCACCGCGTTTGCCCGGCCGCTTTCTTCCTTCTAAAGAATGAGCTTAAGTCTGCATTTCTGGCAATGGCCCTAAAAGCGACTGCAGGGGTTTTTTCCCTCTCTCTCTCTCGCTCGCTCTCTCTCTCTCTCTCCCTCTCTCTCTCTTTCCCTTTTCACCCTGTGACATGGGGAAAGGGGTTTTGCGGTTTGTAGAGAAATAAAGCACTTCTTAGAGGGGACGGCGACGTGACTTTGAACTTGGATCAGCTCCTCTGTTTCCTGCAGAGAGAGAAGAACTGGAGCCTTAAAGAATAGCAAAGAGCGTCCAGCCTGCGGGCTCTCGGGCTGGAATGAACGAATTCCCCCCGAAGTGTCCCAAAGCAGCCTCCCGGAGCCAGCACGCAGAGCAGGGGGATCTGGGAAGGGGGGAGAGGAAAGAAAGAAAGAGAGAGAGGAAGGAAGGAGGCAGGCTTTCTTGGAGACGCTAACATTGTTTTTTTTCCCCTCCATGCAATATGCTCAACACCGCATTTTTCTTGGACGTGTTTGGGGCCTTTCCATTCTCAGAGGCAGAATCTTTCTTTAAACTCTTTTGCCGAGAAGTGGGGCTGAATAAGTAAGTGGCTAATTGTCTGGACGATTATTCAGTTATCTTGGACGCTGCCGGGGTGGGAGACTGGAATTGCCAAGCTGCGCTCCCTCTCTACCGCCCCAGCCGTGATTCGGGGGCACCCTCCAGCCCTCCTTTCGGAGACGGGTTCGAGAAAAGGACAGCCCGTTTGCTCGCTGGCTGTGCCCGCAGGCTGCAGGGTCAGTTCAAGGACAGCGCACGCCCTGAATCTCCAGCCTGGAAAGACAACTTTGGGGAGCAAGCGCTGCTCGCCAGAAAGACAGGATCAAGTCACGGCTGGAGAGAGGAGGAAGAGACTTCAGCTGACGGAGGCGTCTGTCCGCATTCATTTGGCGTTTACCGTCCCCAGCGCTCACTCCGGACTAGCAGGACTCCCTGTCTTCTGTGCATGAAACCCCGCGCCGGACAAAGAATTACGCACCTCCGATCTGCGTAGATTTCACCTTGTGAACTGGCATTTCATCTTATTGGGGGTGGGGGATCTCCATTTGAACAATCAAATCAGAGAGGGAAAAAAACTGTTGGCAAAATTACCTTTCCTGCACTTACCAATAGACGCCCTAATCCCTGTCTGTCTGTCTAGTAAATAGTATAGATCTATGACCCAGTAAATATGTATATGAACACACAAACAGGCAGAGACCGACGCGAAGCCCGTTTGCCAGCCTGCCTCAATTCGGTGCAGGATGCACTGACGTGAGGAGTAAAAGGGATGTCGGGGGGAAAAAATTTAGTCCGCCCCTTAAAATTACACACACACACACACA
>NW_017729032.1:126219102-126220070 GCF_001723915.1 Gavialis gangeticus
ACACACACACACACACACACACACACACACACACACACACACACACACACACACACACCCCCCACTGTATTTTATTTTTGTTTTCTTCTCTGGTAAGCACGAGCGTAAATGTAGGGGCGAAGACAGGCGGGTCAAGACTACAAATGTTATTTTTTCTCTATATATTATTATTAAGGGGGGGGGGGGGAGCCTTGTGTGCTACAGCCTGGCCCCAGACGAGTATTTTTCAGCCACTACAGAACAAATCCAAGCAGGGGCCAGACGGGCATTGCCTGGAGGGGGAGGGGACGAGGACTTGCCTGCTTCTGCGTGGATGTGTGCGGGTGGCATTGTGTTTATCCCTGCCCCCGAAGGACCCGCGTTGCAAAGAGCAGGACTTGGTTGGTTTGTGAGGAAGGGAAAGAGACATTTAAAAAAAAGAAAAGAAAAGAAAAAGAAACAAGCCAACCCGGCGCCTCTGCTTGCTCTGCGATGCACACCCACACGCAGATTGATTCCTCTACCCTGCACAAGTGGTTCAAAACACCCAGCAGCCGGGGCTATTATTTCTTCTCCTATTCCCCCCAGATGGAGTCGCATCGTTAGCCCGACTTTGTCCGCTTTCCCTGGCTCTCCGGGGCTGGCTCCGGCTGAGGGCGAGGAGGCGAGTCCCCCAATCCCGCCCCCCTCCCCTAAAAAGATTGTTGGCGTTGGAAGCGCCGGGCTTTGTTTGTTTGCTTCCCGAGGAGGAGGCGAGTGGCCAAGCGCAGCCTGGCTCCGTGTGCCCCCCTGGCTCCAACCCCCCCCGCTAAGGAACCCCCCACAAATAATAATAATACTAGCCCCAGCCCCCGCCGTGCGCGCTGGAAGCCGAGCCCCAGCCTGGGTCGCGCTGCGCGGCGGCGGCGGCAGCCCCTCTCTGCCTGGCCGTGCGGCAGGGCTGGGGGCGGGGTGGCGATGGGGATGGGGATGGGGATGGCGACGGAGCT
>NW_017729032.1:126220877-126222985 GCF_001723915.1 Gavialis gangeticus
ACAGCTTCGTGGACTCGGCGGCGGCGCACATGGGCGCCTTCAAGCTCAACCCCGGGGCCCACGACCTGTCGCCCGGGCAGAGCTCGGCGTTCAGCTCGCAGGCGCCGGTCTACCCGGCCGCCGCGCTGGGGCCGCACGCCGCGCACGTCGGCTCCTACTCCGGGGCGCCCTTCAACTCCACCCGGGACTTCTTGTTTCGCAGCCGGGGCTTCGGGGACTCGGCGCCGGGCGGCGGGCAGCACGGGCTCTTCGGGGCGCCGGCCGGCAGCCTGCACCACCCACACACGGACGCTCAGAGCCACCTACTCTTCCCGGGCATCCACGAGCAGCACGGCCCGCACCCCTCGCAAAACGTGCTGAACGGGCAGATGCGGCTGGGCTTGCCCGGGGAGGTCTTCGCGCGCTCGGACCAGTACCGCCAGGTCTCCAGCCCCAGGACTGACCCCTACTCCGCGGCGCAGCTGCACAACCAGTACGGCTCCATGAACATGAACATGGGCATGAACATGGCAGCGCACCACCACCACCACCACCACCCCGGGGCCTTTTTCCGCTACATGCGGCAGCAGTGCATCAAGCAGGAGCTGATCTGCAAGTGGATCGACCCGGAGCAGCTGAGCAGCCCCAAAAAGAGTTGCAACAAAACTTTCAGCACCATGCACGAGCTGGTCACCCACGTCTCGGTGGAGCACGTCGGCGGGCCCGAGCAGAGCAACCACGTCTGCTACTGGGAGGAGTGCCCCCGCGAGGGCAAGCCCTTCAAGGCCAAGTACAAACTGGTCAACCACATCCGCGTGCACACGGGGGAGAAGCCCTTCCCCTGCCCCTTCCCCGGCTGCGGGAAAGTTTTCGCCAGATCCGAGAACCTAAAAATCCACAAAAGGACGCACACAGGTAATGCCGAGCAGGCGGGCTGCACGGCCGCGGCCGCAGAGCGCGGGGCCAGCTCGCTCGGGCGATGCGGTGCTCTCGGAGGCAGGGGGACAGGCTCTCGTGTGCCCAGGCTGCCACGCCACCCCCGCCACGCTTGGCCTTGGCGGGCTGGGGGGTCGGTATCACCATCCCCATCATCACTACCATCAGCATCGTCAGTTTATTGTGGTTTGCTATTTTTTATCATATATCCACCTCTCTCTCTCTCTCTCTCTCTCTCGATCTATATAGATATTGATCTACACAGATTTATATCTATTTAGATCTATATATGTACATCTCGCCTCTCTCCTCGCAGGGCTGTTTTATGCACCCCTTTAATCGTGCTGATCAGGAGTGTGGAAGTGTGCCGAGGCTCGAGGCACTCTTCCCCTCTCCCTGTGCCAGGCGAGGCCGGCTGCATTCATTCATTCATTCATTCATTCATTCTGCTCAAACGCGAGGGCGCATGGATGGGGCAGGATGCACTCCCTGCCCTGCTGTCATCGCCCGGTTTGGGGGCGTGTGTGCGCGTGGATGTGGGCTTGATATACATCTCGGAGCAAGCGGCCAACGGTCCCTTCCTGGGAAGGCTGCCCATTCAATTTTAAATGGTGGGAGCCAGGGCAATAACATTTCCTCGTTGGGGAAGAAAAAAAAAGTCTCACTTGAGGTGGCTTCGCCACAGTTTATTAAATTATGTACTAGGTGACAGAGGATCTGAGGTTCAGGAACTTGCACACGCACACACACTCGCTCCACTCAGTCGCGCACACACGCAGAAACCAGGTCAGACAGGAGAGAAGGGCAGGACGCGCGTCCTGGTGGCAAATCGCGTGAGCTGAACAGGAACAAAATCAACGCATCCTCCTGCTTCATATATTATTCATTTGCTACTGCTCCCAGCTCGGATGGTGCCAGACTGCTTCATAAAAGGCAGGCAAATATTTTAGCAACTTCCACCCTAAATATTGACTCGGATCCGGGGCACATCTATAGGCCCATTGTTTCCTGAAGTGCGAAGCGGGGATGCGAGGTGCGAGACGAGCTTTAACAAGGTTTAAAATTCAAGGAATGTATTTGCATGAGGTGCCCGCACTCGAGGCATTGTGTCGGAGCGGATGGCCGGCTGGAAGCGAGGATTGAGGTGCTAATGGAGTTGGATGTTCAGCGCTTCCCCTCCGAATGGGGAAGGC
>NW_017729032.1:126223105-126223986 GCF_001723915.1 Gavialis gangeticus
TTTCCCCCCCCCCCGCCGCTCCGAGCGCCTGGAGGGCTGGCACCGGGGAGCTATGTGCAGGGATGAGCCGCGGCTTTTTGCAGGCTCGTCATTTTCCCTGCGGGCCTGAGTGTGTGTGTGTGTGTGCGTGTGTGTGTGTGTGTGTGCGCGCGCGCGTGTGTTTACTTCCAAGATGCGCCCTGCAGGCGCCCCGCCCTCCCTGTGCTGCGGGCCCAAGGGTTACAGGTTAGCAGGATGTTGCATCCCGGGAGGTGCTTGCCTCTCCGCGGCCCCCGCAGCCCGTCCGCACGCAGGGCGGTGGTGCCAGCTTCTGGGCCCGGCCTGGCGCGGCCCCGGGTGCGTTGTGCCAGAGATGGCGCCTCGGCTAGCGCCGGGCAGATGCTGCTCCCCAGTGCATGGGCGGGGGAAGGGGCTGGTGGCCTGTTCCCCGGGACAGGGAGGCTGGGCCGGGCCGTGGGTAACCCCGCTGTGTCTTGCAGGGGAAAAGCCCTTCCAGTGCGAGTTCGAGGGCTGCGACCGGCGCTTCGCCAACAGCAGCGACCGCAAGAAGCACATGCACGTGCACACCTCGGACAAGCCCTATCTCTGCAAGATGTGCGACAAGTCCTACACGCACCCCAGCTCGCTGCGCAAGCACATGAAGGTAGGGCCCGCCGGGGGGGCTGCGGCCGGCGGCTGCTGCTGCTGCTGCTTTGTGGGGCTGGCCCCGGGCGCCGCCGCCCCGAGCCCACCCCGCCCCGTCGCCTTTTGCTCCGCAGGTCCACGAGTCGTCCCCGCAAGGCTCCGAGTCGTCCCCGGCCGCCAGCTCTGGCTACGAGTCGTCCACGCCGCCGGGCCTGGTGTCGCCCAGCGCCGAGACGCAGAGCACGGCCAACCTGTCC
>NW_017729032.1:126224424-126227537 GCF_001723915.1 Gavialis gangeticus
TTTTTTTTTTGTTTTTTGGTTTTTTAGTTCACCCGTTTTAAAAAAAAAAAAGACAAAAAGGAAAAAAAAAAGTAACGTGGAAGAGAAAAAAAAAAAAACACCCTGGTTTCTTTTGTAATTGTGCTATTGAATATTGTGTTCTTTTTAAGAGGCAACTTGATTGTAAACTGCATTTAACTCTAGACCGGGGAAAAAAAACAAACCGTGCCAAAGTCTCCATTCTGTTCCTCCGACACACGCACCACCACCACCACCAACGCTTGTGAATGTATTTTTTCTGTTAGCTGGGTTTACACGTGATGTTTTAGTGCTTTTGCCAGTTCGATTTGTTAGTTCCTGTTCGGAAGATTGTGAGGAAAATAAACGTCCTGCCGTTAGCTTTTTCCGTAATAACACCCTCCCTCCTGTAAATATCTGTTACCATATTTATCCATTTGTAATTAAATTATGGTATTAACTTGCTACAGAGGAAACAGTATTTATAAAGAATGTTTCTTAACTATAAATATGTACAATTGTGAGCATAAACTGTTTCAGATTTTTTATTTGAAGGTCTAAGTGGTTTCATCATTTTCTTGTGATATGTTTTGAGAGTAATGCATACAGAAATATAATAAAACGTGTTGAAACTGCAGCACTGCTTCTTTTTTTATGTTAAAGGCTTTCTTGCATTGAGGACCTTCCTCTAGGGAACTAAATTCCGTTTGGGCAGATTATGAAAACCGTTTTTTTTTTTTTTGGTTAAAAAAAATAGCAGAAAACCCTTCAGGTGACATTTCGAAATCCTATATACCATCAGCTGGCCTTAACTTTCCTTTCAAATATCTAGAGTGAAAACAAAATAAAGCTGCATCACATGCTGGTACAAGGACAACATTTCAGAAATGCCTCTGTGGTGACAAGAAGAGCCCTTTTCAAATGTATTATGAAGATGTCCTTCCTTAGAGAGAGATTTAAGTTTATATCTAGGAGACCTTGGCTTTTTCCTCTGGACAGCACCCACTACAATTTGTCCTCTGCTTTGCTTACAATTATCTTTATCTGTATGTTGACGTGAATGTGGGTTTTTTGATTTTTGCAGGTGGGAGTATCCAGCCGCGTTTCTGGAAAGCGAGGGATTAGAAATATCCAGCTGGTGCTTTTAAGCTTGGCATTTTAAATGTAAAGTGCATTCTGTCAGACCCTTCAAATATTTTTTTGCACAGGCCCAGACGCCCTCCAAAAGGATAGGATACCAGCTTCATTTTCTCTCAGAGGTTTTTCTTTTTAAAGGCATGCAGAGATTCTTATTATTTTTATGACCGTTGTGATTTTAAAATGAGCTAAAGAAATAATCAAGAAGCAAGCACAAGGCTACAATATGACTCCTGGCTTTGCAAGGGGAGATAACAAGAAGAACGGCTGCTCTCCTTTAACTCTGCCTTGCCGCTAAGTTTCGGTGAGGAGCACCCCAGGGTGTGGACTCCCCGAGCCCCGGGGCTTTGCTAAGGATTCAGAAAGCCATTAAAAAAAAAGTTTGTGTGTAGGGAGGGGGGGCACGCCACCCTCTGCCCTTTTTTTCGTGGGTGGGCAGGATGCAGCTTTCTCTGCACACCGGAGCGATCGTGGCACGGGCTGGAAAGCCCCGAGCTGGCCCCAGCGCGAGGCGCCGAGCAGGGGCCCCTTCTCCAAGCAGCATCCGAGCGCCCTGCGGTGGCTGCGCTGCTTGCAGCAAAGCCGTTCAGAGAGTGCGGGGGAGCTGCCACCCCGCAGCTCTCCCCCCCGAGCTCCTTGCCCCTTCGGCAGTTAAGTGCCAAGGGCAGTGCCCAGGATGGGCGGGGAAGCCGGGGGCTCCCTGCTCTGTGATTTTTTTTGTGGGGGACGGAGGGAGGTGCAAGGGCGGCTGCGGGGAGGGAGCGAGAAAACCTCTCGGAGGGAACAAAGTTTTGCCGGAGCTCCCGCAGCCTGCCCTCTGCGCCTCCGCTTGTTTGGTGGCCGCAAGTCCTCCAGTGGCTCTTCAAACCGAGGGCTGCCCAGTGCTAATGCTCCGCGGAACGAGCGCGGCCCCTGGCATCTGCCGCCGTCGCCTGGAGGTGGCTGGGCCGGGGCTGCGGCTCCGACCCAGTCCTTTGTCCGGCTGGAGTAGCGGGAAGGTGGCCCCGGGGCGAGGGCGAGCGAGGGAGCGCGGTCCGGCCTCGCCAGCAACCGCGCTGGACGCGCTCGGGAAGCGGCGGCGGCCCAGCTCCAGGTCCGGCTCCCGGCAGACAGGCCCGGCTCTCCCGCAGCCCCCGCCGATGCGGCAGGGCGGGATGGGCTCCCGTGCACGGGGGCTTTTCCCCTCGGCTCCCGCCGGCAGCAAGAGATGCAGCCTCCGGGCCCCGGAGATCCCGCCTCGGGTTTCTCACCCCGCGGCCAGGCGCCTGAGCCGAGCTGCGGATCTCTGCGCTGGCTGGAGGGGAGGGGGGGGGTGTTGCACTTTGCTTGGGTTGAGCTGCGGATCCCCTTCCCTGTCCCCCAAGCACACCCCGCCCCCCCGGGCTGCTGGAGCCGCGGCCGGATCGCTCGCAGCCTCGCCTCCCTTGCGGCGCGAGATCCCTGCCGCAGGCCGAGGCCCCAGAGCCAACGGAGTGGAAAACAACCCTCCCCGCTCCCCCCCGCCCCAGCTCATGGCCCCGGGCCTGGCTCTGCCAGGCAGCAGCGACAGGCCACTCCAAGCGGTGCGGCTCCCCGGGCTGCCTTTCCCCGCAGGGCCCTGGGGAAAGGACGGCCTTGGCCGTGAGACTGGCTCCCCCCTCCCCCCCACCTCGCCAGGCTGGCCATGAACTTGAACTTGGACTTGGCTCGCCTGCCCCGGAGGCAGCCACCGCCTCCCCCACCTTGCTGGCCCCCACCGACGGCCGGGCCCCGCGTCACGATCACGGCTGGCAACCCGCGGCCAGCGGCTCCGGGCCCGGCGGCCTCAGGGGGATTGCTGCCGCGTGGCCCCCCCGCTGCGTCCGGCGCCGTGCCCTCTCCTTCTGCCCGCTTTGTGCTCCTCGGTCCCCGCTTCTGCCCCTGCCCCCAGCCTCCCCCTCTGTTCCCACCCCGTGTTGCTCTGCAAGCGGCCGGGCTGCCCCCGAGGGTAGAGCCCGGAG
>NW_017729032.1:126227548-126227772 GCF_001723915.1 Gavialis gangeticus
GGGCAGGGCAGGGCAGGGCAGGGCAGGCTCCAGGAGAGCCGGCTCCGCACAGCCCTCCCGGCTGCAAGGGCTTCCCCGCGGCCGATCTGCTCCAATAACCGGAGCCGGGATCTTGGCGGAGCTCTCGCAGGAAGGAGGCAGATGGGTCGGGGTCGGGCTGGCTCCCGGTTTAGGGAGCAGTTTGTGGCAGAGAAAAGAGCAATTTCCATCCCGAGTTTGGTGTG
>NW_017729032.1:126232772-126240584 GCF_001723915.1 Gavialis gangeticus
CCCGGGGGAGGGCAGGGCAGGGCAGGGCAGGGCAGGCTCCAGGAGAGCCGGCTCCGCACAGCCCTCCCGGCTGCAAGGGCTTCCCCGCGGCCGATCTGCTCCAATAACCGGAGCCGGGATCTTGGCGGAGCTCTCGCAGGAAGGAGGCAGATGGGTCGGGGTCGGGCTGGCTCCCGGTTTAGGGAGCAGTTTGTGGCAGAGAAAAGAGCAATTTCCATCCCGAGTTTGGTGTGTGTGTGTGTTTCAAGCCCTAACTCCGCCGTGCGGAGCCGCAGCCGCCCCCTCCCGTTCCTCCTTGCAGCAGCCAGGAGACGAAGCCTACGTTTTAATGAGCGCGGGGCCGGCGCTGCATTAGGTGGGGCTGGTTATGAAGACGCTCTGACCTGTTTTGATGAAGACGCTCTGACCTGTAGGGAGGGAGTGAAAGGTCAGCCCCATGCAGTGACCAGATTTCTGCTCTTTCCCGGCACATGCTGCTGCGATATTGATCCGGGGAGAAAGATCAACATAAAAGCTAGATCCTATGTCATGAATACTAATGAACGCGGGGTCCAGATTTTAATTGGTGTTGACTCCCCTCCGTAACATTTATGGCAGACCCGGGGAGGTAAATCTTTTTGCCTCCCCCCACCTCCCACCGCCCCCCTCCCGGATGTCTCTTTTCCGTCGTCCAGCTCTCTTCTTGCAAATCTCCAGAGCAACTTTCCTGCCCTGGCAGGGGAAGCGTCCTCCCCGCCACAGCACTGCCGGCCCCCGAGCTACTAGGGGATGCTCCCAAACCAGCCCAAACGTGGGACAAAAATCAGGGCATCGATGCTGCCCTGTCGCCACCCTGGCGAATGACCCACTAGCGTTTCTTCTCTCGTTCTGCTTTAAACTTTTTGTTTTCCCTTCCCCCTTAAGTATTTAATTTTCCTCTCGGGCCCCTGGACCAAGGCGCCGAGTTCAAATAGGGGAAGACTTTTTCTTAAGAATCATCCCAGTTCCTTAAAAGCTACGAGATTGGTTTTTTACCTCCAGCCCTTAATTGCCGCAAACAAATGGCATTACCGCGGAGGAGCAGGCATTTCGCCCGCGATCTCCCTTCCTCGTTTTCTGTTTCTGTCTGTGCAGAGCAGAGGGGAAACGCCATGTTTTTTCCCTTAGGGTGTACAGAAGCACGTCACTGCCAACCAACTTTGGGAAGGTTTGGTCTTGGGGCAGTGGGTAAATGCGCTGTGAAGCAGGTAAGGTAGGGTGTGCACTGCCCGTTCAGGCTGCTGTTCCCCAGCACGCCCAGATGGCATTAGCACGGCAGACTTCGTCCTGCGCTCCTACAGCAATTACCTCCCTCACTCTGACATTTAGAAATGTAGGAAAAATTAAACCTCTAATTCCCGTGGTTGCAAAGCAATCTTCAGGCAGGTAACTTCTAAGAGATTGTTCCTGTCTTTCACTTTTCAGTCTTCTTTTTTTTTTTTTTTTATCCCTGGGGTGATTTATTGTGTAAGTAATTTTAGGGGATACAGTTTACAGCTTGAGTTATTAGAGCGAACACCTCTGGCTGACACCACAACGCCTTTTTTTTTCCTGCCTGCAGCTGTGAGTCACAACCCCATTTTCATACCCAACCGCTGCACATTCCTGTACAATGTAGACTTCCTCCTTGGAAAGATCAAACATGCTACAGCCATCGTGTTTATTTTAAAATACAGGAAAATTAAAACTAAACATAGACTCACAAGAAAAAAAAAATCCCTAAAAAACAAAAGCGTCATTTATTTCCCTGTCCTCCCCCCCTCCCGACTAAAAAAATTAAATCAAATAAAACAAAACAAAACAGCCCCGGAGCCACATCGCCATCGTCCTCTGAAATGAAACTTTCTCGCGACAGAGTCAAAACAAGTGATTTCCAGGGAAGGACTAAGACGGGGGTGGATCATTTCCAGGGGAGGACTGAGACAGGGGGGGATCGCTTTGCTTTTTAATAATTGTTATCGGATGTGTGTTTTCACTTATACTTGGAAATGTCAGGGAAAGATGCTGTGCCCCTAGTTTCCAAATTGCCCTATTTATTTGATTGCGGTGCTGGGAGCCCAGAACAGATTAAGAAAAAAAAAATGCGGGCAGTGTCTTGCTTGGTGGCTGGAGGGAGGGATCCGGGAGCAGAGCGGCTGCCCCGGGGCCTGGGCCACTGCCTCGCCTGGACGGATCGGGCCCGGGAGGAGCTCCTGCCCCCGCACTGAGCCTCCTGCGGGTCCTCGTCCTTTCCGCGAGGATTGCTGAGTTTCGGTCCCGCAGTGAGGGTGAAAAAGTCCCAGCCGCCGGCCTTACTTCTAAATCACTTAAGCCCTGTAATGCGAGGTTTTAAAAGCTTCCTTGCTGACTGGCCGGGCAGACACGGGGAAGCTTTCCTTTTCCCATCTATTAACATCTACTTTAGGGAAAGGTGAGGAGAGCTTTTAGCTGGCTGCTGTTAGGGGTAATTTACTGTCCGCTTCTCCAACTGCCTCGCTTCGACTGGGGAAGGGATTTCCCTCCCTGTCTTTAATAAAAGCCTAAATGTCTCCCCCTTTCCCCCTCCAGTGAGGTTGGATCTCAAGGTTTGGCTTCCCAGTCCCCAGCCCCAGCCCAGCGGCACAAGACGTGGCCAGGCGGGACGGCGGAGATGCCCTGTCCCAGCCAGACCTGGGCTGCCCATCAGCAAAAAACCCTGAAAAACCCAAACCAAAAAAAGCCCGGGATCATGCACACTAAACAGGCAATAATCGGGGAAAGAGGAAGTTATCTAGGAAGTAGACAAGGCACTCGGAGAAGGGATTAAAAAAGCGTGCTGGAACTTTCAACAAATTCGCCAGAACTGAATTCAAACCCCGAGCTGCAGCGGTGTTTTTCTGGGCAGCTTTACGAGCTCGTTAACCCGGGCAGTCCCCCTTTCCCTCCATAACCCACTGCGGACACGCCGATGACTCGGAGGCAAAATGAAAATCCGTTGGAGCACCTGTGATCCCATGCGGTGACCTCTGGTTCAAGTGCAAGGCAGTCTCACCCTGTGCAATGATTCTGCTTTAAAATATAGGCAGTGTGGGAGTGCAGCTCTCCAGGCGCTGCCCTAAGTTCCTCAGACAAATCTAAGCCCTGCACAGACGCGCCAGGTAAAGGGTTAGACCAGGGGACAGGTGACTTCTCTTCCCTCCGTTTGCTGGATTTTAGGGATCCACATACGGACATTATGGTAAACTGGAGATCCCCCCCCCACACACACACATTCAGTCTCCTTCCTCCTCCCCCGAAAAGGCTGAAGTTCAAGTTTTCAGATTTTGTATAAAAGTCAAAGACTTGGCAAAGGCAACAAAGAAATCTTTAGCCAGCCAATTTCGCGTGGAGGGATCTGCTCCAGGAGCGGATGAATTGCAGATTTGGATGGACTCGATCATGAGATTTTTCTCCTTCCTTGTCTCAGCCGGACAATCGTGGCAGACCTGGGATGCGATCCTGGGGGGTGCTGGTTGGCCAGGGGCAGCCCCGGCAGGATCGGGCCCCGCAGGACTGAAATGATCCCCGTGCACTATTTACTTTTTGAGGCTTTTTGCTCTGTGTGTGCGTGCGTGAACCAAGTCCAGAGCAAGCAGCAAGAGTGAGCTCCCAGTAGGGACCACAGATCGCGGAGATGGGACCTCTTCTGCAGGGGACATACCTGGCTCCTCCACCACACTGTGAGTCCTCGCTTTCACAGCACCAGAAACGCGCCCTGCGACACAGCGCTTTGGGGAGAGCCTCGTGCAAAAGCGATTTGGGATCAGTAAACGTAGTGCCAGGGAACAAAACAAAAGCAAACCAAAAAAGCTCTGCAGCTGGGAGGTACGTTAGGGACAGACAGGCAGGTAGGCACATTAGGGAAATGCTATTTCTTTTCCAGATCCCAGAGCTGGGCAGGGGCTATCCCGTGTTTACAGTGTAGCTCGCTACACACCAGAAATACTGAGCTGGGCGATTGGACCTGATTTCCTGAGGGTCTCTAGGGATTTTTTTTTTCGTGGAGGTTTCCTTGTGGAGTCGGCCAGTTCCTGTGGACTGGGGCTCCTGAAACTGCTGTCCTGGGCAGGTGTTTCTGCAACTTCTGCTCTCTCCCCAGCACAGCGGAGCAGCCAGCCCGGGACGGGTCAAAGGGGGCTGCTGCGGGCTGGGACGGGGCTCGGAGCAGCTCGCGCGGAGCCAGGGGGAATTCGCCTTCCCCGTGCAGCTGGGGCTTGCCTCGAGTGTCTGCTCCGGGGACCTACCCCGGCATTTCCCGAGCGAGCATTTTCAAGTGGCCCCGTGCCTCGGCGCCGCTTCGCCTTCGGGAAGCCGTTGTTGCAGGTGGGATGCAGCAAAACTCAAGGCAGCCGGGCTGGGAGCAGAAGAGCCACGGGACAAGCAGTTTCCTCCGCAACGAAGCTGCCCCTTCGCCCAGCCCCATGCCTGCGGGCTGCCCCTCGTCTTTGCTTCGGGGTGCCCCCCGCCCGGATCCGGGCACCGCGGGGCACCAGGCGCCTCCCTCGCCACTCCCCTGGGTCTCACACGCAGTGCTTCACTCGAGGGCAAACCAATATTGAGCATGCCCCTGGAGTGCACTCAAAACCCAGGTGGAGGGACACGGGCTGCCCTCTGGAGAGCCCGCTCCGGCTCAGCCCGGCTCGGCTGCCTCCCGGGTTAACCGGAGCCGAACGAAACACCCGGGGGGGGGAGTCGCCTCGCCCTGGGGAAACGTGCCACCCGCCTCGCCCGCCCCAGCCAGGAGCACCCTTCGCCCCGGCCCCGGGTCCCCTGTATCATGCCCGCACTGTTGGCCAGCCCTCGCTGCTCCAGCTGAATGTCTGGACATTGTGCCCAGGGCTGTATGGGAAGCAGACAAGGACGTACAATACAAACGCGTTTTGTTAGACCCGATGGATGCTATTTTTCCTTTAATAGGTTTGTAGCAAACTAACACAATCGCCCAATGTATTCCTTTTCAAGGTGCATTGTTTCTACAGGTCTATTAAGAGGGCGTGCAGCTATTTCTCGCTCCCATTGAACAGTCTGTTGCTCAAACACAACAGCCAACAAGCGCCAGCTGCCTCAACAAAAGTAGAAACCTAACCCTTTTATGTAATGTTTTAACAGAAAGGGGGAGCTGTGTTTAATTAAAAACATTGATGATTCACTGAAACAATGGGAACTCGAGTTCAAGTGGTGCTCTATTGATTTAAGATGATTTTACTAGCAATGGGTATAATTCCTTCTTTCTGCTTTCACTCGTGCTAAAGGGCCCCTTCTTTCGGCATTATGTGGGTGAATGGCGAAAGACAGAGGTGGCTATTGCCTTAGAAACGTGCTGAACGCAACTCCGCTCCGCCACAAGGTGTTTTGCTGCTCCGGGCACCCCATCTTTTTTTTTTTTTTCTCCCCCCTTTGGCAGCTCCTTCCCCCAAGGAAGGCTTGCAAAGTCGCTGCTCGCAGCAGGTTAAGAAGTGAAGTATGCGTCCTGGCATTTCCACGCCTTTGTTTCTGTGTCAGGGCAAGTTGTTGGGAGCCGCCTGAGCGGAATACTAAGGGCGGGCAGCGAGGGGCGCAAAGCCCCTTTGTGAGTCTGTCCGCACTCGGCGCGTCGCAGGGGGCTCCCGCGGTCCCCAGGAAGCGGGGCTGCGCCTCCCAGCCGCCCAGAAAACAGCGACCTCGCTTTTCCCCCCGCGTGGGGACAGGGCAGCAGGGGATGCGCCTCCCCCCGCTCAAACGAGAGCCCTGCGGGGAGCGCGGCGCAGCCGTGCCGGGGACAGGGGTTTGCTCCGGGCTTCGGCCACCTCCTTCTTTGGGCGGCATGGAAACCCCGGGGGCGCCGGGCTCTGGGGAGGAGCAGCCCCGCGCGCAGCTCCCGCACAAAGTTTGCCCCGCGGAAGTTGCTCCCACCTCGCCCAGTTCCCGGGCTCCAGGGTGCTGGTCCCCGGGGCGCCCTCTCCCTGCGCTGCCCACGGCTGCCCGGCTGGTCTTGCTCCCCCCGGGGAGGCTGGACCCGCACTCCGCCTTTCGGGCAAGACAAAGCAGCAGCCGGTCGCTGCACCCCCATGCCAGAGGCGCAGCCCGTCCCGTCCCTTCCCCGCCAGCCGGAGCCGCTTTTGCCCGCGCAGAGATGCTGGGGCTCCGTGGCCGGGGGCATCCCCGTATCTCTGCCCCGGGCCCCTCTGCTGGGAGAGGGCTGGGCAGCCAGGCTGGCCACAGACCTGGAGCCCCGGGGGCAGGAACAAGGGACCGGCCCTGACCCGCGAGGCGTTTGCACAGAGGGCACCGATAACCCCCCACCTGGTCACCTCTCCCACCCCCCTCCCCTCGCTCATGAACATTTCTCTGTGCCTGGCGTTACTGGCTCCTGTTGTCAGGAAAAGTGTTTCTTCCCTCGGAAAACAGCACCAACAAACAGGTTTCCCCCACGCGAGTCACTTCATCGCGTGGGGACCCTGCCCCCCTCCTTCCCAAAGGAGACACTGCCAGGACTGGGCGGGAGCGGGTCCAGAGCATCGCCCCGCCCGGCTCGTGCCCAGCTGCAGGGCAGGGTCCCACGTCCCCGCACGCCCTGGCAATCGCCTCTGTTTGCGGAGGGGACTGCACGGACACGACACCTTGGCTCCCATGCCGCCCTTTTGTCAGGTCCTTCATAACCTACCCCGGGTTTCAAAGCGGGCAATTTGCACGGCTAAGAAGATTTGAATTGTTTTGAAGAATTACGTTGCACAAACACCAGGCAGTGCTGACTGCTGGGACTTCTTTTTCCCCTCTGAACCCTGTAACCAACATCCAAGAATGAAGAGCTCTTAAAGCGGTGTTTAGAAAGGTGTCTAAGACTCCCAAATCGGGCAGACCCAGGGGCCATGCCTTCTCTTCTCACTTCTAACTTGCAGGATAGCCCTACGGTTTCCAGTCCGGGACCAGGGTCCCGCTGCCAGGCGCTGCGCACAGCTCCGACTCTCCAGCCCGGACAGGGTCGCCCCTCGCTGTCTGCTGTCTTTGGAAGACATCACTAATGTTTGACAGAGGAGACAGAGCAGTAAAGATGTTCGCTTAAGTTTCCCGCAGAGCTGAGGGGTGTAGGTTGTAACTCTGTTAGTCTAAGGACGTAGGCAGACAAGATTTTTGTCCCCCAGCCATTTAAGTTGGTCTGATAAAAGACACCAGATTCCCCCCAAGAACCGTGTCTGCCGCAGGGATGCACGACGAGAGCACGCCCCTGCTCGCATCTCCCATTAACGAGTGTCCAAGCACTGTATGTCCACACATGCAGATGTGTGTCGTGTTTGAGCTACAGTTGCTGTGGGGTCAGTGTCTGGGCACAATCCGTATGAAACAGGGTGGTGAAAGAACACCAGGGTGGCCGTCTCAAGCTCCCGCAGCAGTTCGGGTGCCGAGACTTTCCTCCAAGCCTGGGGCAGAGCGCGCTCTGTCCTGGGTCTCTGGACAGCGAGAACATCGCCTCTGCTTGCAGCCCCCTGTCCCCGCTGGCCACCCAGGAGTGACCGGAGTCTGGAAGACAAACCAGATAGTTTAGTGGCAGACAGTGCAGTACTCCTGGAGGTCAGCTCCTACTCCTAGCTCAAAACCAACGCAGGGCAACCTGCAGCAACATCCCAGGAGGTCACTCCGGGGCCGAGGGCACGCAGCCTTTATGCTGACACTAGACGGATGCGGGAAGAGCGAGCAGCAGGAATAAACTACCAGCCTGGGTGTGACAAGAGAGGGGACAGCCACCCCTTCCCTCCACTCCCTCCGAAGAGCCCCTGTTGCTCAGGGGCTGCAGCGGAAGGCGGGCAAGGAGGCGAGGGC
>NW_017729032.1:126240741-126243724 GCF_001723915.1 Gavialis gangeticus
TCGCTGCCCCGGCCGCAGCTCCCCCCCACCCCGGCCGGGCGCGCGGAGCCTCTTCCAGGCTGAAGTTCAGCAGCAGAGAGGGACACCGAGCCAGCCTACTGCCAGCCTTGCTTGCCTGGCTCACAGTCTGTCCGCCTTCCCGCGGGACCAAGACAGGCAGGATTTGATCTGGGAAAAGGTACACCGGCGGGGTTCATAGTCATATCCTGAGCCCATTCTGAAATCGCATCGCGCCCCGTCCAGTGCTGCCGGGGTGACAAGGCAGAAATCTCGCATCAGAGCCACAGCAGTCTCGCCTTTCATGAAAGCCCTTATCCTCGACTGGAAAAAAGTGAAAACTGTGCACATGGAAAAGGCGTCTCAGCCTTCAGATGGGGCTATGCTGGCTTGAAGAGCAGCTGTTTGATCACTGCGCTCCTTGCCACCTCTCAGGCTCTCATGTCTTAGTCCCGTGCCACTTCAGAAGGACAGCCCTGCCTCCAAGCCAGCCCTTGTACCTGAGGGCTGACAAAACAGTGGAAGGTCCTCGGAGGGTTTATCAAATACGGGTTTCTTTTGAAGGAAAGCGCTTTCTGTATCTCCCCGAAACAGCCTACCTTTTGGCACGTTCACCAAAGGACGTGCATCCTTCAAGGATAATTCCCTCACCTCTGGCAACACCGATCAGCTCTGAACTATCTGATGCACCCCAGCAGATGCTGAATCCCCTGCTGTTGCTCCTCCCTGTAACACACCCTATGTCCTTGCTGTTCTGTCCTCGTGCTTGATCAAACCGCCACTGAAGTCGATGGAAAGACAGACTCCTGTTGACTTGAGCTGGGCAGGATCCAGATGCAACACAACCTCCTTTCCACCCACCTGTGTCAAAGGGAGGTCACCTCCTCCACTTGCAGAACGTGTCTTTTTAACCATTTGGGTCAGAGCCTCGCATTCACTTGAAAAGGAGTAAGCAAATAAATAGTGGTTTCTTTGTCCTAAGGTTTATTTCCAAGGCCCGACTAACATTCAGAAGCCCTTGTACTTTAATTTTTGTTTACATGCTTTTCATTTTTCGAGGCACTGGAAGAACACCCACGCCGGAAACAATCCTCAGCACAGCACAAACATCTCTGCTGAGAGTGTAACAAAGGCTCTGCTGTACGACTGTGCAGTGGAGCCAATGATACTAGTTACAGTAACAGAAACAGCTCTGCTGAAAGGGTGACTGTCCAGTGCACCCAGCCATACATGTATTATGATATGTATTTAAACTGATACCTGTGGAAGAAATAAGCAGGTTTAAAGAGTAATGTTCTATGGCACAAAAGGTACAGTGAAGTATAGTATTAACTGGTGATGGAACTGTTATAAGATAGGGGTGTTCTTTTCTTTTCTTATGCAATGCCAATGCTTTCCCTCCAGTAACATTCTGTTATATATTATGGCCAATGAGGATTTTGCAGTATAAAGATGACAGGATCACACCCTAAACAACTGCAAAACTTCTAAAACATTTTGCCTGTGTTCAGCTGAGTTATACATTTGACATGACTTTTATTCTCCCACCAAACACCAGGAAAGTCTCTGTTAAACTAGCATAGCATGTTGTAATGTGATACTTTAACAGCCTCCTCTATATGACAGTTGTAAAAATAGGAGATTTATGGTCCAGCAGAATTCATTTGGATCATAAACCACACAAGATATTGTATGTCAGTGTGCATTAGCTACTGTTACAGCTATGTGTATCATCATAAGATCCTGCCCCATATTTAGGCCAGTTGGAGGCATTGCTAACTTAAATAGTTTTAACTTCTCAGGTTGAATATCTGTGAGAGAATGAAGTACATAAGATTGACATATGAGCACAGGTTACCGGCCAGAAATCAATGGATTTCTTTCAGCAAACTTGCCTAGAGAGGTACCCATAGCTCAAAGGTATTCTTATTCTTAAAGTATATACCTTTAATAGCTTTAAATAATAGTCCTTAAAAATATTCCTTATTCCTTTAATAGGGGTTAAGTAGATTATAAATGATGCATAGATCTTGTACTCCTCCACAAACAGTATGTTTTATCCTCTGTGACTAGACATTTTGACAAAGAACTCAGGTGATAAATGCATTAGAAATACCTAGAGAGACAAAACAATCCTTGAGGCTATAACAATTAGCTGCTGAAGAGATAATTATGATATCAGGAGGCTACACATGTGGAATGAATATCAGGAATAGCATAACTTTAAACAAAAAAAAAATAATTTAGTTCATTAATAAAGATGAAAAGACAAATACAGAAAATCCCGATACAGCAACAGAGATGTTTCTTCAGACAATGGTTTCCATTAAATGCCAATAGCCCTGTAAGCATTGATGTTAGAATATTTACTTTTCTAGTTATTATTTGTCAGTGTTGTGACATATGCTTCACTTGACCCATCCTGATTGCTTGCTATTTGTTGCCCGTAGGCACCTCACATTACGTTATTATACAATCTTCAAAGCCAGACTCCTCATGTATTACATTGTTGTCTCTTGAGCATCGTGGGCAAAAAGGATCCCTATTCTCTGTGTTTCCTTTCACCTCATTCAAAGAGCTGACAAGGCTGTCTAATCCAAGGGCCATGTCCTGTTTCCCTTGAGCAAAGTGGCAAAAGTCTTATGAAAACAAAATCAGACACCAATAAAGAGTTAAGCTCTGGGGTGTAAACAAATATTCCAAAATATTGATCCACCAGTTATTTCAGTAAGACCCCTTTCAAGTTTTTAAATCTAGATTCATAAAAAAACATACAAACATACTGCTTAGGAGGCAGCATTTCCTGCACAAAATGAGGTATTAACAGGTTCCCCTCAGTCCCTGATTTTAATTGGTTGTGGGAGGTAGTAAGCTGTTTTAGTCTGAAGCAAGGCATAAGGCAGAGTATACACACACCTTCTAAACTAACTAAATACTATATATATATATATATATATATACACACACACACACACACATATATATA
>NW_017729032.1:126243871-126248676 GCF_001723915.1 Gavialis gangeticus
ACACACACACACACACATATATATATTAGTGCAATCGTTTGTGAAGTCAAGGTCATTTCATCAGTTGGTCATGACAGTAGGTCAGAATTTGCAGTGAGCATGGATAGCTAGTGAAGGCTTGTAATGCCTGAAAGCTTGTACAACAGCTCTCTCAACTATGTAGTCATAAAAAAAAATCCTTGCTTCTATCATGTTCCTGGACCATCACGGCTACAACACTCCAACCTACTATGGATAACAAAAGATGTTTTTCTTGGATCTGTCCTAACAAACTATAAACATTAAGATCAAATTAAACAAACACGCTTACAATCTCTTAGACATGTTTAATGTACATTATTTTATAATATTAGTTAGAAGTGCTTTCTGCACACAGTTCCCTTTGAGGCAAATCCTAGTTCTCATGGAGTCAATGCAAACATTCCTGTTGACTTAAACAGACATTGAATTTGGACCACAGACTTTAAAAGTGAGTTCTCATTATGCGGTGGTAGCAAAGTATTGTCTTTACTTAACAACCCCACACTCTCAGACCCATTCTGGGTGAGCAGGTGCTCACATGACAAAAAAAAAAGACCACCCTCAAAAAACCCACACCAAAATAGTATTGTTTGATAAGCTGGCTAGCAGTCTCAAGAGGGGAAGCCAGGTATTAACAGAGTGTAGAAACTGACCTGCTTTCTCTCTCCAGGAGGTAGTTCCTCTAGGTCAGGATTAAGGTAAGTAGTAGTGCAGGTTGGTGATTCCTGCAGTGCTGCCAATCCAGAGTCTTTCATGGACACTAAATTCACATACACACAATAGCAAATAGAGGAGAATCTATGTTAATTTACAGTTTTCAGACAGAAGACCTACTGCATGCTTCTTATAATAGGACTGTATGTCCATTTGGAAAAAAATACAGTACACTTGCTTGTAGGTATAAGTGTATAGAAACATGGCCAAGATATTAATGTCCTCAAAATGCAAATAAAACCACATGTCCCTCACAATATTTTTAATGGATTTAAAAATGTGGAAGACACCACATGAGCTCCATTCAGAAAGCACAGCTTTTATTTTTTTAAATGCTTGGCCAGGAGACTTTTGCCACTTTCAAGAACATTAAATTAAGATTAATTATAGAGAATATACATGAAACTGCATAGCCATTATGGGACTATAAATACCATTGTAGAATAAAGTCTAAAGTGAGACACAGCAGATGTATAGTGAAAATAGTGTACATTTCAGCTATACTTTCTGATCAGTGTGTAAGACCGAGTCATTTTTCAAGTTCTTTTGCAACAGTACAGGACATAATAGATATTTTCAAAGAAGGGCAAATGCCCACAGGCACAGCTTCATATTGTTCCAGAGATTGTTCTGGCTTATGTGTAAAGGCCACATAAATTGATTTTTAAAAGAGCTTCAGAGGTGCAAGGGTAACCAATAACTAAGAAAAAATAGATTTAATAATGCTCTGTTGTCAATCTGAAATCTAGTATGTTATCTACCCCATGGTCAGATCCTAGACTAAATTGGCACAGCTCTATAAGCTGAGGTAGCCCTAAGTGACACTGAGCAAATTCTAGCAACTCTGAGGAGCACGGAAGGGCAAGGATAACATTCCAACACCTGTGTCCAAGCTTTTAGTGCTTCTATTAAGTATGGATTTGCCAAAGGTGAAGATCAAGGCTATTATATTTTAGTGTCACCTGAGCATTTTCATTAGTCAGTTTGTATCCATATTACCTTAAGTTGTATTCTCTCTAGTTTCCTCTCAGGAAACAGAGTACTCTGATGGGGATATCTAAGAAAAGAAAACAGGTGTAAGCAACACCCTTTTATCTGGGTCAGCAATGAATGATGTGCTAGAATGGTTTAAACAGGCCCCTGAGGAAGTTATGTTTTACTGTTATAATTCCATAGAGTTTTTCACAACATTAAGTTTTTGCCCTAGTACAGTGAGGGCCAACCTTTTTAGCCAGCATGCCACACATTAACCCTGCACTTTCCCAGAGTGCCAATCTGATCCCCCTCCACTACCCTATCTGATGCTCTGTTTTCTGCTCCCTATTCTGTGGTCTGTGCCTGATCACATCCTCTGCATTCTGCTTCCTGCCTTGTGCTCCTAGCCAGATCTCCTGCTCTGATTTCTGCTTCCTATACTATCTGCTGATGTATTTCCTGTCCCCTCCCTGATCTGCCACGTCACACACAGAAGCTGCCTATGCCATTTGTCTACTCATGCCACAGGTTGACCACCCCTGGTCTAGTATATTGGTCAAATGCCAGCTAGGTTGTTATTTTCTGTCTACCTAAATGTTCCTTGATGTTTCACATGGAGTAGTTCTTCCTAACTTTCCCTGTCATACAGTATTCCAAAACTGCTTGCATCTTTTCCCCACGTAGTTAGATGAGTGCTTCCTACGTAGCCATGATTAAATAATTCCCCAGGGTTATGAATCCTCCATGACTAGAAAGAAGAACAAGTGCTGCCCCTGAGGCACCATTCCCACCTCCACTGACCCCTGTGGAAACCACTGTGCTGTGTCCTTACAGAGGGCATTCTGTTTAGGAGGAGGATTATGGGACTGGCCCTACTGTATCCTATATTGCCCAATATGATTTCCTTGTGGAAATCCAGGTAATGGAATCATGTGAGTGTTTTAGTCCAGTGGTTCCCAACCCTTTTTATAATGCAGACTGACAAACATATTTAAATGCAAAGTACATATTTCAATTTAATTTTTAATGGGCGGGGGTATGGGAGGATCAGGAAAGAAGGGGCTCTGCTGCCTACCCTAGGAGCAAGTAGTGGAGCCGCCTCCCCACTCTCCACCCTGGGCATTTCCCTGCCTGCACCCCGCCCCCCCAGCTCCCAGTCACAGGCAGGGCTGGGGGGTCCTGTCTGGCCCGATGTGGGCCCTGGTACCTGCTGTGTGGGCAGCGCCTCGCTGGGCATGGCCATGACAGTGGGAGCAAGAGGGGATGCATGGAGCCGGCTCCCTCCCTCCCAGGGCTGCCCTGCTGCCCAGCTTTAACCCCTCATGTGACTGCCAGTGGCCCAGCAGCCAACCCTTTGCAGCCTGGTACTGGGCCAAGGCCTGGTTGTCAGGAACCTCTGTTTTAGCCTTCTCACATTTATTGTAGTGAGATCTGTCTGGCTTAACTATTTTAAAGCTGAATATGAAACCCCAAATACAAAAAATCTCAGCCTCAGGGATATCACATAACTGTTTGACACTCCTTATAGGATCTGGAATGCATGAAGTAAAGAGCAGATTACCATGCTCTATTCATTTAGTATTTCAGTTGTCAGAGATATAAACTTGATCCCATAGTCTCCATTTTTCACACGTCTTCAGGAATATGTATGGGAAAATGCAGCCTGATGGAATTTTATTTTAGATGATAGTACAATACATATGTCAGGTTTACAATTTGGGATACATGTTTAGTATTAGTATATCACATCCCCTAGTATATGCATGTCAAAACTTACCAGCATTCACTATAATTAAGGTTGCCAGATATTTTCAACCATCCAAACTCCTTCCTGCTTTCTCATTGCCATAACTTTCTAAAACATCTTTCTTTAGGGTTACATTTTTGTATGTTTGGACTCTGCCCAAAGATTTTTTTTGTAAGTTTATATACAACTCCTTCAGCTACTTCTGAACTTAGTTAAGGTGAAAAAAATATAATTCTTCCTATAGTAAAGATCTATCAAAGTTATAATAATAATTTTCTTGAGAAAGAGTTATAGCAAAAATGACTCAAATTTGAAACTTGAAATATATGATGAAGATAATCCTCAATGATGGCCACCAGTGCCTTCCAGCCCCAGTGCCTTCTATCCAGACTCAACTTTGCTACATTGTGCACACACTGAAATCAGCGGGATTAAACAAGAGGCAAAAGATGGCAAAATGTTGCCCTTTTCTTTGAAAAACAGTCCTTTGATATAACAAATACATGATAAAAAACTGGGTACTGAGTGTAGGCATTACTCACTCTTAAGGTGAACATATAGGCTTCTTAAGTGCTCAGTTTCTTACTTTTGCAATTCTTGGTTCAAAAAGAGAGTTTGTATTTTCTATTGAATAAAATAACCTTGGAGGAAGGAATTTACATGCTCCAAAATTATTAGTTCCAGATTGTTTATTCTTCCTCTTCCATGCCACACATCTTTTTAAATTTATTTTCCTTAAAAAGTGTATGAAACTGAAGTCAGAATGCTAGCATTAATGCAACATTAAGGTTGCAAGAGCAAGCATTTTGAAGTCAGGAAACTTTCATAGTTGCTATCACATGATCTTTGTCTTCAAAATATTTAACAAGTTGCTATAGCATTTGGGTCTGGATTCCAGTCATCTCAAAATTCAAATATTTTCAGATTAAGATTATTTGTTGTACATTATAAAGCTAGGTTCAAATACAATTTTAACTTCCAAATCTGGGTGGAAATTTCAGAAAAGGCGGGGCCTGATTCACACCTCTCATTCTAACTGAAGTCTAAGGAGCTGACCATTCCAGAGAGAAGTCCATATCAAACTTTTGTTTAGTATTACCAGGCAGTGGGAAGGGGGGCTATGATAAACCTATGCCACACAAACTTCCATGAACCTATTTTTTAAAAACTTGTCTAATGAATCCAACTTATTAAATAACGGTCTATGAGCATTTTACTTGAACAGGCAGAGGGTGGAGATAAAATCCCTTATTAATGGCAGTGACCAAAATTACTTTTTACACACAGTATTTTAAATTAATTAAAAAAAATGAAACGTCAATTAATGAAAAAAGTACTTGGCCCCACA
>NW_017729032.1:126253676-126263545 GCF_001723915.1 Gavialis gangeticus
CTTTTTACACACAGTATTTTAAATTAATTAAAAAAAATGAAACTTCAATTAATGAAAAAAGTACTTGGCCCCACATTTTAGAACATCTGAATATAATCCTATTCAGTTGATTTTTAAAGGTTCTTTTTGATCTTTTTGATCTGCTCTGGGGTTAGAAAAAGGTAAACAAACACAAAAAACCCTCATGTAATGCAAAAGCAGTGGAAGAAGGAAACAGCAACCATTCCTACCCAGCTAAGGAACTTGTTATCAGTAATGTTTCACTTAAACAGATTATTTTATAAATAATAAATAAATGAGAATCAAATTTGGGAACTATACAAACAAGTAACTTTTTGCAGTTTCTTTAATGTTAGTATTATCAGCCTCATATTAATTAAAAGTTGGTAAGCCATTTTGTGTTTCCTAATAGTACACAGCAAAGTCCAGTGAGTACAAAATTGAACAGATATATTAAAAACACTATTGTATAGTATTTTGATAGCACAGAGAAGAATTTGTGGGGGGGTTCCAACTCCCCTGCTTCCTAGTACTGCTGTTGTTTGCAATCATCAGATGCTACTGAATTTTGGAGGGAAATATAGCATTTCATGCTCACTATACACCATGATGGAATGGCTGTTGGCTGGGCTTCTGGTGGTAACAGTGGGGTGAACAAACCATTGTGCTTTTTAATACATATATGATAACTAGTCCACCAGTGTCTGAAAAAATACTGTGAATACAATGGAGTCCTAACTCAGTGCTAAGTCAGGGCTTCGTTTGAAAAGGCTAGTTTGATGTGCTAAAGCAGTGGTACTCAACCTTTTGTCTCTGCAGATGGGATGAGTGGTGTGGGGCTGGTCCACAAGCCAGGTCCCATGGGCAGGGTTGGTCCTGGGGCTTGATCCTGCATGGGGGTGTTCCATGGGTGCAATCTGGCATGCCAGCCCAGCCCCGCATGCTGGATCCAGTCACACAGTGACCCTGCATACCAGCAGAATCCAGCGTTTTGTGTCATCTGGCCCAGGGGGCTCCTCAAAGGTCCAGAAATTTGGTGGCATGGCAGTGGTGGCAGCATTAATTGCCATGGCTCTGGAGGTATATGACTGTGGGGTGGGAAAGTTGAGTACTGCTGATACATACTTGAGGAATCAATGTTGGCACTGTGTTGTCTGCCTTAAGTTCTGGAATTTCTTGATTTCTAAAACCTTATACCATGGTTAGATGTTTTTTAGGAAATATAACTATAGTCCAAAACAGTCACATTTCAATGCTGGTGATTAAATATCTAACCAAGAAGGACTGAAGTGATTTGTAGAGGTGCTGTGTATATGGGGTCTATCAGTGGGAGTTGGTTGTGCTGAGCGCCTATGATTAACAAACCTTAGTTGAGTGCCTATTTTTAGGTTAAAAAGCATGAAAATGTGAAGTATGTTCCCTCTATATGCAAAATACTGGAGGAGATGTGTTCCCTTCTGTGAAGAACCATGTCCTTGTTTTTTTGTCAACGAGGACAAAAAACTTTCATTCAAGAATGGAAAATGAGACTGACACTGATGAGACTTTTACAAACATATTCACATACTCACACTGAGGTTTCTTGAGGAAAAGTTGATAAACCTTAGAACATCTTTTCCTAGAAAGAGGTGGCATGAAATGTAACAGTGCAATATTTGCCAGTAGCTTGAAAATCATGTTAAAGGCTCCAAGTGGAGAAACATTATGAAAAGCCTAGTTTGAGACAGAAGATGCTATTTCCTTATTAACTTGTAGTGCAAATATTATTGGTATTATGGAACAAAGAACATTGTGGATATTCTACTGAACGTAAGTTATGCACAGACAAACAAATTATTCCACTCTTTTATGGTAACTGTTGTGTGTGTCTGCTCCTATCCCATGGTAAATGAAGGCTAAACTGGGGTACTTACTCCTGAATGAAACATATTATTTAATTACATCTGTTTAATTCAGAGACAAGCTGCCCAAGGACATATTCCATTTAACAAGGGATAGGAACATATGTACAAAACACTTATTGTAGAACAGCTGATATGCAGTAAATTCCACTCATGCCCCTTTTAATTTGGTATAATTTCTTCATGCATCCATACCTACACATAGGCAGAGATATCACAGAGATTCATGTATGGTATGACAGGACTGTGAAATAAGATAATAGAAACTAATGGAATAAAACTGGAGGGCTTTTACATTGTTGTACATATAGTACACTCACTGAAGTTAGTGGGGATTATGTAGGTGGATTAATGCAATTAATCCCTAGCCTTACACTACCTTATATGGAGCCTTCCAGGAAGGAAAAAAAGTTACTAGCAAAAGGATCAGATTTGGACCACATTTCTTTGTGAAAACAACATGCATGGCATAATGCAAACCAAGCTGTTTAAAGTTTACAAGTAACAGCCACCATGAACAACAACGCTGAAAGCTTCAAAAGGATTAGTATAATCTTAGCAAAGGCTATTTGAGACATATGGAAAAAGCATGCAGTAAAGGCCTAAAAAGGGAAGTTTCCTGAATGGTTAAGTTTTGGAGCATAATATCCAATGATCCAATCCTACAAGATGCTGAGTCTCTGCTCAACCTCCCTCTACAGGGTCATCAAGTCTTGACCCTATGCGGGATCCTATGGGAATGCTGAGCACCTTATAAACTGAATCCATAAAATGCTCTATACCGGATGCATCTACATGAGATGCTTTACTGCAGGCTTGTCCAACATATGGCCCGCGGGCCACCATGCGGCCCTCCAAGCTGTTTTCTGAGGCCCAAGGTGCTGCAACAGGAAACGAAAATAAACACTGTACTTTTGTTTTGGGGGGGAGGTGTGTGTGATGTGATACCGCTTCCTGTGAGGTCTTTGAATATGGCTCACCGGCCCACTGGGTGATAAAAAGTTCATGATCTGCCCCACATTCAAAAAGGTTGGACACTCCGCTTTACTGCATAGTAGACTAATCTACTGCAAAGTGAAATGTCACTATGTAACCTTGCGCTGAGCTACCGCACAGTAAAATAGGCTAATGAGCAGTAAATCCACCACTTGAATTTACCTCCACTAATGCACAGTAGTGCACGTGTAGACCCTGACTGAGAGCAAATTTGTTCCCAGCCAGCCAGCCAGCCCAGCAGAGGCCAGCCTGCTGCCAGGGGCACAGCAATGCTGGGAGTCACTCCAGCCATGAAGCAGGTACGGCTCTTTAGTAGTGCCTAACTGGCCTTTAGAGCCCCGACCTGACCCCTGGGGCCTTGGCCAGCTGTATGCTGTTGTGGTGGGCACATGCTGGTTGCAGCAGTGATGCAGAGCCCTGGCCTGACCCCCAGGCCTCTGCTGGCTGCTCCCTGGCCCCTGGGCACCATGCCCATGCACTGTGGGTATGTGCTGGCTCCAGCAGTCCTGCAGGCCATCATGTGTGAGCGGGAGAGGGACTGGAAGGACTGCGTTTTCTGGGATAGGTTCCCTGCCCTTGAGGAGAGACGCATTGCCCTCCTCAACAGGATGTTGGAGGCACAGGAGAAGCAGGTCACCATAGTGGCCTGGGCAGTGGAATTCATGGTCACCAACCACCCCGCCTCCAGCTCTGGCCCCACCTGCTGCCTGGCAGCCACCCGCAGTCCCCTGCCAAGCCCCCCAAAGGACCTGGAGGAGGTATAGTGGTGCCTGTGGCAGCCAGGGCTCCCTGCCCCTACCCCTGAGCAGGGCCCCCAGCAGCTAGGCCACCCACCTGGGCTGCTGCCCACCACTCACTTGCTCACCATGTGGCCTTGAGTTGGAGAGGAGGGGGAGCAGGTTGGACAGCACCTACCTCTGTCCCAGGCAACTGGCTTTGCTGTGGTGTCTGCACCTATGGTGGTGCCACCAGAGGCTGAGGTGCCAGGTGCCTCTCCCCAGGCTCATTCCCCCCGATGTTGCACCAACCACACTCTTGTAAATAGTTGCACGGCAAAGAGAATGATTTATTGGTGGTAAGTGTTGGGGTCTGAGGCTGTTGTTGAGAAGGGAGGGTGGAAGGAGTATGTTGTTGGGGAGGGAAGGAGTGTGTTGTGGTGGAAGGAAATAAAGATTGTTGACTGGAAGTTATCCAGAATGCATGTGCTCTTGGGGGTTCATTGTGGGCCTGGGGTTTGTGGGCAGCCACCCAGGCACTCTATTGTGAAGGACGAGGTGGTCCGCATGTTCCTTGTGGTGCCCTGTCTGCTGTCACCAGGAGGGAAGGTGAAGAGTGTCCATGGTGCGGTTGTCAAAGGCTACTGGGACATCATTCCTGGCCAGGCTGAGCCTGCCCCTGGTTGAGACCCCTGCCAGCCAAGCAGCTGCATCTAGAGCCTGCAGCTCCCCTTGACTGCTGCAGGTCAGAGCTGGGCAGGAGCAGACCTGGATCTGCTTAATACTATTAGGAGCAAATCTGCTCCCAACAGGGTGGACATGTAGATGCCCTCCCAGGGCTGGCTTACTGCTCAGTTAATTACTGTGCAGTAAGTCTAAATACCATTAATTGTACATGTAGACGTACCCAGTGGTGCATATTAAAGCAGTGCATAAAAAAATGTGCTATTAAGCTAATGCATAGTAGAATAGGCTACTGCACATTGTGTGTCACCTAAAAAGTGTGTGTTTGCACTACTGCACATTAGGGCAGCCTAATGCGTATTAATTTAGTATTCCACTTTGGAGGTTCCAAACTGAATGTGTATTACTAAAAGCACATTAATGCCCATGTAGACATGCCCACTGTGTAGCAAACAAAACAGTAGAAGACATACATGTTCTATATGCAGCTAAGATATATGGTAGCCAACTTTCCTTCTGAGCATACTGGGAATTATGGTTAACCATTTGCTGTATTTGTGCAAAGTACAATTTTCAAAGCCTTGTAAGTCAGCCAAATCTCTCACAATTTTCCACGGAACATTCAAAGACATTTTCAATAAAGGACTAAATTTCTGTAAAATTTATCCTTTCAATCCCCAGCCCTTTTGTCTGTAGAAAATTGAAAAACAGCTTTAACAATTTATTTAAAATGAAGGGGAAAAAAAGTAATTTTCATTCTCCTTAAAGATTGGGAATTGGTTTGCTCAAACTTTCAAATAAAAGAAAAAAAAATCACCCTTGAGCAGAAAGTGGGAGAGAGAGCACCTGGAAAATTTCAGCTGAATAGGTGACACTTTTGGAAAGTTCTGTGTAACTAAAAACAGAGGCAACCTTAACTATAGCTCTAGTGCCCCAGATGTAATGAATCATTAGCAAGGTCTTGTAGCACCTAACATAGAGACTTTAATTTAATTACAACTTGTTCATTAAAATACATTTTATTGTTCTTTGGGGAGTGCAGTCTAGAAAACCCAAGCACATTATCTCTTAAAGTGTTAAGCAATTATAAGGAACAGCTGAGAAAATCTAGATTAGCAAAGATATTGTGGGGCATTAATTAAAAATTTCAAGAATAAAAAAAAGTTTATATATTTCATATTTGAATACTTACCCACAGGAATATGACACTGAGGACTAAAAGAAAAAAACTGTGGCTGCTTAACAATACTGAGAATTAAGTTCACTGAATATAAACAACATTAATTAAAGAGACTAATAAAAACACCTGGAATTCCATGCCAGATGGAATTATAAAACACAAAAGGAAGTAAAAAACAAAGGAAAGAAAAAGAGAATAGGAATGTTCTCTCTCTAAACCAAATGGTTTATGTTTACTTGTACATGCAAAAATCTGTGTGAGAAATTTTAGCCATATTTGTACACATAATTATCACCATAACAAGTACACATTAAGCAATTTGAAGTTAACATACAAGAAGACAAGCCTACGTTCAGGGGCAGATCTAGAGGGGATGCAGTGGTGTGGTCAGACCCCTTTTCAGACCATGCAGCAGGAGCAGAAGTTGCAGACCTTTTTTTAAAATTCCTGAGGCATGTCTACATGAGAGGTTTACTGTGCAGTAGACTAATTAGCTGCACAGGAAACATCACACATCCACACGCCCCTCTATTAGGCTGGAGTAAACTAATTTAGTCCACAGCAGATTAGTATTTGTAAATACAAGTACAACCCTGCTGTGGAGTAAAACTCCACAGCAGTGCATGTGCAGAAGCTGCCCCAACTGGCTGGGGCATCAGGATGATTCAGTGTGGGAACTGCCTGCTGGCTAGCTCCCCTCATGCCCCAGCCTGCTCCCACTGCAGCACAGTGGGAGCAGTCCCAGGCTGGCGGGCTGACCCCTCCAGGCCCTCTGCTAGCTGGGGCTGCTCTTAGCCAGCTCAACATGTTGTAATCTTGGGCACACATGTAAACCGAAATGGGTAAGAATTACCCCCCGACACACACACCACTTCCACCTCTGTGTTCAGTGGCATGTTGTCTTCCCTCCGATTTCCCACCTCCCCTGCTCACCGCTATCACCGTCACAGGCTGACCAGGGGCAGTGGGGGCTCTGGAGTTGCTCCTACCTTTCTCCAGCTGAGCTGGGGTGAGAATAGCAGCTGCAGCAGCAAAAGGGTTTCCCCTCCCCGCCTAGTTTTCCTGGTTGTTTCTGCCAGCCCAGAAGCAGGTTCAGAGAGGGAGAACCTATCTGCCACTGCTGCTGTCCTTAGCAGAGCCCAGCTCCCTGTGCAACCCAAATAGAGTGGGACAGGAGCAGCTTTGGAACTCTACCTGCTCTTGGGTCAGCTAGGGAAAGTGGCAGTAGTGGATGGGAGGAGGAGGAAAGGGAGGGGAGGTGACATGCTGCTGAGTACAAAAGGGAAGAAAGGGGGTGATAAGAGGGGGGGTGGATTTAGGGATTTAAACAAGTTTTGGCTGCTGCTCCCACAAAGTTCTGACTGTCCCAATAGGGGAGCAGGAGGAGGCTGGGAGCAGGGGTTGTAGCCACTGTACAGTCCTGATCACTGCTCTGATAACCACCTCTATAAAATCCTGGCTTCCCATATGTCTGCCTGATTAATGTATGCAATTGTAACTGTTACAGATTGTTTAATCTTCATTGAAATAGATAGGCATAATCACTGCTTTTGGTTATGATAGCTAGGGTTAAAATATATGTGAGATTGTACCCAAACCATTCAAATGCTCCAAACAAAGTTTGTCAGTTGTTGCCTAAGGTGTGTGGCTCTATGCAGTGAGATAAATTACAAGAAAAAGAAAGAAGTACACATACATGGACTGAGCAACATAAGTGACAGAGGGCATGTAACATCTGAAAAAGTGAAGGTGCAGATGTGTACACACACATAATATAGCACTTCAAAATTACTCCAGAAAAAAGGAATAATTTAGAAGCGGTTTATTGTAAAACACTTCATGTTATGTTTGCACCCTCCATCAGAGCGTTGCAGGGAATTGGCTGGTCTTCCTTAATCCCACAGTATTTAGCTTCCTCCTTCCCCCAGCCCATATCTCTGAGGAACCACTTCTGTTACTCTCATCCAGCTCCACTGCCCTGAGGTCATAGGATTTGCCTGGCGCATGTCCTCAGCTATTTATTAGCAGGCACAAAGGCACACTGTATCCTCATTTTGCCTGACACCCACCCTGAGGACTTGGCACTTGCTGTAGCAGCACAGAACCCTTTTGTCACATGTGTCCTGTGTCATGTGTCCTGTACCCAAGATGCTGGTACCAGTCTCTTCTGCTTTGTCTGCAAGGTACTTTATCAACTGGAGGTGGGAAGAGACAACAGGTCCCTTTCCCATCGGGGTGACAGGCAGGATGGACAGGCACATAACCCCCTGGTGAGTTGATAAGTCTGAGCTTTCTAAACCTGATTGCTGGAAGATGCAATCAGAGAGGAGCAGGGGGTGGAAGATCCTGGACATGTCCGGTTCATCCTCCCTCTTAGCATATATACTCTGTAACTTTATAAGACAGGATAGTGGGCTAGATGGACTTATGGTCTGATGCTCTGGCAGGACAGGTGGAACAGCACCTCCTTGTGCTTCTTGAGAAGGGACTCTAGGGTAAGAAGACTTTGGGGGTCCGTTCCTAGCTGCCTGGGGTGGCAATGTAGCTGATGAGCCTTCCCACAGGCCCCCAGTGGCAGCCGAGTCCCAGCACAAACTGGGATGTGTGTGGGGGTGGATAGACAACTGTCATTGTCTTCTGTGCTTGGCTGTCTGCTTGAGACCTGAAAGTCATGCTGGGATGTCTGCTTTCTAGCCCCTTAGCTGCAGAGTGCTGCCATAGCATGGCTTCAGGGCCACTCTGAAGCATTTTAGAAGGGGGTAGGGGGAGGCGCGCTGTATGTCTGCACTATGCTGAAGTGCTCTAAATTTGAAATACTTCAAATAAGTACCTGTCCATGCCCAGAGGGTATGTAAGAGTATAATTCTGAGAAAAATCTATAAAGAAAGTTTTGGGGGTGCTGGCTTAAAGAGAGTTGGGGCAATGAGCAAGGAAACTGTCTAGAACTCCTGATTGCTCTTGTGTCCATAAAACGGGACTTTTTATATTCTTTGTAAATACATAAGATTATCTAAGTAATTCTTAACTCAGTCATCACATTTTTGTAACTGTAAGACCTCACTTTTTTGGCTAATTTCTTGGGTCAAAATGGGATAGTACAATAAACGAAGAGGCAATGGTAGCTGTGTAACTGTATGCACAATTTTGTGGGTAGACTTACATTTTCCACTCTTAAAAGTGTAGATCCATTAGTCCAAGTTATTTTTAATTTTTCTCAAGGTTTCTTATGTTTTGGCAAACTTTTAGTTTGGCTACAGGTTTTCAGATGCCAAAATCTGATTGATTTTTTTTTTTAGGTAAATTATTGTAAACACCAGACGGGTTTTTCTCACAACTTCATTGTGTTATGAAATGACAAATGATGTGGAAACCAAAGCAGATCAAACACAATTACAAACATTGCATTTCTGGTACGAATCCATTTCTCATCACATGATCTCACTTTTGGACAGATGCCAGAGTATTACTTTGAATTTAATTTTATATTTAACTAAAAGAAGTAAAAGGAAGAAATGTGAAAAAGAGATTGAGATTTTATAGCAGTGTAATAAAACTACAGAAGTAAATAAAATTTATTTTAAATTCCATCTTTTTAGAGTTTACTATTTTTTGATCTGTAGCACATTTAATGTATTGGAAATGCTGAAGACTTTTACTTCAAATAACTAAAAGGGTGTTGATGATATGGCTGGACTTTTTAAAAAAAAAAGCTATTCGTAGCTAGTAATTAAATTAGCCTGGATCAGTTCTACATCCATTAGTAAGAATTTGTACCTCTGGTAGGTTGGTCATAGGTTATAGCATTCAAGTCTCTTAGCTTTTGTAGATTATTCATTTTTCTAAACAATTGTTAAACAATTAGCTGCCTCTACATCTGTATTCTTAAATTTTCTAGAGATTGTATTTGTTGACATTGTCTGTCATCTCTACTGCTAAAGGCCAGGACTGATCTTCCCCTTCTTTCTAATACGTAGGTTCATATCATATACACTGTAAAGCCACAGTCTGTTTAAAAGATGTTTATATTGAAGTATTTCCATATACACAGAAATAGAAAACATGTTTTTAAGTAAAGGAGAGCTACACTATACTGCTTCAGTTTTCAGAAACTTTACTAAAATGATTGCCAACATCTTTTTTTCATGTATCTTCTGGAAAATTCAAGGCCAAATATAATTATGTAAACTGGATAACTGCACCAAATTCAGCTCAATTTTTCTGTATTTGCACCAACTTAAGGGATACTAGAATTTGCTTCTCTCGGTTTTTTAATACTTTTCCGGGACATAAACCACCTTTCTAAACCCTGCCAGAGTTTTATAGCCAAGTAAAGACTTTTACAAGATTAGGAAGTACTCCCTCCCCCCCCCCCCAAAAAAAAATAAAAAAAAA
>NW_017729032.1:126263634-126272894 GCF_001723915.1 Gavialis gangeticus
CCCCCCCCCCCCCCCCCCAAAATAAAATTAAAAAAATAAATAAATAAAAATGTTTGCATAAAACTATGCTGGAGCCTTTGCTTTGAGGAGGGTAGCACAGTTTCACTAGCATGGTTCTCAAACAAAAAAATCCCTGCCTATATTGGTCAATAAACTATACTACAATTATACTAGCATAACCTATATCTAAGAAAGTTCTTCTTCTTATTATTTAAGACATAGAATAATTAAGAAAAAATATATATATTTACACCTCTCCCCCACAGTCCCAAATGGATGGGACAGTAAACAATCATCTCTTAAAGCACAATGCATCTTAGAAATGCAGGCGCTTCTAATGTAAATATGCTGCACAAAAATACACAGCATTCTGAAATTATCAGAAATTAAAGATAAAGATTTTATATAATTTATCCTGAATTGTAATTTGGGCTGTGCTTAGAGATATTCTTGTTAAAGTCACTCAGCTGTTCTGTAATCCACTTTATCTGTAGAAGAAAGATGATAATAATAACAAATTATATCAATTGGGTTTTGTAAGGTTTAATTAGTTAATATTTTACAGTGATAAGTGCTATTTCATTAATAAGTCATTTGTGATTTATGTTAAAATATACATGATGAAGAGCAGGATGGATACAGAAATTAGTCCTTAATTCAGTTCAGCTGCAGCTAAGATTCTACTACGTTCTACTATAGGGCACAGCGATGTATATTTATATGACAAATACTAAGCAGGCATGTTGTTTTAACCCGTCACAAATATTGCTGCATTTTATAAGCTTCATTTTCTTTAGCCAAGGCAAGTTTTGTTTTACTAGCATGTCACTATGTTGCAATTCATATATAAGTCTCAAAACACAGTCAAAGCATATTTTAAAGGAGTAGTTCAGTACTAAAAAACAACAGAGCTTCTCTCTCCATATATCTCCTACAATGTTTAGTCTCTTCCCTGAGGTGTTGGACTTCAGACATGTTTTATTAACATTCTAGAGTTGTACCCTTCTGACTAACCAGCCATTAGCTGGCTCACTGATCCTTAACTGCAGATCACTCTCTCTTATATAGGCTGCATTTCCCTTAGGTTCCAAAATAATTAGTCTCACGGCTATGGATGTGATTTCCGTTTAAAAGAATGTAGAAGAAGCACCTCAATCACTGCTGGTGAGCATCCTTATTCACATTATGTTCCTTTTGGGGTTGGTATTTATAAACTACTGTATTATAATTCTACTTAACAATTAGGCTAATACCAGACATGGTTACATTTGCCCTCCAGCACAATTTTCAGCACAGTAAGCAAGGAGTTACACACACAGAGCTCCCATAGCAACATGTTATTGTTAACAGAAGTTGTATGCATAGCTCTGTGTGCTAAAAATTCACTAAGGACCAATTCAGCTGTTGGATACACAGGTGCAACTCCCATTAAACATCAGTGGAAGTATCTGAGGGCAGAATAATCCTATAAAATATAACAGTCTTTTACAACAACACTGCCCAAAACACTGCAATATCACTGTTGTAAGCCGTACTGTTACTGTATTGTGCTCCTTTTTTTAAGGGTTGAACTTAAGGTCTTTCTCATTACAGACCATTTGAGTAATACTTCTTGAATAGCAGTGAACTGAAAACCCATAAATCTGTGGTACTTCTGTATTAAGAATATGGCAATACTTTCTAATTCGCTACAACTGCCCTGAATGCACTGCTGTCATAAAAAGTAGAGCCTTTATATCAGAATATGTACAGGAAACAATCATGCAACTGAATAGTGATGACACTTCTTAGTCAGCAGCTAGCTTTATTAATCTAAAATATCAATATTAAAGAGAACCAAAATGAAATGAATTCAAAATATTGACTGAACAGCAAATTAATTAATCTATAATTTTCATAATACATGTAACCAAACCAACCCAACCTAAACCAAACCAAACCAAAAGTTACATTTAATATACAGGCATTTAACAAAGTCCAATATGTCCAGTCAGCCTATCCAGAGTAATTGGATCCCAAAGCTGCACCACTATTTTTAATTTATTATTAGCTCATACATGTTATCCAAAGTCTTTCAACTCATTGGACATATCAAAAGCAGTCCTCTAACAGACTATTTGATTATTGTAACATCAAGATAAAAACAATGCTATTAAAAGGATGTGTTTTCTTATTGTCTCTCATATTAACATGTTTACTGATGTTACCAGTTTTTGATGACAAATTAGGCAACACTTTTTACACAAGTAAATAGCACCAATTTAAGGATGTCATCCAGCAACATGCTGAGTCTCTCCCGAGAAGTGCTGAGTACCTTCTATTTCCACAGAGTCCTTATGAAGGGGAAGGGGCTATAGTTAGGAAACCTTTCAAAAGATTTGCCTTGAAAGTAAATACCAGCTGTTAGTGGGCAAAGAAGAGGCATAATGCTTTCTGGAGATTCCCATGGAGTGGTACAGCTCTGACTCAATATAGTGATAATTCATAGAGTCAACCCGTATATTTTACATTTAAAGCTAGATTTCCATGAGTAACATGTATTTTCAGGTGTAATTATGCATGCCCAGATAATCATGGTAATATAGACAGCTATCTTACCTGCAGATGCAGCAACTTGCTTAAATGTCTAAATGCTGGTATTTCCACCTGAAAAATAGATTAAGGATCTTTTAAAAGTCAGAATCATAATTTCAGTGCCTGTTACTGTGCTATGGGTAGGGAAACATATCAAAACCTAAATAAGATAGATAAATATGTGTGTGCATGTACATATGTATATGTGTACACACGCATGCGCACATCAGGTAATAATCTAGAAAGCAAACCCCCGTCTCTCTGTGAATGTTTGTGTACTGTATCTGACACACCTCTATTTCTTTGTGTGGAGAATATTGGGACAATCTGCATATTAATGTTAAACTATCTTGTTTGATTACTCATTAAAAATGTCTGTTTCAAACAGTGGCTTTGATCTGCATTCCTGGTAATTAAATTGCTTCCCTTTAAATTTTCATAATTTAATAAAGCTTTATTAAGACAATTTCTCCAAACTTCAAATATTAGTTTTCAATTCTTCTATGAAGGGAACAAATCATAAATCTGGATATATTCACTTAAACAAAGTCAGCTTATCCAAAACTAGGAAATTGATTTTTCTTGCTCCTTGTATTAACTAAAGGCATGATCTAGCAAAACCTTACTTCTGTAACTAGAGGTCTTAGGCACACAGTAGTTTCACCTATTTCACTGAAGCTATTTATATTAATAATACAAACTCATACAGGTATGTCTACATGTGCATTAATGCACTTTAGTTAATGTGCATTAAATCTAGTACCATTTCTACAGTAGAAAATATAAGGGGAAAGATCATGCCTACTGGGCACAGCCCATACTAAGTAAATAAAACCTTTATTTCTTTCTTTTGATCTCAAGTAAATATAATTACATATTTTTATTGTCACAACATAGGGAACATGTGTGTCGTTTATGAATTCTATGTGCTATTGGGGACTTTCCAGATATATTTGTATAAAACTACAAACTCTGTTTTTGACTGTGGGGCTTATCTGCCTTCTCTGTTGTCTTTTCCTTCCATGGCTGACTGATGTTTCAAGGGGTAGTGACACAGGGATAATAAAAGTGGCTTCTTAAACTTTGAAGGTCCTCTATTCACATGGAAGGTCCTAGGGACAAAGACTTGGCTTTTATCCAGGGCAAATCCATTTTTGAAGTTGGGGATGGAGGTAGCTAAGCAATGGATCACCTTCCATCAGTTGAGAAGGATGAATAGGGGTCACCTCACAAAGGGGACTGGAAGCTACAAAAGACAGTGGATCTCAATAGTCACTTTTTTGCAGGGAAAGGAAGAGAGAGAGAGAAAGAGAAAGGAAGCAAGAAGGGGCAAACAGACTCCCTGTGAGGAGCCATGAACAAGAGGACAGAAGAGTAGAAGAATCTTGGATTTTTAAGAAGACTAAACTCAGAAAACTTTTAAGAATGGTGAGGAAATTTAAAGCAGAGAAGTGTATGTGGATGATTATTTATTATTTTGTTTAGACCTCTCTATTTTTTGTGATAACTAAAGTAAAGAGTGATTGGTTTTGGAACCTATTACAAAATGTATATCTTGTTTCCATCATCACATGCCCCAAAGAGCTGAACTGTAAACACCAAGTTCCCACAAGGCTAGAAAGCTCGGAAAGGATATGATTAGGCTACCAGGGAGGCAGCACTGAGCCAGGTGGGCCATTTTCATCAAGGAGTAACAGAGATCTTGTGCTCAGAAAATGTACCAGAAAGGCCAAAGGAAAAAGCAAGTGCTGTAGCCTACTTACATCAATGATCCCAGTGGTGGGATCCTTATGTTGAAACCTGCTGAGATTTGAGCTAGAGAAGTTCTAATCAGACAGATTGACAATCGTATTTTTTAAATATAAATCTCAGCTTTTTTTGTTACTAGATATCTGAATATATGTGGTTGTTTTAATTGTGTGGTTGTTAAATATAACTCCACTTTTAAAATCTGTCATACAGAATTAAAATAAAAGATTAAAAGGTCTTTTGTTCAGATGGAAATACAGAAAACAACATTTTGTCGAAGCTGGATTTGATATTCCTCTACTCAAGTGATGAAGAGGCTTTTGTCAAACAGGGCTTTCATCTTAAACATGCAGTACTACATCATGGTGTAATTACCCTAATTTGTATTCCACTGTAGAAATAGGTTTTTTTTTCCAGTTTAAACAAATTAAGCAATAATCACTAAGCATACATGACCAGCATTTTTTCAGGTAACCCGTTACCAGCTCTAGCTATGGATCTATCTTTATTAACTGGAAATCCCCTTTGTTTTTTTTATTTGTCCTCCAAAGATTATGTTAGCTATATTGTCTAAAAAGGCACTACAGTTTACAGTTTAGAACAGAGGATAGGAAATCGAGAGATTATTTCCCACTCTTTTACTGACCTTGATCAAGTTACTCTGGGTGAAAATCTTCCCTGATTTAGGCCCCAATTCAGGAAACCACTTAATCATGTGCTCAACTTAAAGTGTATGCATAATTCCAGGCATATACCACATGGCAGTTATGCACATGCTAAAGTGCATATGTGCAACTGGAATGAAGACAATTCATTTTTGTTTACTGCAGTTAAAGGCAGCTGATGATATATCTCCTGAATATGACAAGGCTATAAACTTATAAGCTATTATCTTATCCCTGTGCAACTCTGGACATTCTTATTCTCCATGTAAATATTTCAGAGCATGAAATAGCTTCTAAATGATGCAAGTTTGGAAGAAATTTCCCCAACATGCAGTGTATTTTATAATCATCCCCTATGCAGGGGCAGATTAATGCATGGACCTGTGGGCCCCTGCCAATTAGAGGTCCCCTGGAGTGCTAGGGGTAGCATGGCCCAGGCTGGCATCCTGGCCATAGGCATTCAGGGAAGGCAGCACATGCCTCCTCCCCCCAGCTGGGCTAGGGCCAGGGCCGGGGCCAGGGCCAGGGCCAGGGCCAGGGCCAGGGCCAGGAGCTAGAGGCAGGCATGGGGCTCCCTGCAGGTGGCAGCATCTTCCTGGGGCTGTCTACTGCTGTTTGTGGGCAGCTGCTAGCACCAGACCCACTGGGACAGGATGGGACAGCCCCGCCTTGCCCATGCTGGCAGAAGGGTGGGCGGGTACCTGCAGGCAGAGCTCATGTCCCTCCCCCAAGCTGGCCACAGCCCATCCCATGGCTCTAGCGGATTGCAGCTTCAGCTGCATGACACCTGCAGGGGGAGGGGCTGGGGCCCAGGGCCACCTTCACCTCAGCAGTGCTCATGCCCCTTGGCTTGTCCCAGACACGCTGAGGAGGTTGGGCAGGCCCAGCCACAGCCCCCTGGCAAGCACAGAGGGAACCTGCCCTTTCCTGGTGGGGGGCCTCCAATTTTCTGTTTGACCAGAGCCCCAGTAAATCTTAATCTGCCACGGCCCCTATGACATTTCTTGTGCTTCCCTTGAAGCATTTGGTAGTGGCCACTATCAAAGAAAGAATCCTGCATTTTTACCAGTACGATAATTCTGGTGAAATGTGTTATGTGTAAATTAGACATAGTATCAAAAGCAGGCCTGATACTTCAGGGCCAGTTTTCAGCAGAAGAACTATGCTTGAATGTTTTCCTGAATTAAACCCTCCTCCAGAAAGTAAGGGCTCATCCTTGCAGATGAGTTACTGTGGGCTCCCCAGTTCATACAAAATTGTGGCCATGTAGTGTAACCCTTTAAATTAAAGTAAATTGGGAAATCTTATCACTGTTTCATTCCTGTACAACTTCCTTTGGGATCAAGTGACATCAGAGGAATATTCATGTATGGGTTTCCTCTTTCTTTGCATTATTGTTTTGTCCATCAGCTGTGTTCTCACATGAAGAGACATAACTATCAAGATCTATACCTTGGGTGGCAGTGGTGGCTGGGCCAGCTGTGGCAGTGGCTGTTGTTTTTGTGCCCTCTTTAAGTGGACACCCACGGCTGGGGCCCTGTCTCTCACCCCTCATTATGCTACTACCCACAGTACTGCATGCTCTCCTGTAGTCAGACTATTTACCTATATTGTATCTCCAGCAACCAGCTGCCACTTCTTTGTTTAAGTGCTGAAATATGTCCAGGTTCTTTCACTCTGTGCTCAGACTTTCCAGGGATTAACACTGTGGTAGCTCATCTGTGTTCTGTTCTGAATTATACTTCTGCTCAGCCTTTGAACATACCTTCTTGTTGTATCTGTCTCTGTGACTGGACCTGTGCTAAGAAACTAGACCTTTTACACTGTAGGACAATGACAAGGTGCAAGAAGCCAACACTACTATAAGCAGGAGGTATACCAGACCATAGTCAAAGAGAGGGCAGTCTGAGGCTGCTTGCATGGTGGCATGCAGTACTTCATGAACACAAAAGCCTGAGAGTGAGCCTACAATCAGTGAAGAACATACCACCTGTCAGGCATTTGGGTGAGCTATCTCTCTGTATGAGGGATTGGGCAATGTCTTGGCAGGGAATACCTGGATAATGGCAGATATGAGGGAAGAACTGTGAAGATAGTGGAGCAGATGAGGATGTGCCTGGCAGCCAGGAATTGTTCATATTGCAGATGTTCAGCTGGGTGCCTGTAACAGGGCCTCCTTCATTCTGAGTATGAGAGAGAAGGAAAATAACCCTTTAAAAGAATGAGAACAGTCTGAAGCCCCATCTTCTTGAGTGATATAAGGGAAAGACCTCATCAGGAAAGAGCAAGAGGGCTTTGAGAGTAGAGTTTCTAACAGAGAAGGCCAAACCACAGGCATAGACTTTAAGCAGAAGTGAAGAAACCTGATTAAGGCCCAAGTGGACCAGAAGGGTAGTCAGTACTGGAAGGTGCTTATCTGAATGAGGAAAGGAAGGTTTTGGGACCATGGGCAGAGTATAGGAGACCTTGAATTATGAGACATCATAGGTGTCAGCTGTGAAAGGTGCCACATGAGATGAGCAATGCTTCTGTAATGGGGCCTCTACCTTGATACTGAAAAGGAGAGAGAGCCAGGGAGCAACCACCTGGGTTGAGGTCACTGGAGGAACCAGTAGGAGCAGAGACTCCTTTAAGAAAAATGGCTGTTCATCCCAGGTGTAGAAAATACAATCAGGGCAGGGATTGCCAGGCCTGGGACAGAAGTGATGGGTCAGGTAATCTGCAGGGGCGGGGGGAGGGTGTACAGGCTTCTTATGACCACAGTGGGCCTGACCTGGGAAGTCAAAGGAGCTCCAGACTGGGAAGGCTCAAAGGAAGCTCCAGTAGTACCAGGCATCAAAAGTAAGTCATTTTGTTCATGTGTATTTGTTACTGTGGTGATGATGCAACCCCCAGGCTGGCAGGAAGGATTTTAGTTTAGAAACTGTTTTGGCTTAGGCCTGGGTTTGTGTTTAAATACTAGTGGACTGGAAGTGGTTCTGAGAGGCTTGGAGGCAGCAGGCAGCATCAAGGGGTGCACTGCTACTATTACTGGAGGACCAGGCTGCAACAAAGGATCCAAGCCTGTAACAAAACAAACTGTAGGCACAGGCCTAGACCCCAAGGGGGAAGAGGTAGGGTGACCACCCATCCCTAACTGGGCAGGACAGTCCTGGAAAGGCATTTGTCCTGGATTCGCAATATTCTGCAGGGATCTGGGTTTTCTTTTCATTGTGGGAAACAGCACATTTACCCTTGCAGACTGGCAGCATTCCAGCCTGCAAGGGGCTGCCTGGGGCTGCCTGGAACAGGATGTATGGGGCATTATGTTCATGTGCACACCTGTACACATGCATGTTGCTGGCAAGACAGCTAGGAAGCATGGAGAGCAGCTCCCTGCAGGTAAGTCTATGGGGGGAGGAGGTATATTGAGGCCCCCATGGTGAGGGAGGGAGTGGGGCTGGGGGTGCTGCCTAAGTAGGGCAGCATATGGGACTGCGGCGTGGAGCAGGATAGAGCCATGGGGGGATCATTGGGGTTGTTGGTGGCTCCCTGCTGCTGTATGCACCCCCAGAGGGTATGGAGGTGCATACAGCATACCCCCCCCAGATTTGTACCTACGGCGGGGGCAGATGTGGGCTGCCAACTGCAGCCTCGGTGCTCCCTACCCTGCTGCCCTGGTGCTGGGAGCCCTGTAGTGGCTATGCTACAATGGCAAGGCCCTCCTGGAAGCAGTGGGGATGGTGGTGGTGTGGACTTGTGCCTCCCATGCTGCTGCCAGGCAGGCAGGGGGTGCGCAGGGCTCCCAGGAGAAGGGCAGCAGGGTGTGTAACACCTTTTTGAAAAGGTGGTCACCCCACACAGAGGACAAGAGAGGGTGTGAAGCCTGAAGGGTGTGTGTGAAACCAAAGACTGAAGGTATAAGCCCAGAGCCAGAGAGGGCAAGACTGGAGCTGGGTGAAGCCAGGAGCCTAGGTTCTGTGGTAGTGGATCTTGGGCTAAGGGGCCCAGTTAGAGCAAGATGGCTAAGGCCAGAGGGCTGAAGCCCAAAGGTTTAAGGTCTGAGATGCTCTGAGGCCACACCTGCCTCCGGAGTTCATGTTGTCACACTGGATTTGGCTTCCTGGACCACGACCCGCACTTCAGAGCAGAGGGCATCCTGGGGCGTGATGGTCTCCATCTCTCCCCCAAAAGTAAGAGTTTGCTTTCTTACAGGCTAGTAGACCTCCTCCAGTGGGCTTTAAACTAAGTTAATTGGGGGATGGGGATCCACAGGAGCAAGAAAAAACTCAA
>NW_017729032.1:126272905-126274090 GCF_001723915.1 Gavialis gangeticus
TGATCTGTCTAGGTCCCTTCCGACTCATTGATTCTATGACACTTGAGATAGAGACTGTGGTGTGCAGCAGGTTGGCCAGTCATACTGAAAGAGAATCTCGGCAGAAAGGATGCCCTGAGCCCACTTAGCTTGAAGGGCAGCCTCCTTGTTCAACTAACATTGAGACATGGCAGGTGAGATAGCAGGGTGGACCCCTGAGATGGGGAGGATCCACTGGGCAGATGGTACCCTCAGGGTCTGATTAGTTACAGCTTCTTCACCCAGGTGTTTGCACACTGATAGAACATCAAGGTGCAGTAGGTGAGTGAAGTGGAGAACTGGGAATGAGAGGGGGATCTGCTTGGGATGGAGACCTTGAAGCCTACAGTCTGCCTGGAGAAGGAGGCAGTGGTGGGTGGTCACAAGATCAATATGTCCTAACCTGGAGACTCATTCTACCCAGTCCCTTTGCAAACAAGACCAACCTGCTAGCCATCCTCAGAAACTAAGGGGAGAAGCTTAAGCATGCAGGCCTTTTCATTAGCTGTTAGTACTGCCACTTGTTTTTATTACCAGTACTGGGTACACCTTCATAGATAGATGTGAGACAATATACCTTCTGAACTTTGCTCCCTCTCTCTCCATGCTGCAGTCTGCCTCTGTGCATCCAGGGTGTAGACTGCAGGTGGTGGTCACTGAAAATGCACATCTTTTCCCTAGTATTCTCCTTCTGCTCTTCTGGTTGAGCCAGTCTCCTCATCTCTGCATGGCATGCATTGGTTGGAACCCCACTTCCAACTCTTCTCCTGCTAAAAATATTTCCCTGGCAAATTCAAAAAGCAGTTAAAAGTATTTTTTTAACTGTGGCTTATTTTTTATGGAGCAATGAAATTTTAGGAAGTATTGTGCTAGGAAATCGGTGCAGTGTTTTTTGGATTTGTGAGCCCAGAAAAAGTCTTGTACAGTTTTTCATTAGCTCTGTAAAAATTTTTGTATCAAATTAATTCCAGTTTCTCAGTTATCTTTTGGCAGAAATATGCCTTACAAAAGGATTAAGAACCATTAAAAGCCATTATCTATCCCACAAGCAGACGACAAATTCCAAATTACAAGCCTTGAATGCTAACACTGTAGATGCCATCACTATAGTGATATTTCATAGACACTGATTTCATAGACATTAAGGCTGGAAGGGACCTCGGAAGA
>NW_017729032.1:126274384-126275813 GCF_001723915.1 Gavialis gangeticus
TTGCTTTTCCTCTGGCTCCCTACATATCTGAAAAAGGACTTTTTATTGTCCTTGATGCTTGAAGGTAGTTGGAGTTCAGTTGCAGCCTTGGCTTTCCTGATTCGCTCCCTGGAGGACCAGACCAGTTCAGAATATTCCTCCTTAGAGGTGAATCCCATCCTCCATCCTTTGTAGGCCTTTCTTTTTAGCCTCAGGAGGTCTGCTAGATCCCTGGAGAGCCAGGGGAGCTGCTGTGCCCTCTTGCTACCTTTCTTCCGAAATGGAATAGAATAGCCTGTCCATTAAGGATCACTCCCTTGAGGAGCAACCACTCTTCCTGGACTCCCCTGCCCCTGGAGTTTTGATCCCTTAGGGTCTCACTGACAAGCCTCCTGAGATTGTCAAAGTTGGCTTTCCTGAAGTCAAGGACTTTGGCGTTGATTGCTTTGATGGGCAAGGGTACTCAACTTCTGGTCTGGAGGCCAAATATGGCCCATGGGGCCATGGGATCTGGCCTGTGGGGTTCCCCACAGGCTGAGAAATGTGGCAGTGGGGGAACAGTGGCAGTACCGACACCTTTCCCCACTACCAAAATCCCAAGGTGTTCACACAGATGCATAGAGTTCTGCAAAACCCCAATATTTTCAATTAATGGGAAGCACAGTAAAAATTCATAGCAATATAAAGATATTACAACAAAACATTATTGTTTACACTTTATCTGATTACAAGCTTTTGGCAGAATACCCACAAGCAGCATTCTTTAGCTAGGACAGTACAAATAACACATCAACACTTGATGCACTTTCCTCAGAGAGGGTGCACAAGTCCTCCCAGAGAACATGCTCTTGGCAGTTGTCATTTAGGAGTGGATGTCTTATGGACAATTCAAACTGTCTTGCAAGTCTCTCTGCACTTGGTGGATATTACATCCTTGTTCTTAAAGGTGTAGTGCAGAAGGAAGCAGGCAGTTAAAATCCTAGACAGGTATTGCTCAGATGCTTCTAATCTTCCACCAAACACCTAATGTCTAGCTTTTAATCTTCCAAAGACATACTCTGCTGTCATCCTGCAGCTGTTTATGTAATAGTTAAAGGGTATGTCTAGACATGCAGTTAATGCAAAGCAGTAAGCTCCAATGCTTAGTGCACTGGAGTTTATTGCTCTGCGCCTTTTGAATGTGTGCCTGGGACTGCAGCACGTTAAGCCAGGTCAGAGCAACCCGAGAGGTCAGCCTGCCAGCCTGGAGCTGTTCCTGCCTGGCTCAATGTAGCACAGAGGGGCTGGCTGGGGAACGAGGGTGCTCCAGTGTGGGCCTTGTGCCCCAGCTAGCTGCATCAGTGTCTACACATGCAATCATAGGCGGTGGAAGGCCAGGGCTAACAGGGCTTAGCCCCTCCAAATGTGGGGCAGCCATGGCAGTGGGTATGGCTGTAGGGCAGCCTGGGCA
>NW_017729032.1:126280813-126282401 GCF_001723915.1 Gavialis gangeticus
CAGGGTTTAGCCCCTCCAAATGTGGGGCAGCCATGGCAGTGGGTATGGCTGTAGGGCAGCCTGGGCACGGACTCCGGATGGCTGCAGTGGGGGGGAGGGGTGTGCACAGACACGCAGCCAGAGCCTGCAGCAGCTCAGCAGCAGGCACAGCACTGCCTAGCACAGTCATGGGGAATCATAGAATCATAGAATCAATGAGTCGGAAGGGACCTAGACAGATCATCGAGTCCGACCCCCTGCCACGGGCAGGAAGGAGCACTGGGGGTGGCAGGGTTCATAAGACCCCAGCCAGGTCATAAGACCCCAGCCAGGAAGTGGCGTGAGGGGGCAGATGGAGGCCGCCACAGTGTGGGAGGGAGTGGGGCAGGGACTGTTGTGAATGGGGTCATGGGGCCGGGGCAGGTCATGGGCACGTGCCACCCAGATCTGTGCATGGGGTGGAGGTGGGCTGCTACTGCAGGCTGGGATCTGTGCCCTACACATGGCAGGGACATGGTGTTGCACTGCTCCTGAGCAGCGGCAGCAGGGCACAGGGCCCAGCCTGCAGTGGCAGCCTGCCTCTACCCTGTGCACAGATCCAGGGGGTATGTGCCCCCCGAGCCTCCGCTGGGGTGTGCACAGTGGCGGGAGCCCCTTCGTGCCCCTACATAAGCCGCCTGGGCTCTAAGCATCTCACAACCTGCCCCGGCCCTGGCGCCTCATTCATGTCAGCCCCTGCCCCTGCCCCTATTCATGCACTGTGGGGGCCTCCATCTGCCCCCTCATGCCACTTCCCCATGATAGACTTATTTGCTGGGGGGGTGCATGCATGCATGCTCAGCCCCCACAAATAGTATCTTCTCCCTCTGCCTATGCATGCAATGCTGTGGAGTAAAAAATCTGCAGCAGACTAGTACTTGTAAATACAAGCACTATCCTGCTGTGGAGTTAATTAGTTCACTCCTGCCTAATAGCACTGCAAGTATAGATGCAAGACGTTTGCTGCAGAGTAAATTAGTTTACTCTGCAGTAGGCATCTCATGTAGACATGCCTAAACACTTTTTTTTTCTGTGGTCTAAATGGACAGTGGTCATGAAGGATAAGTGGAGAGACACTCATACCACTAATCTAAATGCTGCTTGCCTTACCAAATGGATTTTTTTGACTAGTGAGAACAGACAAGAGTTCCTGAACATCATGAATTTTTTTAAAGACAAATCTACAGTGATTTTACTGAACCCATGGGCCTTGATCAGCCAGGCCTTGGAGAAGTGTTCATGTCTATTTATGAACTCTGAGGCTTTGTGGGGAACAGAGGAGGAAAGATGTCACCACTCATGTGGCAAGAGGCCAAAGATCAGGTGCTTAAGTCTTATAGGATCGGTCTTCTAGAGATACCAACACTGAACTAAACAGCTTGATCATTATTAGCATGACATGAGAGGAAGAGAGAAGCAGATCTTAAAATGGGATTAAGACTCAAGAAATTTTACTAGATTTGGAATTATATTTAGTGATATGCTACTCTAAAGATAGGTGAATATAAATGCTATGTCAGGGTCAAATTTGGTGCCCAAATATTGGTGTAAGCAATACCTCCATACCCAG
>NW_017729032.1:126287401-126294785 GCF_001723915.1 Gavialis gangeticus
GGAAAGACACTCATACCACTAATCTAAATGCTGCTTGCCTTACCAAATGGATTTTTTTGACTAGTGAGAACAGACAAGAGTTCCTGAACATCATGAATTTTTTTAAAGACAAATCTACAGTGATTTTACTGAACCCATGGGCCTTGATCAGCCAGGCCTTGGAGAAGTGTTCATGTCTATTTATGAACTCTGAGGCTTTGTGGGGAACAGAGGAGGAAAGATGTCACCACTCATGTGGCAAGAGGCCAAAGATCAGGTGCTTAAGTCTTATAGGATCGGTCTTCTAGAGATACCAACACTGAACTAAACAGCTTGATCATTATTAGCATGACATGAGAGGAAGAGAGAAGCAGATCTTAAAATGGGATTAAGACTCAAGAAATTTTACTAGATTTGGAATTATATTTAGTGATATGCTACTCTAAAGATAGGTGAATATAAATGCTATGTCAGGGTCAAATTTGGTGCCCAAATATTGGTGTAAGCAATACCTCCATACCCAGATTCACAACTGTGTTCCAGCTACTTTACATCTCTTATGTGGTGCCATAAAGCTGGTTTATCCAGCAAATAAATGGCACATACTGATGCTTAGCATTGCCTGAGAAACTCAAAGCATAGTGGAGGGTAGTGGTAAATCAAGGCTCTAATGATTGGAAACACAGTGTAGGTCATTCTGAACTGGAAAAAAAAGTATAAGTTAGTATTCGGTGCGTATGGAAAAACCAAATAAAACAAACAATAAAAAGACTCAATGTAATTTCTACCAATTTTGTATTTATTGGGATTAAATGTAGCCTTGTTATGGAAGGGTGAAACTCTATCCGAAATAAATGCAACCCACTTAAAACTAAGCTTGAATTTGGGCTCTGCTGGTGTTAGAAAGAGTGTGACCCATGTGAAAGTTAACTTACATTACCTTTCACCTTATTGTGGGTAGTTTGTAAGACAGTTATCATATGTTTTGCCATGGAAGGTACATTAATTTTCAACATGCACTGAATGGCAGGGTGGCACACACATTAGTTTTACTTTAAGTCTCTTCCTGGGCAATATTTATCTGTTATGTAATGTACACTATTCTATGTTGCCACTGAACTTGATTCAGAGAATTCAGTAATTTAGGAACTGAACGTCTTCGTACTGTAGGTTGCAGTCAGATAAATCTGCCACTTATAGCAAGATTAGGGGACATTGGGATTTAGTTATTTTCACACCTAAAAGTTAGGTGCCTGGCTTTAGAAGTGGAATTCACAGTCTGAAGTTTCCTGTACAGTACTTAAGTTTCCTACACTTTAGACAGAGGGACTTACAGAGCTGGGAAGGGGATTTGCAATACCGAGCATGCTGACCAGAGTGGGAGGGAGGACCTAAGCCAGAAAATGGAAAATGCTGAAGAGAAGTTTTACCTAGATATCTAGCCTTTCCCAGACAAACCTAACCTCTACTGAGCCTTGAGTAAGGTACATATGTGGGCCTGGGATTCACAACCCAAAGTCTATGCCTAGATTTACACGTTCAGATAACCCTTTTTAAAACAATTGACTTACTCTCTTTTAAAGCCCGGTTAGAAGAGGGGGTCACCTTTTATGTAATAGTCTCATGGTCAAAGGAGTTGACTAGGAAATTAGAGACCAGGGTTATAAGCCTGTCTCAGCCTGAGTGGATTCAAACCCACACATGCTTCCTTGTACAGTGCCCTAACCACCACGGTAAAAGGTTAGATAGCCTGTGGGTAGACACCCTGCACCTCTTTTGTCAAAGCTGAGCTACTTCATTGAAAGGAATATAAGATTGTATGTGTGATAACAGTAATAAGCAAGTGGGTTTATGACTCATGGAGGGCAACATCCACTGGAGGAAAGAGTCCTTAGCTCTTGACCTTGTTTCCAATGCCATTTAATTATTTTTCCAATTACTCTTTAATGTGAATGAAACACCAGCGTTGGAATCAGGGACCAGTCCCTTTCTTGCTAGGCTATAAAATCACGCTCCTTCTTGCTTATATGCACTCTCTCTCTTTCCCCCACCCCCCCCGCCTTATGGATCTTGCATTTCTTTCTATACAGTGAGTCAGTTTCAGCAGGAGAGGTGAATGCCATTAGATCTGGCTAGGTCCTAGTTTAGTTGTAAGAGTGCCTTCTGGAAGTGAGAGATGCAGGTTTAAAACCCTTCAAGCTGAGAAGAATCTAGAACTTTCCCATTTCCCAAAAGCAAGGTGCATTTATTTTTTTATTTTTATTTATTTATTTATTTTATTATTTTATTTTTTTTTGGTAATATCTTTTACTGGACTAACTGCATAGTTGGGTCAGATGTTAGACAAGCTAAGTATTCTAACTATGAGGCTATTATAAAAAAAACTGCTACTGTGTTTTTAATGAAAGTGTCCATGAATACTGAATTAAATGCTGTCAGTGTGCATTAGGCATGGTCTGAGTATGCCTATCAAATCATCCCTCAGGCCACTTTAGTGCAGGGACAACTCTTGTGAATCCCGAATGGATTTTGGCTGAAGATGGGTACTGAGGCCTTTAGGGATGTCCAGTAGCTGAAGCAGAGATACTTAAGTAGGCTTTCTGGTGAAAACTTAGTTGCCTAAGAGGCTTAAGGGGTTTAGGCACCTAAGGGAGCTAGGTAGCATTTATGTGAATTGTTCTATTAAACATAGGTGCATAAATTCCACTTACGTCCTATCTTGGGCACCTAAATTTTTGTGGGTCTCGCCACAGTATCTGTTCCCATTCTAGAACTGTTGTGGATAACTGAAAGACAGATGTACATAAATATTGACTTCACTGAATGGAAGACTGAATTTCTGTCTCTTGCAGAGTATTGAATAGAATGCTAATAGGAAGGAACACTGTTTGCAGAATATGTAACGCACACTTCAAAGGTTTCTTCTAGCACCAAGTCTTTTTAGTCACTGATGTTTTGTACATTATAGCTTTTACATGCTATACCACATTCTGTTTCACCTGTTAGCTAGACAGGAATATTACAATACCTTGTAATAGTTTCCCCTGTAGGTTGCAATTTAATATGAAACCATGTTATAGTAGCTTATGTTATTCTGCTAAATTTGGAATGAGAGAACAAAAGGTATTTAATAATTACAATTTTTCTTGTTTGTAATGTCTAATGCTATAGTTCCTTTGACATATATTGGATATACTGAGGGAATGATATGGCTTCAGTGTCTTACAAATGTGCTTTATTTTATGCACATGAATTCCCCCACTACTGGAATGGGCAATATTTTCCTGAGTTGATTTACCCATGGGCTTAACTGCTTGCAGAATTGGTACCATACATTTTACAAACAATTTGATGTCCCTGAATATGAATTGATGTCATTTTCTCATTTTTATTTTTTTTTGGTGGCTGCTGTAGTAATGGATATTTTTAGTAGACTTTCCCCCCCTTCTTGTAATTTTGATCGAGTATAATTAAATTAAAGATAGAAACTGACTAGAATTCTATTATGCTTTAGTATGTTCCCAGTCTCTTCTTGTGCAAAGGATTTCTGCCCTTGCTGCAGAGGAAAACTGACTTGCCTTAGTTTCCAACTGTATCAAGCTCTTTCCCCACCCAGCTGGCTGTAGAGTTTTTCTTTGCAGCCATGTCTGTATGTAATCTTAGCCAGTTTCCCTTTGCAGCTGTAGGGTGCCTCCTTTGATGTTGCACTGTAGGTGGCTGCCTATGCCTAAACCACTACCTCCAAACAAAACCCCTTTTGCTGAGGAAAGAAAACACCAGGCAATACTATGTGACTGTTTGCTTTATATGCTGAAGAGCAACTGACGTCAGTGATTCAAAATTTTATTAGATAATTTAATAACATTATACTGTGATGTATATCTAATCTAATCCCTGCAGCTAGAGACATCTACTCTACACCTCTCTTCTGCTGTTTAGTCTTATTTATAAATTGCAGGTCTTTCCAAGGAAAGAGGGGTGGCTGCTTGGAGGGGATCTATAGTGAATTCTTTATTATTTGTAACCCTGATGGATTAAATATATTATGATGTCAATTTTAGGCAGTAAGGATGTTATCAGTTTATTTACATATGCATAGCTTGGTCAGGCATTTTTAATCAATCAAAATATATAAATATAAAGCATAGAATGAGGGCAAGGTAATGCCACTTGTATTGTTGCTGGCCAGCTAGAAGATGAGGGACCTTCAGAAGTCAGCAGGGATAAAGTTATTCCATTGTCCAGCATTATGTGCCCTCTGTCATTCTTGCTGTCTCTCTTTCTGCTTGCACTCCAATAAACATATTGGCAACAGAATCCAGAAAAGTTCAAAATCCCAAGTAGGTGCCACAAGGCATTCAATCACCTAAGCCAGAAATGAAAATACCCTCCCGTGAGAGGCAAAGATTTCTTTGGGTGATCTCTTTTATTGGACCAACTACATAGTTGGGATAGTGAGATTTTTAGACCTTTGAGTAAGAACTGAAGAAGAATGTCTTAAAATTAGGCAAACTTTCAAACATATTGATGCCAAGTTGAACATGGGCCGGCAGTGTGGGGATGCAGTCAGGAAGGCCAACCGCACCTTGTCATGCATCCACAGATGCATCTCAAGCAGGTCCAAGGAGGTGATCCTCCCCCTCTATGCGGCACTGCTCAGGCCGCAGCTGGAGTACTGCGTCCAGTTCTGGGCGCCGCACTTCAAGAGGGATGTGGACAACATGGAGAGGGTCCAGAGAAGGTCCACTTGCATGATCAGGGGGCAGCAGGGCAGGCCCTATGAGGAGAGGCTACGGGACCTGAACCTGTTCAGCCTCCAGAAGAGAAGGCTGAGGGGGGACCTAGTGGCCTGTTACAAACTAGCCAGAGGGGACCAGCAGGAATTGGGGGAGTCTCTGTTCCCCTGAGCACTGCCAGGAGTGACCAGGAATAACGGTCACAAACTGGCAGAGGGTAGATTTAGGCTAGATATCAGGAGGCGCCACTTCACGGTCAGGGCGGCTAGGATCTGGAACCAACTTCCAAGAGAAGTGGTGCTGGCTTCTACCCTGGGGGTCTTTAAGAGGAGGCTGGATGAACACCTTGCTGGGGTCATTTAACCCCAGTACTCTTTCCTGCCATGGCAGGGGGTCGGACTCAATGATCTGCTCAGGTCCCTTCCGACCCTAGAAACTATGAAACTATATCCCAATGACATAGTTGGTCCAATAAAAGAGATCAGGCTAAGAAATCCTTGCCTTTTGTATAATTTCTGGACCATCACGCCTACACCATCACTCTTAGCATTTCCTCCTGGGAATTTTCAAAGCTCTTGTTTGTTTGGCTTGGTTTGTTTTTTGAATATGCCAAAGCAATCTATGGAAAAAGGGCAGAGGTGCAGGTTAGTTGTTGGGCCCCAAAAGAAGCTTCAGCAGGGATGTTCTAGGAACAAACTCTGCATTTGTAGCAGGGGCTTGAAATGCAGATGCAAGGCTCAGCCTGAAAACAGAGGTTAAAGAAGCTGAAGCACTCCTGCCCCTTCCCTGGCTGTTCTGTAATCCCTGTTCTTGAAAAATATATACTTCCTCAGGGAATGAGGTCTAAATTGGTTCCTTATTCCCCATGATCCCAGCCTCATGTCAGCTCTTTCTTCAGAGTGATGTACTTGACACATGATACCACTTTACATTTTTATTAGTAAACATACATATCAGATGAAACTTGAACTCTAGCTTGTGTAATTCATTGCTAGCAACCTTCAGCGCTTTAAAGATTTGCTCTAAAAAAAGACCCAGGAACTGGGAATAAGGAACCAATTTCTAGGAGGGGAGAAGCAAGAGCCAGCGGGTCACTTGTCCCTTGGGGTCAAGGTGCCTTTCTTCAGCAGGGCTGTTGGTTGTAGCTGTGTTGGTCTAAGAACATAGGCAGACAGGTTCTTTGGTCTTTTATGATCTTTTATTAGACCAACTAAACCAGTGCCATAGCAACAAAGTTTGGCACCTGGGGCAAAGCCCACAGCAGCAGCCCACCCTCACCCCACACATGGATCCGGGGGACACCCTCCCCATGGTTGCCCAGGAGCGCACACAGCAGTGGGAGCCACGTGTCCCCATGCACCCCCAAACAAGCTGCTCATGTCCCCATCCTGTGCTCTGCCCTGGCTGGGCAGCACCTGTTGGTGCCCCTTTGCTTTGGCGCCTGGGATGGTCACTCCGCTTCCCCTCCCTTGCTATGGCACTGAACTAAATAGTTGGAAAAATTGTTCTTTGCAAGCTTTTGGGCACAAACACCTCTGAACCAATACGGGCCTCATTCCCTGAGCTCAGATGAGGTAAGGCTGAGATTATCGGGAATAAGGAATTTATTGAGGAACAAATTAGGTCTCATAGATTTCACAGACAGTAGGGCTGGAAAGGACCTCATAAGATCACTGAGTCCCAAGAGGCAGGAAGTCAGCTAGGGTCAAAGGATCCCAGTGTCCAAATGTTTCTTGTAAGTGTCCGGAGTAGGTGCTTGCAGCACGTCTGCGGGGGAAGTCTATTCCAGGCCTTGGGTGCTCGGACAGTAAAGATTTTCCTTGTGTCCAGCCTAGAATGGTCTTGGAGGAGTTTGTGATGTTGGACCTCGTCATCCCTTGGGGCGCTCTGGTGAACAGGCGTTCCCCCAGATCCTGATGCACACCCCTTATATACTTATAGGCTGCCACCGAGTCACCCCTGAGCCTGTGCTTTTCCAGGCTGACAAGTCCCATAGCTCGCAGCCTTTCCTCATAAAGCCTGTTTCTCTTGCCCTCTGATCATGCGTGTGGCTTTCCTCTGGACTCTGAGCTTTTCCACATCCTTCCTGAATTGTGGAGCCCCAAATTGGATGCGGTACTCCAGCTGTGGCCTCACCAAGGCCTAGTACAGCGGGAGGGTGACATCCTGGATCATTTCCTGAGAGAGTATATTTTTTCAGGAGCAGGGATTGTAGAATAGCCAGGGAAGGGGTGCTTCACCTTCTTTAATCTGTGTTGTCAGGCGGAGACATTAAAAGTCCTGGCTGCAAGTGCAGAGCCTTGGTTCCTGGGGAGTCTGCGGGTGATGTGTGCGCTGTCCGGGTGGGAACAGAAGCCAGGTCAGCAGATGCCTGACGCGGCAGAGGAAGGTGGCAGGCACTGCGGGGTGGGGGTCCGCAATCAGCGCCAGGGACCCCGGGCGCCCCCAGCACAGGCGCGTCTGGCGGCGGGGCCAGGGTGGGGGCGCCCCTCGCCCTGCCCCACCCGTTGGGGCCGCGTTCCATGGGGGGGAGGGACTGCCGACCCCCGCGTGCAGCCAACTGCCGAGAGCGCGCTCGGAACCCGCGGCCAAGTACGCAACCGCCGCGCCGGGCGGAGCAGAGGGGGAGGGTGGCCGGCGCGGGCGCGGATTGGCTGCGCGCGCGGTGC
>NW_017729032.1:126300298-126305248 GCF_001723915.1 Gavialis gangeticus
CCGCGCTTCCCCCCCGCGCTCACACCCCCAGGCCGTGCTGTGATGAGACTGTTCGCTTTCTAAGTTGATGTCAGAGCCTCAGGATCTTATTAGATCATTTAATAACATGATACCGTGGTGTATATCTAGGTATATCTAAGCTATCTCATTTAATCCCTGTAGCTAGCGAAAAATACTCCACACCTCTCTTCTGCTTTTGGTGTGATTTGTGAATTGCAGGCCTTCCCGAGGAAGGAGGTTTAAAGAATTTGGGGTGGTGGCTTGGCAGGGATTTCTAGTGACTTCTATCTTGTTAAATGGGTTTGTTTGTAATACTAATGGAGTCGATGTACACTAATGGATTTGTATTATAATGCCAATTTTAGGCAGGAAGAATGCGATCAGTTTATGTAGGTCTGCATAGGTTGATCGGGCATTTTTTTTAACGAATCGGGGCCTGGGGGTGCCTTGCTGTCTGCTCAGGGGTGCCATGGGGTGTTGATGCTGGGAGGCGGGCAGCCACAGGGCACTGGACTGGCACTGAGGTTTCCTGTAGGAATCCATCATCTTCAGCCAAAAGTTCTGCCCCTGGTTGTTGCAGCCATGGTCTTTCTGAGTTCTTTGCAAAAGAAGCACAGCTGCCTTGTTTTTCTGTAGCCAAGAAATGAGTGGAGGCCAGGGGCTGGCCATTTCTCAGGGGTGACTGGAGTATGTGGCGGGGAGGAGGGGAAAGCTTGAGAACCGCCTTTCGACTGAATGCCACAGGACTGCGGACATCTCGGAAAGGCTGTCTGAGGCTGAAGAATGCCTGCTGTTTTATGAGGAGTTGCTGATGTGTGTCGTCGCAGAGGGTGAAAATGGGCAGCGCCAGACATTGCGTTTGCACCACCATGAATAGTTTTATGGCTGTGCAAATGGCAAATAATGGATGTCCCTACCCTTTGTCACACCGCATCAGTGATCTGGGCTTAAGGTCATGCTAAATAGTGCTGCTTTATTGTGGTGGGCATCTATTTGCTTTAGGGTAAGAGAGTGTGAGCATCTGGTAGCTGTCTATGCTCTTCAGCTGCCCCAGGCAGGTGTACTGGGGGCTAGAGGGGCCTGGGCCTGCACATCCCAAGAATTCCTGCTCAAGATCCATCCTCTCTAGCCCTGGAGCGCACCTGCCCTGGGTAATCTCAAGTTGCCTTTCTAAGCAGAGGAAGTCAAGGTTTTCTACTAATGGAGACCTGCCCTGCTCCAGGGCAGCATCTCCAAAAGCTGGGAAAACTTACATGGTTCCAAGAGTGAAGGCGTAGAACCTGGGGGGTCCCTCGTGCCCCATGCCTCTGGGTGGCCTCTTGCTTCTACACTGGGACCCGAATGGCCCCATGTCTGTGCTGGAATCTGCACTCCACACACAGGCATGAGATGCCAGGATTTCCCTGGATCCCCTGCTGTTCCATGCTGGGACCCATGTTGACATGTACTTCATATGGCCAAGGGTAGCATGTGATCTGCAGAATTTCCAGTCCCTCCACACCAGGTCCTCCCCTGACCCATGTCTCTGCATGAAGTGTGGGTGCCAGTGTGGAGGCATGGGGTGCCGGGAATTAACTGGGACCTGCACTAACTTGTGCCTCTGTGTGGGGCATGGGTCAGCATGGAATCCAAATCTCAGGTGTGCAAGGCATTGAGAACATGGGAAATCCCCAGGCAGGATGAACACATTGCCTATTGTGGGACAATGAGTGAGATGTCCTGCTACAGCCGATTCATTTTACTGGGTGAAAAGCACATGTCCTGCCACAGTTTGATTGCTTAATCTGTCAATGTCTTTTTACCCTAAGGCAACCAGGCTTTGTAAACTATTCCACCTCCTTTTCCCTTCCTCCCTCTTGACTTAGGTTCCTTACTTGTTGACAATATAGTAGTAACCTTGTTTGCCACAAATATGTAGAAGTTCTGCCTATGCGTATTTTTAATGGAATTTTCAGCAGTAATTGTTTAGTATTTTTTTTGTTAAAGAATCACTTAAACACTTATTTGTGCACAGAAACAAATGTTCATCACAACTAAGTTATAGTTTATAGGGCAAATTTTAACTTTTGCAAGTTTTGATAATATACAAAATTGAAAATGGCTGTTATGGCTTGAATAGTATCTGTGTTTCTTTGTACAGGGGGAGAAGAGGGTCTCTTTCAAATGGAGATTTTTTTTTAATGCGCTATGAAGTCTATGTTTTAGGTTAGGGGTTGCCAGCCTACAGCCTGTAGGCCAGATCTGGCCCCCAAAGAAGTATGATCTGGTACAGGGAATTGGTGGTATGGAGCTACACTATGCTGTCCTTCCCCTCTGCAGCATTCCTCTCCACTGCAGAGCCTGGTGCTCTGCTGTGTCTTCCTTTCCCTTACTGCAAGAGGGTCAGGAATTTACAGTGAGTGCAGGCAGCTAGTTGCTTCAGCCTGCAGCCAGGGCTGGGTCTGAGGCTCTGGCCTTCAACTGGGAGAAAGCTGCCCACCTTTTGCTGTAGGTAAATGTAAATCTGAGCAAGTGCTTATTCAGAGGTGAGTTTATAAAAGGGAAAATAAGTTACTTGTCTCTCTTTCCTTTAGACTCTTTTGCATTTTAAACCAGAGGTTGGCAACGTTTTGGTGGACATGCAAAAACACCCCAACCTCGACCCATGCCTCTACTTGGCATGCCAGAGGCAAATAGTGGAGGAGCCATGAGGGGCCCAATCCCCATTGCTGATGGTGGGTGCACATGTCTCTGGGCAGATGGTGAGGGCGGGACTGGGGTTGTGCTACCCCAGCCCCTTCCCTGTCATGTGCCTTGAGGTGTGCATGCAGCAGCTGCCACCACAGAGCTGGTGCTGGGGCTCTGGATCCCAGCACAGCTGTATACAGCCTACCCGTCACCTGCTGCAGCTGCCCATAGCCCAGACTGGCTATGGCAAGCAGTCAGGCAGCTGCAAACAGCTGCACCAGGCTCTAGAGCCCTGGCTAGGCTCCATGGCAGCACTGGCTACATGCATGCCTTGGGTCGCATGGCTGGGAAGGGGCCTGGGGAAGTGCAACCCTGGCCCCACCTCCGCTGTCCACCCTGAGGATTGCATGCAGCTGTTGCCTCCCTGGAGCTAGACCGGATCCTGGTACAGCTGTTTGCAGCCTCCCCGTTGCCTGCCATAGCCAGCCTGGGCTCTTGGCAGCTGTAGCAGGTGTTGGGTAGGCTATAAACAACTGTGCTGGGGTCTTGAACCCTGACAGCAGCTCTGTGGTGATGGTGGCTGCACATATGCCTTGGGGCGCATGGTGGGGGAGGGGCCAAGGTTGCACTGCTTCAGGCCCCTTCATGGCTGCGTGCCCCAAGGTGCATGTGCTGCTGCTGCTGCCATGGAGCCTGACTGGGGCTCCAGCACCTGTGCACCAGTTGCAGCCTCCTGGCTACCTGCTACAGCTGGCCCTGGCTTTGGGCAGCTGCTGCCTGTCACGGAGATCAGGCTGCTTGCAGCCTCCTCACTGCCTCCTGTGAGCAGCCCGGGCTCCACAGTGGACGGCAGCTGTCCAGAGCCCAAGCCAGCTGTAGTGCTGGACAAAATGGCTTTGCGTGCCATGCTCTGGCACGTGTGCCAGGGGTTGCTGACCCCTGCTATAAACTGTAATATCAGGTATCTTTTTTTACAGAGGTAACAACATCCATTAGAATAGAGTAGAATGGCAGATGCCTGTTACTCTCTTGTATAGTGATGATGATCTTTCAGAAATAATATCTTTTGGATATTGGTTTCTTGATTGATTGATTTATATCCTCTCTTATCCAAAAAAGACTCGGGGCACCTTTATAGTAACAATTGCTATTTGCTATCTTACATTAATATCTTTTTTTCACATGCAACATGTACCCTTCCTTCAAAAACCCACCCCCCATTGGGAGGGGGAGGACACATGTTAGAAGTGGAAACTATTATTTTATTTATTTATTTTTTTTGCTGGAAAAGAAACACCTTTGAAGACACTGTATGCCATGCAGCTGCCAAGATGGGGGCCACTTATGTCTGCTCAGCAAACTGAAGAAGTGGAGTCTTGTGTTTAACCCTCTCAAAGTCAAGACTGTAGCTTATGCCCAAGCACTGTGTGAATTGTTGGTATTATCTTGATGAAGCTTGTGATGTGGAAACAATACTTTTATATACAGGAATGCATGTAAACTACTTACAGTAAAGAAGTAACAACTTTGTTACTGACTTCTGCAAGGCTCTGAGGTCTAACCTTGTGTGATGTAGAGGGTCCTGGAGGTGTGGCACTGCAGGAGAGAATTGCCCCACAAGGAAGTTCCTGATGCCACACTTCCTGGACACTCTGTTTCCATGAGGATTTACTTTGTCACATAGTTGGCCAGGACTTTGGGAAAAAATTTTGGGAGAAAAAAGGCATGTGGTTTTTTATTTGGAGGTGCATTGTGTATGAGAAAATATGGTAATTAAAACATCCTTCCAAACACTATCCCAGGACTAAACACTGCTTGCTTAAAGCCTGTCCAGATAAGAAGCTCTTAACTGTGCTTCTGAATGATGTCCAGGCTTGGGCTTTGGTGAGTCTCAGTGGAGAGGGGATTCCAGAGCTGTGGAGTAACTACCAAGAGTGACTTTTCATGTATTTTTCGTGAATGAACTTGATACATAGATGGAAGTTGCAGAAGATTGCACTTGGGTGATCTTGGTGATTTGTAGTGTATGTGACTCATGACTCCGCCTGCGGTCATGGGTTGTTGACATGGGTTTGTGACTTTGACTTTGTGGGAAACAATTTCTTTTCTTTCATTTGCACTTCTGTAAGGAAGTGATTGATAAGAAAGAACAGAAAACAGAAATGGTAGGAGCAGCCTCTGGTAGCAAGCCTTGGATCACTTAAAGGCATTAATGTTTGCTTCCCAGGCTTTCAAATTCTTGGTTTAAGTGGGGGAAAGAAAAAAAGAAATACCCCCCCCCCC
>NW_017729032.1:126305623-126308457 GCF_001723915.1 Gavialis gangeticus
CCCCCCCCCCCAAACAAAACCTCAAAAGACTTGTCAACTACTATACAGCTATTCATGGTTTGTGAGTTATGTAAAACTACAGTATGTGTAAAATTATTTGTAGATAATCCTCGTAACTAGAGGATGGCATTGATGATTTAAATGTAGCTCCTCTGGTATTGCTGTATCTTGAAAAGGCTGTGCGTGAGAGAGAAGGTAGGTCAGTTATATCTAGGGTTCTCATTAACTTGGAGAATGTTAGAGACCCCGAGTACTTTTTTTTCTAGAGCTCTGAAGTGTAGAGTAACTAATAATATTAGACTAATTAAGATGATATGAGGAAAAATACGTTTGGGTATTGGTGTAATTAGCCATAGGTAAGGCTACAGTGTGAAAGACTACTATGCCTGTTCTTCCTGAAACTTGTTTTCATGTTTACCTGAATCCAAGATGACCCTGAATTTTAAGACAACCACCCAATAATTAGATTCTAAACATGGACAGTTTATAAACTTATTAAATTTTTCCATGTCTGGAATCTAATTATTGGAGGATCTTCTTAAATTTGTCCCCACCACCACTTCCTTTCCTTTTTCTTGTCCCCGGGACAAGGTATTTAGTAGGATTTGCAGATTAAGTGGAATCTGACCAAGCTGTTCTGTGAATGCTTCTTCTGCGGCCTCACACTTGCAACCTCTGCGCTGTCAACTGTGCACCTTAATGACTGTGCCTCCCCAACCTCCTTCCTCCCCGCCTCCCCCCAGCCCCTGCAATATGGAAGGCAGTGTTAGGGGGCAAATGGTGGGGGAGATGGAAAGGGGGCATGAAGTGCAGGTGGTGGCAGGCACTGGGGGGACATGGTGGGGGAGGCAGTAATGGGCAGGTGGTGTACTTTAAAGAAACCATACTGAGAGTGCAGGAGTAAATCATCCCAGTGTTCAGAAAGATTAATGAGTATGGCAGAAGACCAGCTTGGCTTAGCTTACTGAAGGATTCTCTGCTAAATTGCAGAAAGGAAGCTTATAAGAAGTGGAAACTTGGACAGACAACTAGGGAGGAGCTTGGACATGCAGGGTTGAAGCCAGGAAGGCCAAAGCACAATTGCAGTTGCAGCTAGCAAGGGATGTGAAGCATAAACAAGAAGAGTTTCTACAAGTATGTCAGTAAGAACGGGAAGATCAGAGAAAGTGTGTGGCCCATACTGAATGGGGGAGGCAACCTAGTGAGAGAGGATGCAGAAAAGGCTGAAGTACTCAATGCCTTTTTCACCTCAGTCTTCACAGGCAAGGTCAGCTCCCAGACTATTGCACCTGGCAGCACAGTTTTTAGGGAGGAAGTAAGCAGCCAAGTGTGGCAAAAGAACACATTGGGGACTATTTAGAAAAGCTGGATGTACAGAAGTCCATGGGCCTGGACAGGATGCACCCGAGGGTGCCGAGGGAGTTGTACCTCAGTGATATCAGAGTTACTGGCCATCATTTTTGGAAAAATTAAGATGATTGGAAGATGATTGTAAAAGGGCAGATCCTATAGTGCCCATATTTAAGAAAGGGAAAAGAAGGATCCAGGGAACTACGGCCTCACCTCAGTCCTTGGAAAAGTCATGAAGCAGGTCATAAAGGAATGCATTTTTAAGTACTTGGAGGAGGGGGAGAAGAAGGTAATTAGGATCAGTTTGAATGGATTCACCAAAGGCAAATCATGCCTGACCAACCTGATTGACTTCTGTATTGAGATGACTGGCACTCTGGATGCAGGGAGACCAGTGGATGTGATATACCTTGACTTCAGCAAGGCTTTTGTTACAGTCTCCCACAACATTCTTTCAGGCAAGTTAAGGATATACGGGTTGGATGAATGGACTGTAAGGTGGATAGAAAACTGGCTGTGTAATATGGCTTGGAGGTTAATAATCAATGACTCGGTCTAGTTGGCAGGTGGTATCAAGTGGAGCACCCCAGGGGTTGGTCTTGGGCTGGTTTTGTTCAGTATCTTCATTAACAATCTGGAAGATGGCATAGAGTGCACCCTCAGCAAGTTTGCACATGACATCAGGCTGGGGAGTGTAGCAGATACACTGGAGGGTAGGGTTAGGATTCAGAGAGACCTAATGAATTTGAAGGATTGGACCAAAAAAACCCTCATGAAGTTCAGTAAGGACAAATGCAAAGTCCTGCATGTAAGAAGGAACAACCCCATGCATGAGTACAGTCTGGGGGCTGACTGGCTGGGCAGCAGCTCTGTAGAAAAGGACCTGGGGGTTCTAGTGGACAATAAACTACATTTGAGCCAAGAGTGTGCCCTTGTTGCCAAGAACGCTAACAACATACTGGGTTGCATTGGTAGGTGCGTTGCAAGTAGGTCAAGGGAAGTGACTGTTCCCCTCTATTGCCACATCTGGAGTTCTGTGTTCAGTTTTGGGCCCCCCACTACAGAAAGGATGCGTACAGATTGGAGAGAGTCCAGCGGAGGGCAACAAAAATGGTTGGGGGGGGGGCTGGAGCACGTGACTTATAAGGAGAGGCTGAGGGAAATGAGCTTATTTAGTCTGGAGAAGAGAAGACTGAGGGGGGGATCTAATAGCAGGCTTCAACTGGGGTTCCAGAGAGGATGGAGTTTAGACTGTTCCCAGTGGTTTAAGATGACACAACAAGGAGCAACTGTCTCAAGTTGCAGCAAGGGAAGCTTAGGTTAGACATTAGGAAAAACTTTCTCACTAGGAGGATAGTAAAACACTAGAACAGGTTATCCAGGGGTTGTAATGCAGACTCTCCATCCTTGGAGGTTTTTAAGACCTGCCTAGACAAAGCCTTGGTTGGGTTGATCTAGTTGGGGATGGTCCTACTTTGAGCAAG
>NW_017729032.1:126313457-126315040 GCF_001723915.1 Gavialis gangeticus
CAGGGGTTGTAATGCAGACTCTCCATCCTTGGAGGTTTTTAAGACCTGCCTAGACAAAGCCTTGGTTGGGTTGATCTAGTTGGGAAAGGTCCTGCTTTGAGCAGGGAGGTGGACTAGATAACTTCCTGAGGTCCTTCCAACCGTAATTCTCTATGATTCTATAGTGTGGAGGCAGGACAGATCCTTCTGGTGCCAGAGCAAGGGTAAATGGGGAGTGCAGGGAGGGGTGAAGCAAGGGAGAGGCTGGGTGTGCAGGGGCTGAACGGGGGGGGGGGTGGTAGGGGCAGGTAAGGAGAGGTGGCAGGGGGGTACCCAAGAGCTGTGGCACTGGCTTGGAGCCAGAGCCACAGCAGCTGCCTGCCCCTCCCCACACAACCTGTGCCACATCATGCTTGATTCCAGAACCAAGGGCTTTCCCTTACCATGTTAAACAGGGGGAAAAAACCTTGTCTTGGAATGGAATAAATATAAAATAAGATGCATCATTTGAAGGTAGTTGGCACTCTTACGAATTTCTATCAGAAGATAATTGTTTTGTTAAGTCTCCAAGTATTTTGTAAATATGGATGATATAGAAACGCCCTAATTGAAGTGAACATATTGCTGTATGCTTCTTAACTATGTTTATTACCAACTTTCATTATATAAGTGCATGTGGTGCAGTAAAGAATCCTCTTAGAAATTTCTGTTTGATTTGTATTCTTTTCCTGATACCTTTTTTAGAGTGAGATTATATTTGTATAGCTACATCAAACTCAGTTCAGTTGCTGTCTAGCTAACTCTTGGTGTAAGTTTTTTATTTACTTCAAACTGTACAAACATTAACTAATGTCCTATTTTAGAGAGAAATGACTGGCAGACAGTTCACTGTCAGACTCTTAAAGAAGTGTAACTTTTCTTTCTTACACAAGTATATAAAAAAAGGAAGATCTTTTTTAAAATGATTGGAATGTTTTAGCTTCCACTTCTGTTTCAAACCTAATACTGACTTTATCATGTTGCTTCAGAAAGTTGGGTGCAGATGACTATGTAGTTTTGTGCTAACACTGCAAGATGTTGCATCTTTTCCCTGGCCACAGTCCCCATTTTCTCCCAGCCTCTAGAACACTGGTTCTCAAACTTTTTATAGCAGAACCCATTTGTAAACACTAATGGCCAGTGCCACTGACTTCCGGCCCACTGCCCTTCACCCCCAACCCCCCAGTGTGTGGGGAATGGGGGGGCCCCAAGCAGCCCCTCGCAGCCTGGAACTCTGACAACCTGTAAGGCAGGGGTGGGCAATTATTTCGGGGGGAGGGCTGTTTACTGAGTTTTGGCAAGCTGTCAAGGACTGCCTGGGTTGCCCTGTCCCTTGACAGTTGTGTGTCCTCTGGTTGCCATCTTGGGACTGGAAGTCCCTCCCCCTAAACCCCTCCCTTTGCCATGGGAAGCCCCTCCCGTTGCCCCCAGAAATGCTCCTTTCAGCAAGGGGTTTTGTCATCTCAGAACCAGAAAAACACCAAATTATATTCTAAAAATCAAACATTAATTTGATTTAAAAAAAAATACTTTTGTCCTGATTTACATGTGTTTTGTGTAGTGTA
>NW_017729032.1:126325796-126329792 GCF_001723915.1 Gavialis gangeticus
GCCCCCCCCCCCCGCCCATTGCCTAAGCAGTGAGTACAGCTGTCAGGCGGTGCATATGCACCCCCTACACATCACCACTGCACTGTGTGCTTTGCTAACTATACGTACACATTGCTTTGCTCACTACACACGCACACGCGCACGCACTGTGTGTTTTGCTCACAACAGATACTCTCTCCCTTCTCCCTCATTGCTCTCTTTGTCTCTGTCTCCCCCTCCCTCATTGCATGGACATGCGCACAACCTCCCCTTCCTCTCCCAGCCCCGGGGTACCAGTGCACCACTATTCCCATGGTCCAGCGATGCAGCCAGGGGCCATGTGGTGCTGGAACAGCCCAGTGCAGGGCAGGGCCAGCCTGGCCTTTTTCTTGATTTCTGCCAGCTTCCCCTGGGTCCTGCTGTCCCTGGCTCATGTCATCTTTGACAGGGAACCTGGAGCAGATAAATATTCATCTGAACTTTGTAGGTGCCCCGTGGGCCAGATAGAATAGTTCGGTGGACCAGATAGAATGGCCCTGCAGGCCTTATTTTGCCCGCCCCTGTTGTAAGGAAAAAGCCACAGTTTCCCTTGTTTTTTTTTTCCTTTAGAGGAGAATCCATTTTTAAAGTTTGTCAATCCTTTTTTTTCAAAGTTTATTCACGACCTTTCCATACATTCTTGCAACCCACAGGTTGAGAAACGCTGCTGGTAGAACACTCTCACTAATTCAAACTTGAACGGATACCCTAGTATGAGTCTGTCTAAAATCCTTTGCATATTAGAGTTGATAATGCTTTTCCCCGTCTTACATTACAGACTTACATGTACTACATACAGCATTTGAGTATTGTTCACAAGCAAGTAGAAAATATCAGTGGAAACAACTTATTTCATGTTGATGCCTAGTACAGTGACAACCTGTAAGTAGAAACAGATTAGACTGTGGGTATGGCTGCACATGTGCCCCTCTGCGCAGTTGGTACTGCACAGTCTGTAAGTACTTACTTTAGTGAAAGCAAGTACTAACTGACTGCTCAGTCCGGATGGCACACAGGTTGTTTCCAACCCTACTGCACAGTAGCAATGAACTACTGTACACTAACTGGTTGCTACTGCGCAGTAGCAGTGGCGTCACAGTTAGTGCTCACCAACGATACATCACTGTAGCTCATTGCTATGGTGACGTAGTGTCTTGTGTAGACACACCGTCTGTGTGTCATTTAGTCTTAGAGGTCCTTGTGTTACTGTAAACCAACCTTTTGGTTTTGTGTACTGCTGATATATTAAATTTGTTGTTTTTCCCTGAAAATAGCAACCTTTTTACAGTCACAGTGAAAAATATATAAAGCTCTTTCTTTCATTTGAAGAATTTTATAGTAGACTAAACCTCAGGGAGTTAGGAAGAATCATATGAAGTAATCCTTAGTAAAGGCTTTCATTTTGTATGTTGGTTGCCTTCTCTCAGTTTGCTGTACTTTAAAAATAAAAGCCTGATACTTTGGTATATTAACTTGCTGAATGATTTAAGAGTTAAGAATTGGAAGTGGTGCTCTGTAAAGAAATAGTTTATACCGGGCTAGTAAATATCCACTGCATTGATTTAATATTTGGATTATGGGATTGAGGGTTTTAGGCCTCTTGGCTGACATTGACACTGACCTGTAGGGTAGGGAAAGAGGAACTCTTAGGCCTGGTTCTTCTAATAAATACAAGTGTTGACTGGTGCGCACCTGGGTGTTAATCATCATAAAAGGTTGTGAGAACCCACCTCCCTTTGTTCAGAAATTTAAAGTTAAGCCCCAGATTTTCAGACTCTTTAGCAAATAAAGCATGTAAGCAGAAATCAGGTTCCTAACTACATAATGGTGATGTTGGGGAGGGAGTCTCACTCAGCTGCTGGCTGTCCCCTGATTTTTTTTTTTTTTTCAGGTGTCTAAAAAAGAAAACACTTTTATTTAGTTTAAAGTTTTCCAGATGGTTGGAGATCTTTGGCTTGCAACTTGCTGCAGTTTTGACAGGGCTGGATTGTTTAGCACATTTCTTGCATCAGTGTAGGATAGCTCTACACTGTGGTCACTGTTGACTGCAGTGGAGAGTTGATGTATTGGTAGCATTCTAGCTATTGCATCATGGTGCTCTGTACAGGCTGTCAAACCCATCTGAGAAGAAGGGTAAGTTAGCCTTCACTGAGTTGTGTTGCTCTAGCAGGCTGTTGTAGGTACCTGAGCTAGCTTATTTTAAAGGTAGCATCCATGGGTTAGCTATTCTTGACCACATGATCTGGTAGATGTTCTTGGAGCATGCATAGCAGCACATAAACTACATTTTCTTTTAGCTGTGACCACTTCCTCTCAAAATCTGGACTGAAGAAGAGGGGTGAATTCCCCCTTTCATAAAATCTATGGTTAGAACACTGATTGAGGAAGGGAGAGGCAAAATATTTTGGGTCTGAATTCCTGCAGGCTCAGTGGGTATCTTGCAGACATGGGGGGGGAACCCCAAAATATGGTGTTTGCCTTAAACTTGGTGCATTCCTCTGTCAAGCCCAGCACATGCCCAGAAGAGGCAGCACATCAGTTGCACTTCACTTCCCCAACTTCCATATGGACTGGGTGCTTTAGTGGGGCTTTTTTGGTGCTTTTATCTAATAGCTGATTGAACTGGCTTTAGCTGAAAGTGCTGAAAAACCCCACTGAAGCGCCCAATCTATACAGACACTCCTAAGCTAGGTCAAAGTAACGCATTGCTTCTTCCAGTAAAGCATGTTTGTTCATGCCACGTCTTTCAGTGCCAGAGTGGCCTACTTCACCTCTCTGGAGAGTCTTTCAAAGATTAGGCCAGTGTTTCTTAACCTTTTTAGACTCTGCACCCCTCATTAGACCCCTTGGGAAATGCCAGCTCTTAATTCTTCTGTTCAAGAACTTGGAAAGGCCACAAGTCAGAAAGTTCTTAACTCTGTGGATTCTTATTTGAAATCCCTGGGTTTATCTTGTGCATAATGTTTGCACGCCAAACAGTACTGATATTTTGTGGCATCCTTCAGCACCCTTGAAAGGATCTCAAGTGCCCTAGGGTGCTGTGGCACCCTGATTTGAGAATCACTGGAGTATAGCATAGGCTAGAATAGCGGGGAACATTTGCATCCTGGAGAAGTTGTTCCATTGATTGGAAAATAATTCAATTTTCGCTAGGTTAGAGAGACAGCAAAACAGTGAGATTCCCACCTCCACCTCTCCAACCACCAAAATAAAACAAAACCAAACAAAAACCAAAACAACACAAAAACATGTTGTTCCTTGTATGTGTTGAATTTGGCATAACTATGCTTGACATTTTTAGGTGTGATTACTGAGGGTGTGTCTTGTCTAAGACTGGTGCTGCTGGGCTTGGCCTCTGACTATTCTGGGTGCTGCAGGTTAGGTTTGTGTGTCTAGAAGGAAAACTTGAATACTGAAGGATTTGGACATGTGTGGGCCTATGCCACAGTTGAACAGCAGTTTTGGAGCTTCTGTAATTAAGTTCCTTTTTTGGGTTTGTTTTTTTAATGGACCTAGCCTTATGTCCGTGTCAATTTTATTACAAAATCTTCTCTTTTTTTTTTTTTACTAAACTTGTTTCTGTCCAACATACATGAGTAGAAGCAGACCTATAAGCAGTATTTTCTTGAATGAACTTGCTTTCTTGAAGCAAATGTGACTTTTGATGAGGTGTTACTGTGTTTTTACTGGACTAGATCACTGCTGTATGCTGTGCTGATACAAACATACATGAAATCATCTGGCCACAGCTAGGCACTACAGAAGTGGGCATCAACCTATAAGTGGAATAAGCTAAGTGCTGTTTGTTACATCAGGTGTAGTCTGATAAGATCAGAACAGAGCATGCCCTACTCAAGTATGCATTCTTTAATGAATCATCTCAGGCTGTGCAGAAGTTTATATTTCCACATTTTTAAGATGGTATCATTCTCAAGCATCTTAAGATATGCTTTTTTGAGAGAGCAAAGGCTTCAGAGT
>NW_017729032.1:126334792-126347052 GCF_001723915.1 Gavialis gangeticus
TTTTTACTAAACTTGTTTCTGTCCAACATACATGAGTAGAAGCAGACCTATAAGCAGTATTTTCTTGAATGAACTTGCTTTCTTGAAGCAAATGTGACTTTTGATGAGGTGTTACTGTGTTTTTACTGGACTAGATCACTGCTGTATGCTGTGCTGATACAAACATACATGAAATCATCTGGCCACAGCTAGGCACTACAGAAGTGGGCATCAACCTATAAGTGGAATAAGCTAAGTGCTGTTTGTTACATCAGGTGTAGTCTGATAAGATCAGAACAGAGCATGCCCTACTCAAGTATGCATTCTTTAATGAATCATCTCAGGCTGTGCAGAAGTTTATATTTCCACATTTTTAAGATGGTATCATTCTCAAGCATCTTAAGATATGCTTTTTTGAGAGAGCAAAGGCTTCAGAGTATCTTCATATTTGCATTGCTGAAATCTATTCTTGGCAATACAGGTATTTAAGTAAATGAAACTAGTTGGAGAGAAGCCTAATTTATGAGAAAAGATGCATATGTTCTCTTCCTAATACTGCTCTTACGATTAAACAGTTGGAAATAATCTAAAACAATTATCTTCCCCTTCCCCATCCCTTTAATGAGAGAAAAAATGTTCTTGTAAGTTTGGGCAATGTACACCATGGTTGCCAGTGACGGACTTGAAACATCAGTTAAAAAAATGTAACAACTTTCTGTGCTTGTAAAACCAAAAAAACCAAAAACAAAACAAGCCCCCCCCCCCCATCCCTGTAAAAACTTTCAGACTGCTGAATGAACACAGTGTTTTGTGTTAAGATCCTTCAGTGCAATTTGTGGGTCTGTATCGGTTTTAAAGCTCTTGCTTGGGTATCTAAAGTGTCTTATCCGGCTTAGCCCTCTGATTCTCTGAAGATGATTTCAGTAGTTATTGTGGGTAAAATGAAAACTGCTTTTTTGAATATTGCTATACTAGATGGGACTGGAGGTTTTCTATAGCCTAGTTAGCTACAAGGAACAAGTAGGCCAGAGAGAAATTGAAGCCTGCTGTGGAATTCTTATATTTTGAATATACCGTCTCTTTCAATTTTGGGTAACTTCTACTATTCATGTTTGAATACATGTTCCCAGACACTTCTCTGTAACATTTTGCACTCTTATAGACGTGGGGAGCCTGTTCCGATGCAGCAGAAATCCATTGCAATGGAGCAGAGTTGATTAATTAAGTCTGCTGGAGCATGGAAATTGATGTGCTTCAGCAGCCTTCCATGTCATGTGTATCAACGTGAGGGACTAGACATATTTAAATCAGCTAGTCCTGACTATCTCCACCCCAGAGTGCTGAGGGAATTAGCAGAGGTTATTGCAAGACCACTGGCACAGCTTTACGAGCACTCATGGTGCTCTGGCATCATGCCAGAGGACTGGAAAGGGCCAATGTGGTTCCCGTTTTCAAAAAAGGGAGGAAGGAGGACCCAGGAAACTATAGGCCGGTTAGTCTTACCTCGATCCTGGGCAAGCTTTTCGAGACAATTATTCTGGCACATGTCCATGAGGGGCCAACAGGGGAGATTATACTTGGGGGCAACCAACACGGGATCATTAGAGGCAGGTCCTGTCAGACCAACCTGGTGACCTTCTATGACCAGGTCACAAAATGCTTAGATGCAGGGGTACCAGTGGATGTAGTGTTTCTGGACTTTAGGAAGGCCTTTGACACTGTCTCTTACTCTGTTCTCATTAAAAAAAACTAGGGGACTGTTGTGTCGACACCTACAGTCAAATGGGTCACTTACTGGCTGAAGGGCCGCACCCAGAGAGTGGTGGTGGACGGGTCTTATTCAACCTGGAAGGACGTGGGCAGTGGGGTTCCGCAGGGCTCGGTCCTCGGGCCCGCACTGTTCAACATCTTCATCAGCGACTTGGACGAGGAGATAAAAAGCACCCTGTTCACATTTGCAGATGACACTAAGATGTTGGGGGATGTGGGCATGCTAGAAGGGGGGAATAGGCTGCAATTGGACCTGGACAGGTTACAGGGGTGGGTGGATAAGAACAGGATAGGTTTCAACACTGACAAGTGCAAGGTACTTCACCTGGGGAGGAAGAGCCAGCAGCATACCTACAGGCTGCGGAACTCCCTTCTTGTCAGTGCAGAGGCAGAAAAGGATCTTGGAATCGTTACTGATGCCAAGATGAACATTGGCCGACAGTCTGGGGATGTGGTCAGGAAGGCCAACCGTACCTTGTCGTGCATCCACAGATGCATCTCGAGCAGGTCCAAAGAGGTGATCCTTCCCCTCTATGTGACACTGGTCAGGCTGGAGTTGGAGTAGTGCATCCAGTTCTGGGTGCTGTACTTCAAGAGGGATGTGGACAACATGGAGAGGGTCCAGAGGAGGGCCACTCACATGATCAGGGGGCAGCAGGGCAGGCCCTATGAGGAGAGGCTACAGGACCTGAACCTGTTCAGCCTCCAGAAGAGAAGGCTGAGGGGGGACCTAGGGGCCTGTTACAAACTAGTCAGAGGGGACCAGCAGGCACTGGGGGAGTCCCTGTTCCTCCGAGCACTACCAGGAGTGACTAGAAATAATGGTCACAAGCTGGCAGAGGGTAGATTCAGACTAGATATCAAGAGACGCTACTTCACTGTCAGGGCAGCTAGGATCTGGAACCAACTTCCAAGCAAAGTGGTGCTGGCTCCTACCCTGGTGGTCTTTAAGAGGAGGCTAGACGAACATCTTGCTGGGGTCATTTGACCCCCATACTCTTTCCTGCCCATGGTAGGGGGTCGGACTTGATGATCTGCTCAGGTCCCTTCCGACCCTACCAACTATGAAATGTCCTCACACTGAAAAAATGTTCAATGAGCTTTAGTACAAAGCGTCCTGCTGTCATTTTTTTTCAGCATGGAGATGCTGATACATGTGATGCATGGGTGCTTTTAATTAGCACAGCTTGCTAATTAAAGTGTCCAGTGCTGCATCCCAAAGCATGTGTAAAAATGCCCCTTATGTCCTTTTCTCTGGGGTAAACAGCCCCATCTCTTTTTCAGTTTTTCTTTGCCCCAGAGGCTCTTCCATCTGACTATTTTTTCTTATTTATTTCTGAACCGTCTTTTTATTTTGCTGTGTTCTGAGGTGGTGGGTGACCAGACCTGAACATAGTTCATCATGTGCTTTCACCTTTTATAATAAAATTGTAGGTAATTGGAAAATGTTAATACTAGAGGTGCACTGATGTAACAGTCCCTATTGGATTGGCACCCATAAAAGGAAAATTGACATTATCGACAATCTATTTATTTATTTCGTTTGGTGTAGCTGATAATGTCACTAATTAAATGCCGTATGTGTGTGCTCAGCCACAGCATGCATGTGCCCAGGAATGTACCCCATCAGCTTGAGAGCAGCATCCCATGGGGGCGGTATAAGGGGAATGCTCCTTCCTCCCCCAGATTTGTGCATGGAGTGAGGGCCTGCTGCGGGCTCAGGGCAAGGGGCTGTGCCAGCTTCTACCTGGTGGCCGGTTGGGCTGGGACTGCATTCAGGATGGGGGTGGGCAGCAGCAGTCCTGAGAGCTGGGCTATGGGGTGAGCTATAGCCACCCCAGAATTCACCGTAGTCCCCCTTCCCAGTTTTGCTGCCCACCCCAAGCAAAACCCTAGCCAAGTCCCTCTGCTGGGAAGAGGCCAGCACAGCTCTTGGCCCTGAGCTTGCAGTGGGCAGCCTACCCTTGCCCTGTGCACAAATCTGGGGGGCACATGCCCCTCATGCCTCCCCTGGGGGTGTGTGCAGCAGTGGGGAGCTGTGTCCCTGCCCTGCCCCCCCCGCACTCCCCAGGTGAACCGCCCATGGCTCTGTCTCTTGCCCTGTCCTGCCTCGGCTGGGCAGCCGCAGCCCCATTTGCTTCCCTTGCTGTGGGGGCATTGATTTGTTCCCCCCACAGTCTACTCCTGCACAGACTTACTGGCCGTATGCTGCTTTCCAAGCTGCTGGGCTGCATATTGGCTGTCGGATTGGTGTTGGCTGATATGGCTAGTTAATAATTGGGCATTGGTATTGGCCAAAAAGATCTTTGGTGCACCCCTAGTTAATACTAACAGCTCGATAGTTTTGACTGTTACGTAGTCAGCTAATAGCCTTCATGAGATAACCACAGTGATGACCATGTACTTTCTGGCTTGAAGTATTGAAGTAAATGAAACTTTTTAATTTGGTGTGCATTTCTTTTCTTTTGTTAATATTGAGTTGTAACTTTCTATTTTGTTGTTCAGTGTTGTATCTTGGAGAGTAGTTCTTGGGGAGAGTTTCTAAACTGAGACTGTCAGTTTAGTGGTTAATATTTGGCCTGCAGAGCCCCACCTGGACAGCACTCCTCATTTGCTTTTGCTGCTCTGTGGATCTCTGGGTTCCTTCCTCCATCTTTTGCTTCCTACCTCCTCCCCGGAGAGTGGGGCAGTGCAGCCCAGGGAGACCCCTAGTTACTCAGAAGTTGGCCAGTACCTATGTTATGTTAGTATTTGTTAACACCCCCTCCTCCTCCCTCTTCCCCAAGGTTACAGTCATGAGGTAGAGTTTTTTACCTTGCAGGTTTGGAGGGTGGAAAAGGAGAAACTTTTATTGAGAAATGAGGGGTGGGGTGGGGGGGAAGAACACTAAGCTGCTCGTGTAAATATCTGTAATTGAATACATTATATACTTTCTTTCAGTGTGTTGTACTTCATTCAAGATGGTGCCTTATAACTTCCCGTTCATTATATTCAGCTATATATGATCCAAATGAGAAGGTAAGTTGTAAAATCTTCTGATATATTGTAACATTTAAGTAAGGCTTTCCAGTGTCTCTTCAGTGCCAAAGCTTAAACAAAAAAAACTAAGTCCTTTTCAGGATATTTGTGCAATAACCAGAATTGTTGCAGCTTGTTCATGTCATGCAGTGCCAAAAAACTTTAGGTGCCTATTTTGAGGTACACTTAAAGTTAGGGTGACCAAAAGACAGTAGAAAGAACTCTGCGTTAGCAGTTTGACCAATTAACATTTAAAAAAAATCTAATCTCTTACCTTCTCAAGCAGGGAGAAGAACTTTTTTTTAGAGCTTGTCTGTCTGACTATTCAAAAATGCAGCTGGTTCAATAAAAGGTATCACACACAAAAATTCTTGCTTTTCACATAATTTCTGGACCATCAGAGCTACAACATCATTCTAACACTTCTATGAGATCTTAAAGTGACTTAATTTCTGGTGAATTTAAATGTTTATTACAAGCCTTGAAGCGGTTTCTTAATTGAGACCTTCTCTTTCCTTCCCCTTGTTCTTTTCATAGAGCTACACTAGCAAAGTCCATGAAATGAAGTGCTTAGTTTCCATTCACACGCTAGTTGTTGATCACATAACCACATGTAAGGGGGATAGGGGCTCAAACTTTGTGTGCCTGTGTAGATTATTATTAATGATGCTCAGATATAATATTAAACTAATTAGCTAAGAAGTTCTTAAATGACAGGGCTAAGGAGAAATATTATATATTGCTTAAAAGGATTATGTAACTTTTCTTTCTGGACACAGATGATGAGTTTCAGCATCTGGAACAAGAATCCAATATCTTTCTATTAGTGCATTGATTGCAGAATAAAATAAGTCAAATATTTTTCTAACATTTTGATACTTGATGCGAGTCTTATCTTGCACTATGAAGCAGTTTATTCTTATTCAACTAAATATTCAGGCTGGGGGTTAAGTTTATTCGTAATGTGGAGGACTCCACAATATGAAAACTTCGGAACAGAAGGTTACACTTCTGAAACTGCCTAAAGATTGGGTCCTGAAAGCCTTAGTTTGGATTTTGGATCAGATCCCTTAACACGCAAAGCAAATCACAACCAAAAATAAAGTGCTGGATGTTTTCACTCATAATTGACGTTAGCACAACTTGTATCTGTTTAGCACCTCTAAAACTCAGTTCATATAAAGGATGTCCAGGGATGATTTTAGAATCATTTAGGTCCTGTGTATTCATGCTCATGTACGCATACTTGTGTACTATACATAATTGGCCTCCCTTCACCTTGAACTATACATACGGCTGATAATGTGTAGCTCAGCTTGGCAGGATTTGAGATGAGAAACATAAACCCAATGTACAGTTATCTTGCCTAACTTTGCTGCTTTAAACCCAAGACTGCATTAATGTCCTTTCACTGAGTCATTCCTCAAGGTACTCTATGCAAATGGATTTTTTCCCCCTGGATTTTTGTTGGCAGCTGTGATTCCTGTGGTGGTAACTCTGGAATAACTATAGATATCCTGAAGTCCTACAACGGAATTGAAAATCTGGTGCAGCTAGCTGACCTGGCTATTATTAGATATACCCGAACTCTTGTTCTTACTGACTGCTGACCACTTTGCACATTCTCAATGATGATGGATTTGCATTGAATGCTCAGCATCTAGGCTGAGTATTTTTTTATTTGGAGAAGGGGTGGTGAGATGGGGTTCACCGTTCTCTTATGGTTTATTATTTCCTAGCTTCAAGTGTGATGGGAATGTGGGATCTCCAGGATGGTGAAACTAAATTAGTTCTTTGGCTGTAACTGCATGTGTTTATTTAAATGAGCCTACTCTGCTCTGTCAAGATATGCCTAAGTTGATTTCTTTCTTTTTTTTTTTTTGTGGGAAGGGGAAGAGTGTGCAGGGGAGGACACTGATGACTTCTGAATGTCTGTGACTGTAGAGATGTCAGTGGATCTTTGGTTTTTCTGGTTTGGGGGAAGAGAGAAATCTGATTCCACCTAGGGCAACAGTGTTCACCCTAGTATTTTTAGGACCTCTTCCTCCTTACCTTTTCTCCTTGTCCCCTGTTTTGGTAACACTATCTAGATTTCATAGATGTCATAGACATTAGGGCTGGAAGGGACCTCGGAAGATCATAGAGTCCAGCCCCCCATCTGAAGGGCAGGAAGTCAGCTGGGGTCATAGGATCCCAGCAAGATAAGCATCCAATTTACTCTTAAAGATGTTCAATATAGGTGCTTGAACCACCTCTGATGGCAGGCTATTCCAGACCTTGGGGGCTTGAACAGTAAAGAAATCTAGGGAGCAATGGTAGTGCAGTTTGTGTCCTTTACAGGCATGCTTGCCACTGGGAGAAAAGAAAGTTACAATCTTTTGTTTGAGACTTGGAAAGGGTATTTGAAGTTGGCTTATATGTAAATTGTTGAACTGCCTATGTTGGATAGGGACTTGTGTGGGTGTCTCTTGGGTTTGGTTGATATGATTATGCTAGTAAAAACATTAATGAATGTGTAGCCATCAGTACAGCTTATTCTAGCATGTGAATTTAAAATAAGCCACATCACATAAGCAGTTAGAGTGCTTATATGCTGGAAGAGTACTGCCACTTAACCAACGCTGACATAAGTTGAGTGACAAACTTCTAAATGTAGGCAAAGTCTAAGAGTCCAAAGCCTGGTAGTAAAGCAAAAGACTCCAACTCAGAGTTGAAGAGATTTATACAGGAGACTTGATCATAGTTTCATAGCTCATATGAACTGATTGAGTCCCCCTTTCAGTCTGAATAATGAAGGTGAGACTGTAGTGAGTTCAGGGACTATCTTAGTAGCAGAATAGTTTTTGAAAGTTCTGTACGCAACACAGGCAAACCATAGTCATGTCAATAAAATAAATGTTGACTTGGATGTGTCTCAGAATCCATATTTCTGTCTTTCCTTTCAGACCTTTGAGAAACTCCTCATTGCCAACAGAGGAGAGATTGCTTGCAGGGTAAGTATTTAAGTTCCCCCCTCCACTACCACTACCTCCATTTTTATCTGTGGTCTTTATCTGAAGTCTTTATTTTAAATGTAACTGTTTGTCTTTTAATTAGGTCATCAAAACATGCAAGAAGATGGGCATTAAAACAGTTGCTGTGCATAGTGATGTTGATTCCAGTGCCGTAAGTACTGCTAATTTGGAAAGTTTTTTTTGAAATTCAGAAATCCCAGCTATCTGAATCCAACTGCCAGGCAACCTTGTTTATCATGATAAGCACGCTAGTAACTATGGAATATAGGTATATCCCCTCTCTGAGACAACTGTGTATTTCAGTAGTGTGTGTGTGTTCATGTGTTTTCACTAGGCTGTCCAAACTATAATTGGTTGCTGCTAGGTTGCTGGACACAATTAATGACTCAAACCTTAACTAGAAAGGGTAAAGAGGCCAGGGAAAAGGGGATTAGTTTTGTATATAGGTAAGACGCATCAAAAGCCTGTAGGCTAAGATAGAAGGAAGCCAAGGAGTGGAGCAGCTTCTGATGAGGATTTAAGCATCCTGGAGAAGACCAGGATTAGGGGCTTCTAGCACAAATATTAAGAGGAGCAACAGGAAGTAGAGAGTTTTCTTTTCCTAATGCATATGCAAAATACTGCATGCTACCAATGATGATGAAAATTTTATCACAAAGGAAAGAAGAAGAAAGTGGATAGTCATTATTTAATTCTGACCACCAGCATTTAATTCTGGCTATGTTTTATGGGGAGAGGGATGTGGGAAACAGTGTTTAAAATTTATTTATTTTTTTTTTAGTAGTGAAAAAGGAAGAGGCAAAATGCAACTATATAAAATTACATACGCAGTAATTTTGAGCAGGAGTTGAAAGCTGTTTAGCACAACCTGCATCTTTAAATGGAAGTTGCAGATTAGGTAGATGTGGAGAATAGTCTGCTGTTCCACTACATGTGTTCATCTTGCCGAAGTTCTGATGTACCCTGAATTGGGCCTACAGGCCAGGGACTAAGGAATGGGAATAAATTCTGTAAGTGTGTTGTGGTGGTGAACCGAGGTCAGCAGCTTAGCCCAATTTACAAGTATTAGTTCACTCTGAAAGTAAAAAAAAAAAAAAAAAACCAAAACCAAAAAAAGATCAACTTTTTTTCACCCCCCTTTTTTTGGGGGGGAAACCGGGGCAACAGGTTTTCCCCAATTTAAAAATTTTCTTTCCCCTTAAAAAAAAAAAAAAACCAAAACCAAGAAAAGATCAACTTTATTTCACCCACCATTTTTTGGGGTGGAACACGGGAAGAATAAGATACTTTCAACCAATATTTTTATTTATATAAAGGGTATAGAATTAGTTATTTCCATCACCTTGGTGTGTATATATTAGAGAATGTGCCCAAAATATGAAGCAACTGAGAAAAAAGAAATCCTGCCTTTAAAATTCTTTCCTCTTCAAACAAAAAAAACTAAATGGAATTCTAATAGCAACAAAGACAAGATAGTTAGTAATGAGTAGCCAGGGAGCAATCTTGCTTATAAGGATTTGAATATATACAGAAGAGTGGGTCATGATGCACACTTTAGGGTCTTAAAATGCTTGGCTGATGCTTTAACCACAAAGTTATTTTGGTTAAGGCCAGGAAATAAGGTTCTTTGAGCAATTTGAATGCAAAGTAGGTATCTCTAAAGTCTTAACAGGTTAAATGAATCTTCTTCACAGCAGGATAGCTACTCTCTGGGGGGAAAAGCAGTGGGTTCTGCCAGAAGTTTTAATTAAACAAATTTTTGGGGGTAGAGAGCAACCAGATGTTTCAGATGAGGGCAACCTCAATTTTTTTCTCAAATGGCTGAAAATAGACTTGGGATGAAAGTACCACCTCAATTGTAATGATAGCACAACTGAAAAAAATGTTGCAAGGAAAAGCTAAGGAACTATTGCAGTACCTAACATAATCCGCTAAAAGTTTATGATAAATGAAGAGCAGGCTGACACTAATTGGATCTGAACAAAAGAAGGCATACAATAAAGCAGTGAATGAAATCCAAATTTAATTTGGCATTTTTTAACACAGCAGGGACTCTATAACCATAGAACATAATGAACTGTAAATGACTAGAAAAATCCTATGGGAAAGTAATATAACTTATTTGAGCTCTGGAGTAAAAGATGACTAATCACACCTTAATGCAGTGATTCAGTTTTTTGTCTCTGAAAGTCAAGATATTCCAGGTATTGTCTGTTTCTATATCAAAGTATTTTAAAACACAAACATCTTTCATGTTATCTTTTTTCCATGTGAATTTAGTGTTTATAGTTACTGCCTGTTAGAACATACTTTCCCTTGAGCAAAAATAAAACTGAGAGAGCCCATGCTGCTGCGGCTTTAGAATTTACAAGTGGTTTTTATTAGTATAAAACTATTAAATGATACTCACATACCTCAACATTGCAAGATTGTCTTCTGTGAAAGCGGTGGGTGGTAGGGCTGCGCGAAATGGCTGTGTTTTGATTTGGTTTTGAATTCGGCTCTTTCAGAGGAGGGTGATTCATTTAGGTGTTTTGGATCACTGTCCTGTTTCATTTCAGCTGAATCTCCTCTGAATCTGTTTGGAACGGGCTGCAAGGGAAGCTTCGCACAGCCGTACCCATCAAGGCAGGGCTTAGGTGCAGGGGCTTGGGGCCCCAGTGGGGAACAGGATGGGGTCATGGGTGGCTTGTCTGGGGGAAGGCCACTGCCCTTCATGCAGGCAAGGAGACCCCTGTGCGGATCTCTGAACCCTGTTATACTGGGGTCGCAGGCCAGGGAAGCAGCGCAGAGCAGTGAGCAAGCCTGTTGGTCCCTGCCATGCGACTTGGCTCCACAGGGAGCAGAGATCTGTACTGGGGTCTCCTCACTGCTGCTGTCCACCCCGCGGTGCCCTGGCAGTGTGGGGCTCTGTGGGGTGGGCAGCGGCGGCAGGGAGACCCCTGGCGTGGATCTCTGCTCCCTGCAGAGCTGAGTTGCGTGACAGGGCAGCAATGTACAGCTATTTCCCTGCAAGCCCAGCTCTGAAACTTTGAAATTTTCCAAAACATTTCTGAAATGTTTCAGATGCCTCAGTTTTTTTTTTTTTTGGACATGTTTCTGAGCCTTCCATTTCGATTTGGATTTGGTGTTTTGGGTGCTGAAGCAGCCTGAAACACCTCCAAAATGAAATGGTTGCTGAAATTTCACACGGCCCTAGTGGGCAGCAGGAGAAACTGCGTGTCCTGAAAAGTGTTGCTGACTTCTGTGAATGTCTTCTCAAAAATAACTTTAACTTTTTTCAAATTTTCAAGCAAAAACTTTTTTTGAAGTCTGTGTAATATAACAAGATATAGATCCCGTGGATCCTTTGTTTGTATGCATGCAAACAAATTTTGTATTGAGAGATGCATTGGGATAGTTTTTCCTACAATTTAAAAGAATGCTTTGAAATCCTTGGTTCCTGTTGTCTTTAAAACTGATTAGGAAAAATTTTTTAATGTAGTGGAATCCAGAATTATTTATCAATTGCCCACTATTTTGTGAACAAACAAAGTGTACCAAAGTTAGACATTCAATGGTTTACTGTTGAGATGACAATATTTGTATAGAGAGCAATGCAGAGAGCTGGTAGTAAATGGACTTTAGACATGTAAAAAAAAAATCCAACACCTTCTAATGTAAAACCTGTCTATTCTAAAATGCATACAGTTTTTTTCATATTGAATTGTTACAAAGCAAATGATCTTGTTGTCACAAACTTATTCCAATACTTATCCAGGAAGAGAGCATTCTAGAGTTTTGGGTTTGGATACAACAGTGAAGTATGGGACTGAGCTAGGTTTCTGTATATTAAAAAAAAAAAATAACAAACCAAATCAACAGGAACAACACAACAACAAATAAACAAACAAACTTTAGTGCTAGAGTTGCAGGGATTGACTCTTGGAGTGGAATCTGGTGCCATGAGAAAAGTGCCTAGGCACCTATACTTAGGGTAGCCATACATCCTGGTTTGGCTGGGACACTCCCAGATTCCCAGGCCATTCCTAGCTGGCTGGTCAAAATTCCTAGGCCAGAGTTTGGCAGAGAGGTGGAGTGGCATGGTGCACCAGGCAGATGGACAGGTAGGCACTGCTGCTGCTGTGCAGGAGCCAAGGTGTGCCATGTATGGGTGGCGTGGTGCCTGCTCCAGTCTGCCTGCCTTGTTCCTGCACAGCAGCAGCAGTGCCTCTCCGGCCTCCTGCGTGGCGCACCATGCCACTCTGCCTCCCTGCGAGACTCCAGCTTGGGACTTTTGACTAGTAGTCTGGGACTGGGCTGCAGAATTTGGGAGTGTCCTGGCCAGACCCGGATGTATAGTCACCCTACCTATACTGTGTGTGTGAAGCTGGCTCCCTGCTTGGGGAAAAACAAAGGCACTTCAGATGGGTCCTAAGACAGGAGCATGTCAAGCAAGGAGTTGCCTGTAGCTAATATTTTATCCAAGCAGCTTTTTGA
>NW_017729032.1:126352052-126360122 GCF_001723915.1 Gavialis gangeticus
TGTGGGTGGCGTGGTGCCTGCTCCAGTCTGCCTGCCTTGTTCCTGCACAGCAGCAGCAGTGCCTCTCCGGCCTCCTGCGTGGCGCACCATGCCACTCTGCCTCCCTGCGAGACTCCAGCTTGGGACTTTTGACTAGTAGTCTGGGACTGGGCTGCAGAATTTGGGAGTGTCCTGGCCAGACCCGGATGTATAGTCACCCTACCTATACTGTGTGTGTGAAGCTGGCTCCCTGCTTGGGGAAAAACAAAGGCACTTCAGATGGGTCCTAAGACAGGAGCATGTCAAGCAAGGAGTTGCCTGTAGCTAATATTTTATCCAAGCAGCTTTTTGAAACAGCAGTTCTGGTTTAGTAATTACAGTGGTCCATTCCTCGGAGTTTTCTTGTATCACCTAATGCTTTGCATTGCCCTTGCTGAAGTCATTTTAGTACAGTTCCATAAAATCTCAAATAACATCAAGCAGAAGAATCTGAATTAGCTTGATTCATTAATGGCTCCTGACCTTTCAGGTGGGTTTAAAAAAAATGACTACCCACTTAACACTATATTAAGCTTGCATATGTTACTCTGTATGAAGAGGTGAACTCCTGTAGTCTATTGCCTGTACAGAAAATGATTATTTGTGGCCTAAAACTGACTTAGTGTGTATGTTGTAACACTTTGTCACTGAATGGAAGTGGAGTGAACAGCAGGATGTCAATGAAGCATGACTTGTTGAGTTACTTACTGCAAAAATGTTGAATGCATTGGGGTATTCCTTATCTGGAAGTAGTGCTAATATCGGTAGTGTTCAAGGTTTTGCTACTTACTTCTGCTTTATTTATCCCATGGATAAATATTCAGGGACAAACAACTTCAACAAATGTACAGGTCTTCTCATATAACGTTTAGCCTCATCTTTCATAACATTCATGACATTATTCAAGTTAGAAAGTTTATCCAACTGCTTACTGTAAGATGTTTCATTGGCATGTGTTTTCTGAAAGAGTAGGATTTGGTGCTCGTGATCAAGAAATTAGTATTTGACTTTGTATGGGGAGCTTAGATGCAATATTATGTATTGTTCTATGCTCTGTGGTGGCTTTATGGTGCAGAGTAGTAGTTGGCAGTGTTTTCCAGCTTTGGGTAGGAATGGCTTTTCTTGGGTCCTAGCACTGGCCTGCTTTGGACCCAGCTGCTGCTGCCCTTTTTCCTTGCTGCTGCTTCTCTCTGCCACCTGGTAGGTGAAGCTCATTGTTGCTCGACTGTGCATGGTGTAGTGTAGGCAATGTCCCTGCTTCCAATTACCGCTAAAGCCCCAAGCGCTGCTGACTGGATCTGGCCCACTCGCTGTAGGTTGCAGACTCCTGGTATAGCGAAGTGACCACATAGAACTAGGATAAGACACCAAAATTGCTTTTGCTTGTGACATTTTGGAAAATGCCGTGTTTATTCAAATCTAAAACAACCCTGTATTTATGCCAGCCTGCCCCAATATTTGTATTCTATATATGGAAAATTTATAAATTTGTTATAATTTTCCAGGTATAGACTTCAGTTATTGGATGGTTGTCTTAAATTCATGTCCTCTCCCCTCCCCCTTTCTCATTGCTGTAACAATGAAAGTCTTAACACATATTTAATAAAATAACAGGCTTCTTCCTGCATAATATATGAGTGTGTTGAAGAATGTCCTTTGCATTTTCATTTATTCATTTATTTATGTGTATGTAACTTCTTTACTGATTTGAGGGGCAAAAAAAAAATAATTTTTTTTTAATTAAAAACCAATTTTTTTGCCCTCAAATGAGTAAAAAGTTGCTTTATTTTCATCTACATTTTCAGCTGCCAGTTTCTCTGCTTCCACCAGATAGGAACATGGAAGACAAATATAAAATGTGTGGAAGCACATCTCCACCCTGAGGCAGTTTATTCACTTGGGATGTCCCAAGAGTATCTGACTTACCCCAACCATTTAGTGGTCCAGTGGAACTTCAAACCATTGCAATTTTGCGGCTGCTTCACTGCTGGGGATTGCTTCTCCATCAGGGATCACTTTTTTTGTTCTGTCGTTTGGGGTCCACCCTATGGGGTCCCATTACTACTTCTGTTTGGGTTGCCTATGCAACTGCAGCTCTCTTAGACTGTGTGACCTGCTGAACAGCAGGCTCAGTGATTTCAGCTGTCTTTAAAAGTGGATAACAGATTTGTATCTAAATCACCACAGGGGCTTGCGCTTACAACCACTTACCCTCTGGAAACTTGAGACGTCTTTACATGTCTTCTGGGTGAGGGGGAGCATTTTAATTGGAGCAGCTCTCAGGAGCTTTAATTAAAATGCCCATATTGTCTCATGTATTCAGCATCCCACAGTTCAAAATTGCAATGGGGTGCTTTAAAGCTCGTTCACTGAGCTTTAGTTAAAGCAGCCTGGCTGCCATTTTGAAATGTGGGGACACTGAATATATGTGATACTGAGGCTGCTGGAACATTGGAATGCTCCCCCAGACACTACTTAATCAAGTCTCCTCCAACGCACTCTAATTGGAACACGTCAGAGCAGACTGTGGGTATGTGCATAGATGTCCTTGATGGTTAACTTCAGTGCTATCTGAGGAGTACCTGCTGTCTGGAGTCTTTTCTACTCGTACTGTTTCTGCCCTAGAACTGAGGCCCACCGCGCTGGGAGATACGCAATGATATATATCCAGTAAGTGCTGACTCTTAAATGACATTTGCTTTGTGCCTTCAAATTTCACAGGTTTCGAAAGGTTGTGCCCGTGGACACACAGATCTAACCCACCTTCCCTGTTATATTAGCACATTTACTCCCACACAGTAAAGACAAGAACAAGTAGTTTCCAAACTTTCAAACATGCATGTTATTGAGAATATGCTGGGAAAGAATGCTCAGAGTTACCTTAAGAGACATCAGTTATACATATTCTGCTACGGTTGAGCAGGGTTATATAAACACTACCTTCTGCTATCAAAGCTCTTGTTTCTTGATTATTTTCAGGTAAATATTTGCATTTAGTTAAAAATAACTCACCAGCTCTTTCACTAAGAAAATGGTTAATAACTGGCAATGGTTAGGACTGAATGCTTTTTAGCAGGGTAATTTTTTTTTAAAATTTTTCAGAGAAGTTTTGGAAAAATGACAGATCTATTCAGTGGCATACTATTTTCCTTTTCCTTCCCTCTTTCAAATGGACATTTATCCTGTTCATTTTTGCTGGACTGTGTTCTCTTCCTTCCCCTGTCCCAGGAGCAGAAGGAGAAAGAGGATAGCTGGGGGGAGAAGAGCAAGGGGTGGGGAGGAAGGCACAGGAAGTGGGGACAAGACAGGGGGCAGGCTGCAGATTTGTTAGTGTGTTTTTTTTTTTTTTTTTTTTTTTTTTTTTTTTTTTTTTCCCCTCCCCCTATGCACTATGCTTTGGCCCTTTGGGTTGCTCAGACTCTAACATTAAGTTATGTTATGAGACTTGGGGGCCATTATTGACCACAAGATGAACATGAGCCTGCAATGCGATGCTGCGGCTAGTAAAGTGAGCAAAACGCTGGCTTATATCCATAGATGCTTCTCAAGAAAATCCCGGGATGTCATTCTCCCCTTGTACTGAGCCTTGGTGAGGCCGCAGCTGGAGTACTGGGTCCAGTTTTGGGCCCCACAATTCAAAAAGGGTGTGGAGAAGCTTGAGAGAGTCCAGAGAAGAGCCACGCACATGATCGGAGGTCAGGAAAACAGACCTTACGATGACAGGCTGAGAGCTATGGGGCTCTTTAACCTGGAAAAGCGCAGGCTCAGAGGTGAACTGACGGCCACCAAAAGTTTATCAGAGGTGACCACCAGTTTCTGGGGGAATGCTTGTTCACCAGAGCGCCCCAAGGGATGACAAGGTCGAACGGTTATAAACTACTGCAAGACTGTTTTAAGCTGGACATAAGGAAGAATTTCTTTATTATCCGAGCCCCCAAGGTCTGGAACAGCCTGCCGTCGGAGGTGGTTCAAGCACCTACACTGAACACCTTCAAGAGCAAATTGGATGCTTATCTTGCTGGGATCCTTTGACCCCAGCTGACTTCCTGCCCCTTGGGCAGGGGGCTGGACTCAATGATCTTCCGTGGTCCCTTCCAGCCCTAATGTCTATGAAATCTATGAAAATCCACATTTTTCCATGATTTAAATGAAACACTACAATAGGCAGACAGGTAGATATAATGGCGTTTCATTTAAATCATGGAAAATGTGGATTTGGGGTTACTTTTTTTAAAATTGAAAACTGAGAGGGTTCTTTATATTGGAGAAAACTAGAATCCTTGCTCATAAGACAAAGAAGTGGATAGGGAGACATTTCAAAGTTTAATTTTAATGTGATTTTTATTTTCTTTTAAAAGAAAAGGAGGGCAAAGATCACCCTTTACGAAGCCCGAGGAATCAGGTTGTGCATAGGGAGAATTCTGAGAGGCTGAATTTACAATCATATTAGGTACCATAAATGTTTACTGTTTAGTTCTCCAAGTACCTATTGTGATCCCTGGTTTATTTATGGCCTTCAGTTACTAGACCCACATGAAAAGGAATGCTTAATTCCTCCCATATCTTTATATATTCCAGGCAGCCATGGACCCATTCCCAGGGCACGTATGGGTTGACTAAACAGACATCCTGACATAACTACCCTAGTGGGGCTGTCACTGCCCCAATTCCCAGATTGGCTCCCGGCTATATCTGAACAGACAGAACTATATAAATATACTTATATATACAGATATAGATATGAATAAAATCACAATGTTTTATTGATATATTTACAATTTTTAAAGCAATCGGAAGCCTATCAGTGCCTTAATCATTAAATAAATTCTAAATACCTATACATTTTTGGCATTTGATTTTGGGTTTGTTTTTTAATCATGGAAAATCAAAGCTTCCCTGCCACCTTTTGCACACCAGCACATGGGTTCAGCTGCGGCTGTCCTCCTCATTGCTTTACGGCACTGAGCAGCCCTGATACGCCAGTGCCCTGCCCCTGCCTGTGCTGCTGCCCCTCCCTCTCAAGCCACAACCCCTACCCTGCCCTCCAGCCCTGCCAGCACCCTCACTCCTGACCCACAGCCCCCTGGCCCTGCTGGTGCTCTTCTTTCCCTAACCACAACCCCCCGGTCCCTGGGCCATGCTGGTACCTCCTGCTTCCAGTCGTTCTCCCCCCACTACCTCAAGCAGCTCCCCACAGCCCAGTCCAATCAGTTGGCAGACTGGATCTGGCCCACGTGCCGTATTTTGGCCACCCCTGTTCTATAGGATACCTATGGCACCTCTTGCCTCATAGAGGCTTATTTCCTCAGAGACTTCAAAGACTATGTCACTTTTAACATTATACCAATTTTTCACTTGGGAGCAGCTGTCTACTTACAGCACACAAAATTGGTTTGGAATAACAACTTTTAATAGTTAACAACATATTTTTACCAAAGATGACGGTTTGGCATTTGCCTTAAACCTGCATACACTTTTAGGCACTACCTTTGGCCTTGAAACAGGCATGGGGAAGCTGGGCTTGTTTACCATGGATTGTAACTTTTTGATATATATCTTTTAATTATAGTTTTTAGCAACGTAAGACTGTGGCAAAGTGTGGGAAAAGGAATATCCACATACCAGCTGTTTCACAAGTCTCCAGCCACAGAAGTATTTGGGACTAAGTGCCAAATGTGGAAACCATTTATAGAGGAAAAGTTAAGATTGCTAACTTTATGCTTCTAGTGCTGACACATGCCATCACAGCCAAGAAATCAGATACAAAGAGAAGCTGTGAGCCCAGCCTGTCAATAAGAGAAGGACTGAAAGATTAGCCATAATAGGCCGAGGAGAGAAACAGCGAGAACATACAGAGGTGCCAGTAGACAGGACTACGAAAACAGTTCATTGAGCTTGTACTCATGACATGAGGTGAACCACCAAGGATCATCTGATAACAGGACCTGTCATGCCAGATATCAATGGGCTGCATGCCAACATGTGACACTAATAATCTGTGTGATGGTGAGTTTGATATGTATGGACCTGATAGAGCTTCCTCAGCTGTCACTTCCTTCTACATCCCCATATGAGCAATTATCAAATATTAACATCATGAGAGAATCTAGTTCTCAGTCCCACACTGTGCTGACTACTGTGCTGATATAGGTGCAGGCACAATCTCTAAATTGTAAATATTACACAAGTGGGCAGGAACTTGCTGCAAATCAACTGTTCCATGGTAACTGTATGTGCCTATGCTGATTCTGAGGTTAGTTTTGTCTCCCAACATAAGCACTATGTGCACACTTTTTCACAGAGTAGGGAAGAAAGCAGACATCACATTAGATGCAGGTCTTGAAAAGGTGTTCCTCAGGGAATACTACAGAGTACCATTACCAGTCAGTTCAAGAAGGGAATTTATGTAGTAAGGATGGGAAAGAGGAGATATACCCCCCCTACTAAAAACCGCCCAAATCCACTGGTTGCAGCCCCATGCCTTGCCAACAACACGTATCAATAGCCTAATACATGTGTGGCTGTCCCCTTGAGCCATTTATAATGGTTTGGAGAAGCATAGGTTTAAAGGCACCACCTTCAGCAATCAGGGTTTTACTTCATTAGCATTACTACAGCCCATATTTGCCTGCTTCTCAGAAATGGCAGGATAAGCTACTTGAAAACCACACCTGTCACTCCAATCTATTAAATTTTTGGTACAACTGTTCTCACTTATTTCTTTGTACAAGATAGTATAATTAGACCACAGGTAGCTCTAGGGCAGTTTACCTTAGAAATATACTTGCAAACAATTACCTGGTTTCTCTCTCAGTAATCAGTCATGGGTAGGTATGTGGGTAACTATCTTCCTAAACTAGAATTTTAATTCGTACCCTAATATTGTCAGGAGATACTGCGCAACAAAAATGAGCACTTAGCAGGAGTAAACTACTGCTGCTCTGTCCTAGTGAAGCAGACACTGTACAATAATGGCCAAAGTCTCCCCCTTACAAAAATGAAGTAGAATTAAAATGAGAACAAACTTGTAATTATGGAAGGTTTTTGATAGAAAAGAATAGTAAGATAACATATTACATGGGAAGGCAAGAATGAAGGTTAAGTTTCCTAGACAACAGGAAAGGAGAAAGGACTATAGCAATAAAACATTAATTCTACTTCCTGTATGTCACACAAAAGAAAAGAGGGGTACAGGCGAAACTGTACAAATGTCTAATTGGAAAAATGAAGTGCTGGTGGGGGGTGTGCCTGAGGAAAAATAGGTAGCCAAACAAGCAAATGAAAAGGAAGGGTCATGACGAAGGGCTTCTTTTTAAAATTTTATTTACATATATCTAGGAATAAGGTAGGACATAACCATACACAGGACCAAGAAACAGATAATATCTTAAATATACGCTAACTGAACAGCTAGCTAAGCTAATGAGCCCACCTAGATAAGTCTTTCCAAGTGGGGACAAATACTGTATTTCCTTGAATCGAAGACGAGGTTTTCTCTCTTAATCAGCATGTGGGAAAGAGTTTGACCTCTTGGATTCCTAGTCTCTTGACAGTTCCAGGCAGTGGATCAGCTCTGACTTTGCCCCCAGGATGATTTCATAGATTTCATAGACATTAGGGCTGGAAGGGACCTCGGAAGATCATTGAGTCCAGCCCCCCACCCGAAGGGCAGGAAGTCAGCTGGAGTCATAGGATCCGAGCAAGATAAGCATCCAATTTACTCTTGAAGGTGTTCAATGTAGGTGCTTGAACCACCTCCGATGGCAGGCTGTTCCAGACCTTGGGGGCTCGGACAGTAAAGAAATTCTTCCTTGTGTTCAGCCTAAAACGGTCTTGTAGTTTATGACCATTCGACCTCGTCATCCCTTGGGGCACTCTGGTGAACAAACATTCCCCCAAATACTGGTGGTCACTCCTGATAAACTTATAAATGGCCATCAGATCACCCCTGAGCCTGCACCTTTCCAGGTTAAAGAGCCCCAAAACTGTCAGCCTGTCATCGTTAGGTCTATATTCCTGACCTCCGATCATGTGCGTGGCTCTTCTCTGGAC
>NW_017729032.1:126360133-126376956 GCF_001723915.1 Gavialis gangeticus
TGAGATGGAATAGAATTAGCTTGTGCATTGAGGATTGCTCTCTTGAGGAGGAACCACTCTTCCTGAACTCCCCTCTCCCTGGGGTCGTGATCCCTTAGAGCCTCACTGACAAGCTTCCTGAGCTTGTCAAAGTTGGCTTTCCCAAAGTCAAGGACTTCAGTGTTGCTGACTGACCTGCCAGCTTTACGACAGATGGTGAAGGTGATCAGCTCATGGTCGCTGTCACCCAGCTTCCCATCGATCACTAGGTTGCTGATTAGGTCATCCCCAGTAGCCAGTACCAGGTCGAGCAGCGCTTTACCTCTCGTGGGCCCGTAGACTTCTTGAGTCAGGTAGAGGTCATCCACACATGATAGGAAGCTTTGTGACTGCTCGGATTTTGCTGAGTGATCCTCCCATGAGATGTCTGGGTAGTTGAAGTCACCCATGACATCCATGGTCCTGGAGCATGTGGCCTCAGCCAGTTCCCAGGCGAACTCCTGGTCAAGCTCAGGACTTTGGGTGGGAGGTCTGTAGTAGACTCCCACCGTTGTGTCCCCTGTGCCGTGTTCCCCACGGATTTTAACCCAGAGGGTCTCCGGCTGTCTACCCTGGTTGCCAATATCAGCTTGCAGGGACATGTAGCTTTCCTTAACATAGAGAGCTACACCCCTGCCCCTTTTATCTACTTGGTCTCTCCTGTACAGGGTATAGCCGTCTATATCTGTCATGGGTGGAGTCCCACCAGGTTTCTGTTATCCCTATGACATCATAATTATTTGCATTAAGCAGGAGGACGAGCTCCTCCTGCTTATTCCCCAAGCTCCTGGCAGGCACGTGTCCCCTGGGGGCTCTTGCCTTGCCTACAGATTGTACCGGGGCTGGGGTAGGGGTGGGCTCCTTTAAGTGCCTTGGCCTGCTGGCTTTGCAAGAGTTGCTCAGTGGGTCAGCTGTGGCGGTTGTCCCCCCATCCCCCAGCACGCTTAGTTTAAAGCCCAGTGGAGCAGTTTAGCCAGTCTGGCTGAGGAGAGCCTTCTCTCCAGCGGAGAGAGGTGGAAGCCATCTCTTCCCAGCAGCTCACTGCCTCTGTCACCAAAGAGTGGGATTTGGGGTTATTCTTTTAACTGAATACTGGCTTGGTGGTTTCTGTTTTAAATTGGAGAAAACCAGGAACCCTGCGTATGAGATTGCTATTGGTTTAACTCTTGTATATTACTTTGAGTAAATCCTTGATTTTACTATGATAACCAGGGATCCTGGTTTTCCATGATAAAAAAATTGCAAATTCTCTGATAAACCTCAAAACCTGTGATTTTAAAATTAAAGACCCCCCCACACACACTGAACCCCCTCTGCCCTGCTGGAGGGGGCCCCAGCTGTCAGGGCTATTGGACCAGGGACCCAGGTCTGCATTTCCCTGCCCCCAACAGAAGGCAGTGGCTACTGCAGCAGAAGGAGCACGAGCTGGCTTACCCCTTGCTGCGGGCTTGGGTGGGGCTGGTTCTCAGCCCCCCCCCCCAGCCCTGATAGAGGTGGCCCTCAGCCCACTGCAAGCTGCACCTACCACACAAGCTCCAGGAGCAAAGAGTGAGCCTGAGCTGAGCTGTGGCTTACCGGGAGTCTCAGGCCCTGCCCTTTTCCCATCCCTCTCCCCCTCTGGGCAGGGCTGGGGGTTTCCCGCTGTGTTTGCAATCAGCTCTTGCAGGCTGGAGCTCTACCAGGTTACAGAGCTCTTTGCAAAAGGGGGAAATCCATGGGCTTCTCTGCCAAAAGGGCAAATCCATGTTTTCCCTGATAAAAATGGGAAATCCATGGTTTTCTCCGTTTTTTCCGTGGGAAACGGAAAACCTGGATCCTTGATGATATTGAGGCTATAACATAACTTAATGTTAGAGTCTGAGCAACCCAAAGGGCCAAAGCATAGTGCATCAGGTGTCAGTTATTTTTGTTTCTTATCATATTGTAACTTGAAATAACTGGAGTTAGCTTGATTGAGCTATACCTGGGTGTCTTCAGACCAGGGGTGGGCAAAGTGCAGCCCGCGGGCTGAATTTGGCCTGCAGTGGACTCCCAATTCCCAGTGGCCCCTGCCTGTGTTGCTGTGGCTGGTTTCCATGGAGACCAGGAGGGGTTGAGCTGTGACAGCGCCGGGCCGGGGTTTCCATTGAGACTGGCCAAAGCAGTTTTAACAGGGTACATGGCTGGGCGGGGAGCTGCTCTGGGGCTGGGGCCGGGATTTTGCGCTGGTGACAGCATGGGGTGGTGCTTTAATTTACTGGAAATGAGTATTTGTTACCAACATAAAATAAATGGGGGTACTTTGGAAAGGCATCGATTGCATATAACAGTTGAGTTTTGTATTTGCTTTTGTTCTTTTGGTGAAGAACATGGATTACTATTCATGAAGACTGTCACTAATTACATTCTTCCTTTTTCTAAATATTGTTTTTTGTGTGATGTATTCCATGAGATTTGTTACTTTATTATAAAACCAGTGACCAACTTCTAAATGTACAGTATTTTTAACACTTTATTTTGCAAACATCATTTATCAAGGGTCACTTTAAATTAAAAAGCTATTGAAATCTTAATTCTGTATGAATATATTATATGATTATGGCTGCAGTAGTTCATTTGAAGGTGCTTGACTTGATTTCTTTTACTCTGTTTCCCACATTAAGGAAAGTGGGTTGTTATTGAACTTCAGACATGGTTTTTTGTTTTAACTATTAGATTAAAAAAGAGGAAAAGTTTTTCATGTTATATCATGAAATTCTTTATAGAACATAAATCCCAAAATTAAATTTATTTTGATTTATGAAAGGAGTTGAATTTTTAAAGATTTAATTGCTTCAAAACTTAGCAAATACCTTACAGAAAAAAATAAGAACTAATATATGTAAGTGTTGTTTTTCTGATTTTGTATTTCCTGAAAAACATATTTGCCTTGAATGTTATGATTAATAAATCTTAAATTGTACAAGGTCTCTGTGCATTTTGAATAGGAGTACCAGCTATTTTGTGTACGTGAAGCATAATTAAAAAGACGGAGAATATTTTGGGGATTTTTCATTGCAGTAGAACTGTGAGGTTCTTCATTGTATAATAATCAGATTTGGTATTAACATTCAGATTTTGATTTTTTTCCCATAATGTACTTGCTTTAAGAAACCTGCATTTCACTTCCAGTTCTTAAACATTCTTGAGGACTGTTAAATTCTAATATTAATCCTGAAATTTGGTTAAGCAAAGTCACAGCAAAAGAAAACAAGGTTTCATTTAAGTGGCAGATCTCAAGAGGTGCAAGCAGCTGGATCAGTAAGTATTGTGAACTTCTCTGTCAAAGTGGCACCGCCTATGCTAGGTTGTAAACATTTTCACAATTTAATTTTATTATATTTACATTTGGGGAAAAAACTTAGTAGCTGTAGTAACTTAACAGTAACTTAACAGTTTTATGTCTTTGTCTTTGTCTATGTCTTTATCTAGAAGTATAGACTGGTTGTTGATCACATAAAGCGGTAAAAGTGTAATGTGTATATCTGGCTTAACTGTTATGGCTGAAGTTATAGAAAAAGGCAGCACGTGTGGCTAAGCTAGGAATAATATAAATGCAACCAAACTACTTCAGCTTTAACACTGGATGAAACTGTTAAAGTTGGAGCAGTTTTGCTGTATTTGCATAACAGCTCGTCCATGCGTAACAGTTAGAATGTAACAGGTGCTGCCTCTTTAAAATGGCTGTAATGTGTGTCCATACCTTGTATGTTCCTGTAGCTATAGAAATGGGCTAATTGGGCATTTTTACATGTGCTCCAGGGGTTGGGGGGGTGGCACTCTAATTAAAGCGCCACAGCATCTTGTGCATCAGCATCCCCACGCTTAAAAATGGTGGCAGGGGTGCTTGAACTATAGCTTATTCAATGAGCTTTAGTTCAAGTGTCCCCCACTGCCATTTTTAAGCATGGGGATGCTGATACGTGACATGAATGACGCTGCTGGAGCATAGTAATTAGAGACCCAGATGCTGACCCAACTGGGCAGCCAGCCAGCCCTTCCCAACTCCCTTCCTACCTCCCTCACTATGGGGGCTTCAATCCCCACCCCCCTGCTGCCAGATCTACCTGTGAGGAGCTGGCCTCTAGGCTGCCATGTGTCCATATGCATGTGTGAATATGGCGTTTCATTTTAATTGCAGAAAAATGTGGTTTTTGGGTTACTTTTTTTTTTTAATTCGAAAATTGGGGATTTTTTAAATAGGAGAAAACCAAGATCCTCGTTCATTATACAGGCAAGCATACATGCCTCTATTCTTTGCACCAATATTTTCCCACCAAAAGAAACTTAGCTGTTGGTCTTTATACAGGAGAAATAACCATGCCTTTTTTTGAAAGCTCACAGACTTTGATAATAAGCTCTTAAAAATAACAAATGGTACTTTATGGATCTAATGAATAGGACTTCTGTTTTGTTTTTAACCAAAAGGAAAGGTAACTAACTCAATTATACTAACTGTTTTTTGTCATCTTAGAAACTCTGTCATTTTGAAACCTGGTTATTGGAATGACTCTTGCTGGGCTGTGGGTTCTTTTGTACCCCTTAAATTTTCACTTTGTTCCTTTTTATTGTTCCTGAAGACGCAACAATTTAGCAAAGTGTGGTTTTGGGTTTTTTTTTTCTTTTCTTTTTTGTTGTTGTCTTTCATAGTCCTGTAGCCCTGGAAAGGGCAAGCATTGAATTCACAGACTAGTGAGGATGTCCTTAATGATGCCCTTATCTGGAGACGAGAGTCCAATTTTTGCCTTCCAATTTTCTGAAATTAGACTTGTTTACACTTAGACTTGTTTACATTTAAACTTTCCAAGCTGAGGAAAGACAGGTTCATTTAGTATATCTATCTGGTCTCAATGACTGGTTTGGCTCATAATACAAAGTTTGGACAAAACTCAATGATTTTAAGTCTTACTAAAGAAAAAAATGCAAGTTTATTCTGAAATCCAGTTTCAAGTATTGTGTAATACAATGGCACTAAAACTATTTAATTCCATACTTTAATGGTACTTCTGTAATGCTGTTTAACTTTTGCTGTATCACTTGTGTGAAAACAGTGTGACTCAGACTTGCTCAGTATTGTAGAACAAGGATAGCCAACTTGTGTTACATGTGCCACAAATGACACAGGTAGCCTCTCTGTGTGGCATGTAGCAGATCAGGGAGGGCACAGGCAGTAGAGCTTCAGATTGGTCAGGAAGAAGAAAGTAAAGCAGCAAATTGGGTAGGGAGCGCAGGGCTGGGAGCAGAAAACAGAGCAGCAAATCTGGCAGTGAATGGGGAGTGGCACCCAAGCAGGGTGTGGGGCTGGTTTGTGGCACATCTGTCAAAAAGGTTGACCCCCCCCAACTGTTTTAGAGTATATCATTTGGGGTTCTCCTTGAGACACATTAGCTAAAGAAGAGTTTGCAACTTGCGGGCTGTTCTGTGCAACACCATAGGAGAATGTGTGAATAACAGATACAGGCTTGTATGAAGCCCTGCTCCCATTTCGGGAAAGTCTAGAACCACGTGTGTGGCACCAGGTCCAGACTCTGTGCCAGATAGACTCTGTATGCTGCATGTGGTGTGTGTGCTTTTTTCTCTTTTTTTAAAATCTCTTTTCTTGTTTCTTCCCATTGGCATTGTATTGTTTAAAACTCACCTCCACAATGATGTCTTATTCCCTCCTGCTGTGATCCATTTCACTCATTAAAATTGTCGTCTTATTTTCTTACGTTTTGTCATACAATTCAACATGAGGTATACCACTCTCTGGAGATTCGCAGATTGTGAAAAGTGCATTACTACAGTTAGTCCTATTTAAACATCCATGAGATGTCATTTTTATTTTCAGTTCTCCAGCCTTACATTAAACTTTTACAACAACTTCATATGCCACTTTGTACAAATGGACCTTTGCCTGCATAGCCCTCATTTACCTGATAAGCCTTTACCTCTGTGGCAAATCTGATGCACTAAGCTCTTTCATCTTTCTATATGCTTTCCTTACTCTTATTGGTTCACTTTACTGGATTTCAAGCCCAAGTGCAGGTGAGCTTATAGTTGACATAATTCGACATGTGGGACAGGAGTGTAAATTGGTGACAGTTACAGACCTGGAGTAAAGTAGTGTTCCTCCTGTGCTGAGTTCTTCCATGAATAATGCTTGAACTGCTAGCTACAGCTGTTATCTACCTGGAAATTAGCCATTTTCTTAAGGATGAAAGATTATGATGTGGGGAGGGTGAACAACTGATTTGCGGTAACTGATGGGCCAGATGTTTCTGGACAGGTACTGACTTATGAAATAGGGAACATTGTTATGATCTCATTTACTAATAAGTTGGGATCTACCTAAATCGTGCTGAAAGTGCGCTGTGCAGTGGCTCCTTTAATTTTGCTCTTTTTGCTTTGTGTCCCCTTTCTGCTGTTTGGCCAAGGGACTCTGGCTGCCCCACTGCTCACTCCTGATTGTCTGGGATGCAAAAAACATGGTTTTAAATATGCTGTGGTTTTTGCCTCATGTCACTGATTGACTGAGGGGCCCTGGTGACCCTGTCGCTTGCTGCTCATTGGCTGGGAGGCAAAAACTGCAACATATTTAAAACCACAGTTTTTGCCTCCTGGCTGATCCTAAACAAACAGTGAGTGGCGGCCTTGCTGGAGTCCCTTGGCTAATCAGCCGGGGTTGGCAGGCTGGCGAGGGGGAGGCAATAAAAAGAGCAAGATTAAAGGAGTTGCTGTACAGTTCACTTCTGGTGAAGTGTAGGTAGATCCCTGCTAATAAGGAAGGGTAGATGCCAGACTCTTGGCTACTTGCATGGATTCTTTGAAAATTATTCAACTGCCATGATGCAAACTGGGCAGCAACACTGAAGTAGGGTTTGTCTGCTCTTCTGCCTTGGGGAATTCACACTCTTCCTCTGCCTGCAATCTTCAAAGCTAGTATTATAGCTGCCTTTCAGAATTTGAGTATTTTATATTGTTTTAAAGTGAACTTTGAAAGTTTTAAACAAGTTAAGTATTATTAATTTTAATTGAAAATAAATGAGACTTTAAAAAATATGTTTGGGACTTGGTTCCTGTTTAACATCATAAAAATGAATTGTACCTCTTTTAGGCATGTTTTTTTTTTCTTTCTGTGTATGTACACATGTTAAAATGTATAGCTATATATATGACTTACCATGTTAAAACAAAAAGCCAACAAAATTCATGAACATCTCTGCTGATAGCTGCATCTTACCCAGGTGGCCTGCTGTTTGAAATATGACTCCTGGTGTGTATTGTACTCTTAGCCTTAGGATTCAATAATGAGATTGAGTGGTATCTTGCATGAGCACTCCTGGATGATTGACAGTTAGGTGATGTGAATCATCATTTATCAAGATATTATCGTGCCTACCCTTGATAATTTCTCCCTGCTGTCTAGGGAGGTGGTGAGGACAAAGATGACTTTGTGATGTCAAAGTAATTAGTGTTTGTTGGTTTCCAGCTGAACAAACTGGAAGCTAATGATCAGGTAAATGAAGATAGAGTGCATTAGTGCAGATAGAGGTGCAAGGGCCTTAGGGAAGAGCTTATCAAAATTTCATGGGGGTTATTTGACTGTCTCGTGTCCCCTAAATGTTTATTTTATTAATTTACTTGCAAGCAGTATGTAAAGTTCTAAAGCAAGGATACTTCACACAATATACTTTATTTTTATGGCATTTGTTCATCCTCTGCTTTTTGGGTAAAAGTGGCATTTAAAGAAGTCTTACTGTCCTCATAAAATCTGTGTACTGATGTCTGTCCAACGTATGTGATTTCTAGTAAAATGGCATTAAAAGAATCGTATTTATTGGTTGTGATGGATGTTTGTATGAAAAAATATTGAAGATCATCTGCAACTCCTGCTTTTCTTTTCTTTCCCCCCTCCACCTCTCATTCAGTCATTTCTAATTTTAAATATTTTGCATTGCTTGAACCTTGCATCTGCATAAATATCGTAAAATGTCCCAGTGTCTATTGTAGCCTGCATCTGCAGTGTCACAGCAGGTACTTCATAAGGATAGTGGTTTGCTAGTGCAATTTAAATGAAATGGGATATATGATTAATTCATTATTGGAATATTTTTATAAGCTAAAATGTTCATTGTGTATGTACACCTATCATAATGTTTCACATGATACTGGTGTTACAAAACCAGCTGAATGTAATTTCTTAGATCTTTTAATTCATTTTGTGCTGGCTACAGTGTGATAGACTTAACATGGAGGGAGGAATTAATCATATGTAATGTGCGATTAGATAACACTTCAATCAGTTAATTACAATTAGCTATATCTATCTTACATAAAGCATTATCTGTCTTTAGTGGTTGCTTTAAAATTATTAAAATGTCTTAAAATTTATTCATACTCATTTATCACCAGGTAGGTATTAATAATATGCCAGCTCCTAAATTTCTTCATGAATAATAAAAATTATCTATGGTGGACTGTATAATAAGACTCGAACAGCATTTAAATAATTGTAAGCATAGATTCACAATTTTCTCACCAAGGTTTTATTACTTGAAGCACACTGCAAAATCGTAGCGTGGACTAGAATTTAAATTTACAGCTTTTCCTGTATGTTTGTATTTTACTTTCTTGAGTCCCTGTTCTCCCCTTCTTTGGTGAAAATGGGTAGGCTAGATTCCCTGGAAGGAATTTGTCCACATTAATATGGCTCATCAGAGACATTATATTTAATTGGAGAGCCTGCGGTATAGTAGCAGGAGGCTGAAGGGAATTATTTAGCATTAGCAATGGCTCGTCTGGGAGTTGTGCACTAATCAAGGAGCTTGTGTGTTAACTGTGGGGATGATGGGAATTATGACGATTATGACATGTTAGCACATGTCTGTATGAGAACTGGACAGGCAATGAGTTAATCAAGAAGTATATTAAGTGGCTCCCATGCTGGTTCATTATTACTCTGTATAGTGTCTGTCAGGTTGTGTATTTTTAAAAAAATGGACAAAATCAAATTGATGTTTCTGCAAGTAAAAGTAGTTACCATTTTTAACAAAGAAGTCTTTTCTTCCTGCTTTTGAAGCCTGAATATTCTGTACATGCAGTGCTAAGGGAATGTAAGTGGATTTTGGGGTTTAAAAAGGCTTCCTTTAGAAAGGTGTTACTTCAGTCTTCATTTATTTTGTTATTTCTGTTCAAATATGTTATCCAAATCTTTGCTTTCCGGGGCTACAAAACATGTTTTCTGCTATTAAAAGGTTTAATTAGAAAATAATATTTGTTTTTCCCACTTCTTTTTAAAAATAGAAAGCAGTTCATACATTTCAGCAAACTATTAATATTGAACACCTGGTAGCTTCAGACAAATGGAAGCGTTAATCTTTTCCACCATCAAAATGCTTCAGACCTTGCAAAAAATTTCCCCTTAGCTATAGTGGGTGGTCTGTTTATATGCCAGGTAGACCCATCCTGTGCCCAGCATGGGCAGAGGCATCCATTTCATATCTGTCGTGAAACTATCAGTTAGAAATGCTAGAAATATACATGTTTCTAGGAAATGGAACTAATAAACTGAGTTCATTTTAAAAATAAATTGAAATGTTGCACAAATCCACAAGCAGACTGGATTATATCTATAGGCAAACTTATCTTAAAGTTACTGTACAGATGAGCGCACACAATTTTTTTTATTATTGTAAGCACTGCCAAATTTAATAAAACTTTCTACCAAACTGTGACCTTCATGTATTAACTTAATTAAAGCAGTATCATGGATAGTACTCAAAGTGTTAACCTGTAGGTGGTGGTTATTGAAATCCATTATCTATGGAGTCAGTATTAGTGGTCAGCAGCATCAGAAGTAAAACTGCAAGTAAGACACTCCCTTGGGTGCTGTGAGCTCAGCAGGTTAAACTGTCAAAGCTTCTTAAAGGACTGATAGTTAAACCCCCTGGAGTTATAGGTAAACCAATCATTTGCCGTCAGCAGGGAATATGACTTTATTTAGCAGGGAGAGAAAAATTAAATGCTAACAGGAAAGGGGATTTAGTCAGAAGCCTCCTATATGCAATATTGTGTTGTGTGTACACTGTGTACCTTGGCAAGACTCTCTTAGAATTCAATGTTTCTTGTTTTTTTTAAACAGGAAATGAGTTAATTAAAGCAAAATTTTATAAAGCAAAGAGATTGAATAAGCTGTATAGTTAAATCAGATATGATTTATTTGGAATTTGGAAGCTTATGCCCACTATAAATGAGGAGGAAAGATTGTCTTTCCCTTTCTTCCCTCCCCCTTAAAAAAAAAAAAAAAAAAGTGGAATAATTGTCAATATCTAGAAATACTTATTTACATGAAACTGTCATAAATGTGCTGACTTTTTGTGTTTAAAGTTAAATGAGAAGAATTATGCATTTTAAATTTAAATGGGAAGAATTTTTGTGATGTCCTTTTATATTGGACCAACAGTATAGTTGGGAGAGTTATTGGAAAAACTTTTGGGCATCAAATACCCTTCCTGAGGTCTATATGAAATTAAATAAATGGATACTGTACCACACTGTTCCTATTTTTATTACATTAAATATATTTTTCTTATTAAATACAAACCATACATGGGGATTCTAATACAGGTAGTTGTATTACTGAAACCTTTGTATTTTCCAGAATTGTTGTTCATTCTTTCCTATAGTAATACAGTTGCTTCATTTTCCTGAAGTTTTCTTCTTTCCTCTTCCTTTGCAGAAAAAAGGAAAAAGTTATTTTCTCACCCTACATTCGTTGTGGTATTAAAAGGGCCTCTGTGAAGCTGTGAGAATAAAACTTTTCACTAATATGTATGAAGTGGGGCTTAGCTCATAGTTTTGTTGTAACTGTTTATTAAGAATTATTTTAAGCTCTAAAAATCTCATCAGTTACCTACTGAAAACAGTCTGAGTAAAATTGTGCGTGTATGTATATGGGCTGTTTTGGTACTGTTTAAGAGATTTATTTTTTGTGATGCTAAATGAGTATTTTCATTTCTTAATCTTAGCCATATAACCTCTAATTTGGCTTAGAGAGAAAAAAATGATTAATTTTGAGTTCTGTATCAATGAGGTGCTTAATCACTACTTCAGACCACTTGTAGTTTGATGTAATGTTTCTGAAGATAGTGTAGCCACACCAGAATAAGTCTGGTGCAGTGCAATGGCTTTGACCTAAGTCTGCCAAAGGGAACATTTATTTTGTGGAAGGTGTCAAAAAGCTCTGAGCCAGGACATAAGGGTGGAAACTGGGGTTTGTAACAAACTGTCCATTGACTGATAACTCTCTCCTTCGCTCCAGTTGTCTTTGTGGGCTTTTTATCATGATTAGAGATTCAAAGATTTAGAGATGATGTAATTGCCATAAAACCTTTTTTTGTGTGTGTGTGTTGGGGGAGGGGTTGAAAGATGAGAAGGTTTCTTGTAAGGCACCGTTGGTAATGTAGAAAGGGTTGATATCATGGTATATCTGGTCTCTTCTTGTGTGGTTTAGTGTCCATGCTAAACTTGCCTGAAGCCTGTGCCAGTAAGTCAAGGGCCAGGATTTGGAGAGCAGAACGGGACCAGGGATCCTTTTGCTCTCCCACCTTTGTGTACATCACAGGATCATGCACAATCTGGCCTAACATCTGAAGTTATGATAATGATCAACTATTAATCTTTACAACTAGTTCACTAGCATCCTATTCTAAAGCAATTGCACACATCTCTAGTACCCACTTGCTCATTTACTTTAAAGTCTTCAGAGACGTGACCATTTATGTTCAGCAGCATAGTATGGCATGTAAATTTAACTTTATGGATAAAATGGAGGACAATACAATGAGGTAATTAGCATTGTTAAGGTACTGTAATGTGCAATTAGAAAAATAACAACATGCAAAATGCTGTTGTCTCAGCCTTTTAGATTGGTTAAGGCTGTATTAGAGCTCTTACACAGGCTTGTATTTAGTGATGTGGCTGGCTTTTTAAATAATGCCTGCTTTCAGGCATAACACCTGTATTAGTCCACAACCATGATGTTATTGGGCTTGGCTGGAACGTGTTTGTCATCTTGTAGCTTCATTCTGATGTTATTTGGCAGCAGGGATGGGACCCTGTAGCTGCTCATGTAATGGTATATGGTCCTTTTTTCTCCTTCCTGTCTAGTAGGATATTCCAGAATATATTTTGTTGGGCAAAACTGTTGCCAGAGTGGGGAGAAAGGGAGGTCAGTGTGGTGAAGTATTTCCTGCCCTGGGAACTCAATGTCCCACCTGCTGTTGCAGCAACAGCTGCTACAGCTGTGTGGTGTCCCTGCACTAGGATGCTGCTGTTGTGGCAGAAAGCTACTGTTGCTGTGGCAAAGACTCCCTGTGGGTTTGCTATTCCAGTGCTCTCTCTAACTTGGCACTCAAAGGCTGGTGCCCACTTGCCCACTGGTAGTTAAGTTACTGTATATTTGCTCTATAATACTGTACGTTTCACTGCTAGGCTACAGTAGCCTTTAAGAAGCTCTGTACAACAGCTATCCTAGTTAAGTAGGACTTCTCAGAGTATATGAAGGCAAGCATGATCAGGTTGTGTCACAGATGCATATGCACAAACAGCCTTGGCACATGATAGCTTTATCACCAAAAAACTGCACCCTAAACTGCTGTATGGACGTAACAGTATTTGTTGCAATAGGTTCAAATGAGTGCTACAAACAAAATCATATTCTGTATGACACTTTTCATATACATGGGGCCTGGCTCTCACTTCCTTTATAGTTGGGACCAGCTGTTCTTGATTTACACTTTTGTCCAAAGAGATCCTCTAGTAAAAGCAGCCCATATGTACTGTATTTTGTTCACTTAATGGCATGATGTGCAATTTATGAAAGTCTGCACTGTAAAATTAACTTTATTTATTTTAAAAAGTTACTTTAAAGTAAATAATAGCATCATGGGATTCTTGATTTATTGTATTCCAGTGACTTCCAGAGCAAATTTGCTGAGTTTAACTTCTAAAAAGATGTTTTTTCTAATTGCCAGATTTGCAGACTTTCTTTGCTATCTGCAAGTCAAGCTGTTTTTTTTTTCTGGTTTGTGTATCAACACAAAAAAATCTAGATTCTGCAAGTTAAAAATCTATCTTCCATTTACTATATACAATACCAGCTTCTTCAAACCAAGCCCCTAATTGAGTTAATATTTTTGATATTTCATGAGCCAGAAAGACTTTGGTCTAGTTTCTTGAAACTGTGTTGGTTCAGCTGAGCTAAGAAAAATGGAGTGTATCCAAAACTTGCCAGTAATATAATGATATTAAAAACACACTTGGAGCAGTTTTTTTTCCTTAATGAGAAGGTGTTATTTTTACAATAAACTTGTCAGAGAAGAACCATTATAAGCAACAAATGCTATATTTCTGGGAAAATTGTATGGTGATAGTCACAGTATATAGAAACATTGGTGGTGTCACAGATAAGAGTATAGTTTTTAAGAATGAAAATGTTCTGAAATAAGAGAGAGATTTTTTATGAGGTTGATTAAACAAATCCAAAATTTCTATGGTTTACTGTAACATAATGGATTTCAAATAAAACACATTTGTTTGTACAAACATAATTTTGGATGAGAATCTGTAAACATGGGACCAGTCTGCTTGCTATTTGAATTTCAGGTACTACTTTAAAAGCATTAGACATTTTTGTTCAGTCTTAAGTGTGCCAGTTCCTGTATAGCTATAGAAAATGTCCAAGTTCATGTCCCCATGTATTTGTAAGCAAGTTGGCAGGGCTGGATGGGATGCACCCTAGGATAATGAAGAAATTGGCTGAGGTTATTTCAGAGCCATTAGCTATTTCCTTTGAGAACTTGTGGAGGTTTGGATGAGGTCCTGGATAATTGGAAATGGGAAAATACAATGCCCATCTTTAAGAAAGGGAAGGAGGATTCAGGGTATTGCATACCAGTCACCCTGACCTTGGTACTTGGAAAGATCATGGAGCAAGTCTTCAAGGAATCAATTTTGAAACACCTAGAAGAGAACAAGATGATGAGGACCATAACAGCATGGATTCACCAAGATCAAGTCATGCCTGACCAACCTGATTTCCTTCAACAATAAGGTGACATAGGCTTGGGGGAGAGCAGTGGCTGTGATACACCTTGACATGAGCAAGGCTTTTGACGCAGCCTTTAACGATGTTCTCATTAACAAGCTAAGGGAATACAGACCAGGTGAAAGTACTGTAGGGTAGATATGTAACTGGTTGGTTCTTCGTACTCAGTGCAGAGTCATTTATGACTGGAGGAGGTATCAAGTGGAGTTTCCCCATGAGTCTGTCCTGAGTTTGGTTCAACATCTTCATTAAATGATTTGGATGATGGGACTGAGTGCACACTTGCTGAATTTTTGTTTTACACCAAGGTGGGTTGAGTTACAGGGCTAAGATCCATAATAATCTGAATGAACTGTAAAAATGGCCTGCAATCAATCTGAGATTCAAAGACAAATGCAAAGTCCTGTACATAAGCAGACAAGGTGCTTTGGGTAAATCTGATATTTTTTGTTAGGCCAGATCAGATGGTTGGAAAAATTCTTCTTTGCAATCTTTTGGGTATAAGTACCTTTTGTCAGGTTGAGGAAGCATCTGCAGTTGGTGTGTGCTCTTCCTGGATGGAATGAATAGTAAAAAAGTCAGGGGCTGGTGTACATGCAAGAAAGCCATGTCTGGCTATGTCCTTAGACCAACATAGCTTCAGCCTATACCCTGTAAGTCCTGTACATGGGATGGAATAATTGCTTGCACAAATATAGGCTGGGGGTTGACAGACTAGGCTGCAGTACTGCAGAGAAGGATCAGGGGTTTACAGTGGACCATAGCCATAAGAGCTGACACTATTCTCTGGTTGGAAAAAACAGGTGTAACAGGTTGTCCTTCCCAGCAGCATTTTTTTTGCTTGCTATCCGCAGTCTATGCGGGGCACCCGTGAAGTCCCTTAATGCTTCTCATATCCCAGTTTTACTCTCCTGCCATGTCTTGATGGAAATATTATACAGATGTTCTTATAAGCAGGAGACTGCCTATTATATTTCTATGTTGGGGTTCTTGGCCACCACGGGCCTTGCCCCCTGTCTTTCTCTAGCTAGGTCTACCAGTCTAAACCCACCAGATAGGGTTTGACTCCAAGGCTCCAGCTTCTAGATCGTGTGGCTTGTGACCCTCCTTTTTGCCTCTGTTATGGAGCTCAGGCTCTCTGGCCCAAAGGCCTGTCCACTGGCCTCACAGCCAGGGGGCTGCAAGTTCAAGGCTGGGCAGTGGTCCTGAACCCCCACTGGCTCAGCCCAAGAGCACTCAACTGCATGCTCCAGTGCACCAGGCCTCCTTGGCCTTTTATGACTGCGCCCAAGGGACTGGTGAGGCCTCCTCCACCCCTACAGCCTCATCCACAAGCCACCAGTGCATCAATCAACTAAAAAAAATAAAATTAAAAAGATATATACACACACACATATGCGCGCGCAGTCAGTTTGTGGGTTCTAACCACAAAAAAAAAAAAATAGAAATTAAAGAACGCAAGAATGTCAACTTACATTTTCTTTGTGGCTTGGTGCTTCTGCTTTCCCCGCTGCCTGTGACGCTCCTCCCAGTGGCACTGCTGCCGCTTTTCTGAGGGTCAGCAGCAGTTCCCTTCTCACACTAGTCGGACCGGCAGCCAAGCCTCTCTGTCAAGCTCCCATGCGCAAACTTTTTCCCCTTTGGCCACTGCCTCTTACTGTCACCAAGCCCAGGGTTTTTATAGTTCTGGCCTGCCCCCTTCTGGTCACCTGATTAGCTGGCCAGGTTCAGCTTTTAACTCCTACCCTGCTGGCAGGGTGTGCCTGGAAAGTTCTGGTCTTAAAGGGACTGACCAGCCTTCTAGTAACAGGGCTAGGGTTCCCTATTACAACAGGCCAACAGCATACGAGGCTGTATCAACAAGAGTATCATTTGCAAATCAAGGAAACCTGCAAGAGGAAAGGCCATTCTTGAATTAGGACTATGTAGTGCACAGGATTTGGTGCAAAGGGAAAGCGTTCCTGAGCTGCTTTGCAGTAATGGCCACAATATAATTGGATTTGGCATTCACATAGAAAGGGAGATGAGAAGAAAAAAAAATCTGTCTCTGTAGGCTTTAACTTTAAATAGGGAGACTATACCACAACGTGGAAGCTAGTTAGAAGTTAAAAGGGGCCCATAAAGAGGTGATGAACTTACAAGAAGCATAGGAACTGCTTAAGAAGAGCATACTGACGTGCAAAGCAATTGTATACTGCAAATAAAAAAAATGGAAAGGGGACCAAAAGAAAACCAGAATGTTCTAATGGAGTTGCAGAGAAAATAAACGGAAAAGAGTCTAGTTTTAAAAGATGGAAGACCTATCCTAACAAGGAAAATAATAATAAAGCACAAACACTCATTAAAAAACTAGGGGACTGGCATTGATACTACACAGTCTCAAATGGGTCAGTAACTGGCTGGAGGGCCGCACCCAGAGAGTTGTGGTGGGTGGATCATTTTCGACCTGGAGGGATGTGGGCAGTGGGGTTCCGCAGGGCTCAGTCCTCGGGCCTGTACTGTTCAACGTCTTCATCAGTGACTTGGACGAGGGGGTAAAAAGCACCCTGTTCACATTCGTAGATGACACTAAGATGTGGGGGGAAGTGGGCATGCCAGAAGGGAGGAATAGGCTGCAATTGGACCTAGACAGCTTACAGGGGTGGGCAGATGAGAACAGGACGGGTTTCAACACTGCCAAGTGCAAGGTGATGCACCT
>NW_017729032.1:126381956-126388072 GCF_001723915.1 Gavialis gangeticus
GATGTGGACAACATGGAGAGGGTCCAGAGGAGGGCCACTCGCATGATCAGGGGGCAGCAGGGCAGGCCGTGTGAGGAGAGGCTAAGGAACCTGAACCTGTTCAGCCTCCAGAAGAGAAGGCTGAGGGGGGACCTAGGGGCTGTTTACAAACTAGTCAGAGGGGACTAGCAGGCATTGGGGGAGTCCCTCTTCCCCTGAGCACTACCAGGAGTGACTAGAAATAACGGTCACAAGCGAGCAGAGGGTAGATTCAGACTAGTCATCAGGAGGCGCTACTTCACTGTCAGGGCGGCTAGGATCTGGAACCAACTTCCAAGCAAAGTGGTGCTAGCTGCTACCATGGAGATCTTTAAGAGGAGGCTAGATGAAAACCTTGCTGGGGTTGCTTGACCCCAGTACTCTTTCCTGCCCATGGTAGGGGGTCGGACTTGACGATCTGCTCAGGTCCCTTCCGACCCTATCAACTATGAAATACTGCAAATCAAGTCATAGAATATTAGGATTGAAAGGGACTTCAGGAGGTCACCTAGTTCAACCCGTTGCTCAAAGCAGGACCATCCCTGGCTAGATCACTCCAGTCCAGGCTTTGTCTAGCTGGGCCTTAAAAACCTTCAGGAATGGAGATTACACAACCTGCTTGGGTAACCTGTGCCAATGCTTTACTCTCCTAGTGATAAAATTCTTCCTAATATCTAACCTAAACTTGTGATTTAGTTTACAAGTCCCTTGTGCAACTTGAGATCGTTGCTCCTTGTTCTGTCATCTGCCACCACTGTGAAAACAGTCTTTTTCTACAGAGTTGCTGCCTAGCCAGTCAGTCCTCAGCCTGTACTGGTGCATGGGATTCTTTCATCTTAAGTGCAGTGCTTTGCACTTGTCCTTGTTGAACCTCATGAGATCTTTTGGCCCAGTCCTCCAATTTGTCAAGGTCATTGTAGAACCACTGACCATTATCTTTGAGAATTCATAGCAATTGGGAGAGGTCCCAGATAATTGCAAAAGGGCAAACAGTGCCCGTATTTACGAAAGGGAAAAAGGAGGATCCAGGGAACTACAGACCAGTCAGCATCACCTCAGTCTCTGGAAATGTCGTGGAGAGATTTGCAATGAATCTATTTCCGAGTACTTGGAGAAGAAGGTGATTAGGAACAGTCAGCATGGATTCATTCTGAATCCTAGCCCTACCCTCCAGCATATCTACTACTTCCCCACAGCTTGGTGTCATCTGCACACTTGCTGAGGGTATACGCTATACCATCTTCCAGGTCGTTGATGAAGATATTGACCGAAACTGGCCCCAGGACCAACCCCTGGGGCACTTCACTTGATACCGGCTCACAACTAGACATTGAGCCATTCATTTCTACCCTCGGAACCTGATGCTCCAGCCAATTTTCTGTCCATCTAATAGTCCATTTATTGAGCCCGTACTGCCGTAGCTTGCCTGTGAGAATGTCGTGGGAGACCATGTCAAAAGCCTTGCTAAAATCAAAGTACACCACATCCACTGGTCTCCCCGCATCCACAGAGCCAGTCACCCCGTCATAGAAGGCTGTCAGGTTGGTCAGGCAAAACATGCCCTTGGTGAATCCATGCTGACTGTTCCTAATCAACTTCTTCTCCAAGTACTTGGAAATAGATTCATTGCGAATCTCTCCACGACATTTCCAGTGACTGAGGTGATGCTGACTGGTCTGTAGTTCCCTGGATCCTCCTTTTTTCCTTTCGTTAATATGGGCACTGTTTGCCCTTTTCCAATTATCTGGGACCTCTCCCAATTGCTATGAATTCTCAAAGATGATGGTCAGTGGTTCTACAATGACGTCAGCCAACGCCCTCAGCACCCTTGGGTGCATTCTGTCCTGCGCTATAGACTTGTATAGGTCCAGTTTTCTTAATAGTCCCTAACCTGTTCTTTCTCCATTCTTTCTGCTCACCTCCTCCCCAAACTGTGCTGCCAGGTGCAATAGTCTGGGAGCTGACCTTGCCTGTGAAGACTGAGATGAACAAGGCATTGAGCACTTCAGCCTTTTCTGAATCTTCTGTCACTAGGTTGCCTCCCCCATTCAGTATGGGACACACACTTTCTCTGATCTTCCTCTTGTTACCGACATGGAGAAATCCTTCTTGTTACCCTTCACGTCCCTTGCTAGCTGCAACTCCAATTTTGCTTTGTCCTTCCTGACTTAATCCCTGCATGCCCAAGCAATACTCTTATATTCCACCCTAGTTGTTTGTCCAAGTTTCCACTTCTTATAAGCTTCCTTTTTTGTGATTTAGTTTACTGAAGAGTTCCCTGCTAAGCCAAGCTGGTCTTCTGCCGTACTTACTAGTGTTCCTGCACATCTGGATGGTTTGTTCCTGTACTCTAAGTAAGGCTTCTTTTAAAGTACAGCCAACTCTCCTGGACTGCTCGCCTCCTCAGACTGTCTTCCCACAGGATCCTGCCCATGAATTTCCTGAGTGAGTTGAAGTGTGCTTTTCTCAAGTCCAGGGTCCTTACTCTGATGCTCTCATTCCTTTCCCCAGGATCCTAAACTCAATAAATGTAAAACTGTAATAAGACTAACTAAGAAGGAATTTGAGGGGAAACTCACTAGATGTGTAAAAGGTAACAATAAACATTTCTTTAAGTATATTAGATGCTGAAGATCTGGCAAGGAGTCAGTTTGGCATGTATAAGTACGTTTGCAGAGTGTAAAAAGAGTGCTAAAGGATGACAGGGCCATCAGTGAGAAACTAAATGCATTTTTTGCGTTTGTCTTCATTGTGGAAGATGTTAGGGAGATCTGTTTACTAGATTTAGTCCTCTCTAGGGACAGTAGAGCCGTCTTCTCTAGGGACTCCTTTCTGGGTCAGTGGAGCTGACCTAAACTCAGGTTTTGGTAGATGAGGTAATAGAGGAAATCAATAAACTAAATACTAGCAAATCATCAGGAACCAATGGCATTCACCCTAGGAGGATCTCTAAATGAGCTCAGATTGGAAATTGCTGAACTCCTAATTGTAGCATACAAACTATCAGTAAAAACAACCCTGGTATCAGAGGACTGGAGGATTGCTAATGTGACTCTCATATTTAAAAATGGTTTTAGAGAGGACCCAGAAAACTACATGTTGGTGATTCTAACTTATGTTCCTGGATGACAGGTAGAAATAAATAAATAATGATGGTTCAGCCCATGAATGAATGCGACTTGCTGGGGAGGAATCAACATGGTTTTGTCAAAGGGAAAATACGTCCTACCAACCTACTAGAGTTTTTTGAGGGTGTCAGTAAGCAGAGGGATCAAAAAGTAGGGAGATTCAGTTGACAGTATGTCTGGACTTCTAGAAAGCCTTTGACATGGCTCCCTATCAGAAGCTCTGTAGCAGAATGGGCGGCCACAGACCACCTTAATCCTGCTTGCACTCCTGGTCCTCTGTATAACCCCCTCTACTTATCTTTCCTGCCACACCTTGATGTTTATTATTGATTTGAAGGCTTCCTTAGAGTCCTCAAGTGGTTCTCACTGGCCTATGCCAACCTAACATCTGAGTCTATGGGTCCTTGGCTCTCTAACCCCACACTACTCCATTCTCTATGGGCATTTTTCTCTAACCCAGAAGACCTACTAGTACCCAGCTACTAGTAGGACCACCTATGGCCCAAATGGCCCTTATTTAAGCCTTAGGTCTTTTAATTGTGGCTTCCTGCTTTCCCCCATAGCTACCCGCATGCCTTGCAGATGTCACTCGATCAATTTTTGCCTTCTTGTATAGGCTTTGGCCTTCTTAGTCTTAGTCTACAGGTTACATTGGCTGTTGACTGGTGGCCTGGGTCCACTGTCTGTGGCCTGGCCTTCCAGGCTCAGCCTCTTGTTGGCACCTGGCCACTTCTGTTGCCCCCTCTGGGCTCTGGCTCTTGGCCTCAAGCCACCTTTGTTACTCCTGGCCTCAGTCTGCCTCTGTCCCTCCTCTGGGTTCGGGCTCCGACCCTCTTGGCCTCAGGCTACCTCTGTCTTCTCCTCTGGGCTCAGACCTCTCAGCCTTGGCTTGCCTGTGCCTTGTACCCGGGAAGGGGTCAATCTAGCATGTGCCTCAGGTACTCCTGTGGCTTCCTTTCCTCCCCTGTCAGCCATACCTGGTCCTCTGGTCTAAATTAGAAGAAATATCCAAGCAACCTCTTTAACTCAGTCACCCATCTGGGAATGAGTTCACATACATGTGATAGTAGCTGTGTCCGAACCTCTGTGGGTTTGGATGGACACCTTAAGAGATCTTAGACATGATTGCTTGTTTTGAATAGCTGCACATTCAGCTCCTTCTAGAGAAGAGTCACAAGGTGGACAGAGCAAATGAGAAAAGAGGTTGGAGAGGGTTCAAAGACTGGGTCAAAGCTAGTATGTTTGGGGGGAAGTACCTGGGGATAAGGGACCACAAGAATGATTGACTCTGTTAACACCCTTATTGTTTCTCGTACTATGAAGAATTGTGTTGCATTTTTTTCCCTTAAGTGGTGACATTGCTGTACCTGAGAGTGATGGGGTGGATACTTACCCACAAGGCATCCCAGGCAACATAGTGAGCGTGCCCAAGCTACAGAAGCTCTCTTCAGCCGTATAAATGGTCAGGTTCTACCAGGAAGAGCTTTATCAGGGCATTCAAGTGTATGACCTAGTGGATTTCACTCTATGTGATAAACAGCCAGCCAAGCAGGAAGTGGTGTAGAGAACTCTATCACAGAGTAGGGTGTGTTGTGTTACAGTACAAATGCATAAAAGGGTTAGAATTATATTTTATAGGTGCTGGCTGCCTTTGCCCCGTGGGCAGAACTGGGAGCCCCTTTCTGTCTGATCAGCATTTAGTCATTTTTCCCAGATCAGTGCATCTGTTGTGAAGACTTAGAGCTTTAACATTTTAATTTTCTTCATTTATTAAATGCCACAATCATTGGCTGTATTTGCTATCACTGTCTCCTTTCCTGCTTGTTCCCTCTCCTTCCTACTCAACTGTTACAGCGCCCTCCCCGCTCCCCTTTACCTCTCTGCTTAAGATGTCAAAATCTCGGTGGTTAAAAAGCTCAAAGGCATTGCAGGGTGAGCACGTTTATAGTAGTGTCAGGTACAGAAAGAAAAAAATCACTAGAAGAGGTACATTGGTTTCAGAGATTTCATTAATGCACTCAGCTTTTAGCATTCAGGTCAATGACCTAAATCAAGCTATACTGACATTTCAGATGGGAGAGAGATTCCAAGATATTTATGTTTAGAACTACTTCTTTTAATTTTGCTTTATATGTTATGTTGAGCTATAAATATCACAAAAGAAAAGTTAAGGCAAAAATAGTGTTCTGTTTAGGCATGCATGTTGCAGGGTAAAGCAGCTGTTTCAGGGCTTTCCACATTTTATATCCCTTCTATTCCCTTCTTTTCTATTTCTGTACCAGTGGAGGGGATGCCATTCTGGTAAATAAAATTGCTTAATATTTTCCTAGTTGGCCATTATCTTAAACCGATTTTATAGGAACCATTAGAGTCTAATGGTTGAAGAAATAAAAAAAAAAGTCTTATTTTATTAAAAGGAACCTCTGAGTGGGCAGAGAAAATGGGAGTATCATTCCAAAATTAGCATTGATAGTAGGACAATAAGTATTAGCACCTGAACTTTGTGGTCCAAGCAAAGGCAGGAGGTATCAGCAAGATAAATTTCTTCTTGCTAATAAATTAACTCAGGGGTGTCAAACATGTGGCTTGGGGGCTGGATCTGGCCTATTGAGCTGCTCTGTCCAGCCTGCCAGGCTACTGGTGAGCTCTGAAAAAGGTGTGGCAGGAAAGAAGGGTATGCTGCAGAATTCAGGGCCTGGTAAACATTGACAATTAGCAGTAAGAGTGGGGGTGTGGGCTGATACATAGTTTCATAGTTTCATAGATTTAGGGTCGGAAGGGACCTAGTAGATCTTCTAGCCCGACCCCCCACCATGGCGGGAGAACAACAAAACCCCAAAACAAGAAACGGGACTCAAATGAGTCCAGCCAGGTAGGCATCCAGCCTCTTCTTAAAGACCCCCAGGGTAGGGGCCAGCACCACTTCCCTTGGAAGTTGGTTCCAGCTCCTAGCCGCCCTAACTGTGAAGT
>NW_017729032.1:126388934-126402728 GCF_001723915.1 Gavialis gangeticus
GGACACTCCTGCCCCCCTTGCTTCTTGTCGGGATGGACACCCCTTGGGCCGTGAGTATCGTTTCCTTAAGGAACGACCACTCGTCCTGGACACTGAGTTCCTCTGCCCTCAAGGACCCAGGACCAAGGATACAGTTCTGGTCAACCTCCAGCCACTTTGCCTGTTATCACCAAAGTACCCCTGCCTCCTTGGCTAACAGCTTCGCTGCTCCTCTGTCCTGTATGCCCCATGCCAGAGCTACCACCACTGCGTGCATTGGGCAGGAACTGGTGCGACTAAAGTTAGCCATTGAACTGAACTAGATGAACAAAAATAATGGAGAAAATATATTCTCTGTGTGTGCAGACAAATACACTATGGGTAAAAAACTGAACCAATCCAGACTAACCAACCCTTAAATTGGAATGGGCATGGGTGGTCAGCCCAAAGTGGAACATGTTACAGCAGGGATTACCATAGAGAGTGCTGAGGTCAAAACTGGGTATCAGTTCAGGTCCCAGTACTGGACCTGAGATTGTGACAAAATCTGGGTCAAGGCAGGTTGTAGGTCATACCAGGAAGTCCAAATTAGGGACAGAAGCACTTGGGAATAGGTGGGACAGGAGCAGGGCAATCCAGGAAAGAAACAGACAGTCATGGTAGTAGAAGCAGAGAAAAGCAGGTGCTGGGCAGGGAGCCAGGTAGGATTAAGGTATGGGTTTAGGCTGGGCATGGTGCAGGTAGGAACTAGGTAGAGGTAAGGTACAGGTCTGGGGTAGGCATGGGTGCAAGCAGGAATGCAGGGATGGATCAAGACGAGAGTTGGGCTTGGCCAGATTTAGATGGGATCTAGACAGGAGCAGGCAGGTAGTCAGGGTTCTGGGTAGGCCAAGAAATGTAGCAGGAGGTCTCTTGCTGAGATGGAATTCTGTTGCGTGGCCTAAGTTTATGAAGCTCTTCCTGAAGGCCGTGGGTATGAGCCAGCACCCAGATTGCCTCCAGCTATGGCCTGGAGCTGGCTGGGTCCCAGTTGGGGATCACCAACCAACCAAAAAAACCCTGTAGTATTTAGTATTAGTATTTCAACTCTGGTTCCATATGATGCTGCTGCTTCACCTAAACTAGAATACTTTTTCAAAATTTAACTTTGACCATCACAGAAGTTCATAGTATTAAATTTATGTAGGTTAATTTTTAAAAAGAAAAATTCTGATTTTGTGTGTGTGTATGTGTTTGTATATATGTATGGGTATATAATTATTCCCAATGTAGAGACCATGTCAGTCTCTCAGCAGGTGATAACCAAGGGTGGATTTTAGATATATAAAAATATCTTTTCATAGTCCCGGCCACCATCCAAAACTCTCAAGCCTATTCATGGTTTTTTCAACACCAAACTGCCCTTGGTTGTGTACTAACTTCAGTCAGTTCTAACTGACTTACATATATTATTCTACCCTGGTTATCACCTGCTGAGAGACTGACATGATCTCTACATGGGGAACTGAAAGGAAGCAGGAGGGGAATATATTCTAGGAACTCTTACATTTGCCACAGTAGAGGACTCAGGAGACAATGTTGTGGCATACTTTCAAAATGTTGATATGGAGAGCATGATGCAGAGGCAGACAGTTGTGATGGACCACATTTGTTAAAGGCCAAGCATTAGGTCACTGTATATCAACTTCCTAATATCTTGCAGTAGGACCACCTTTTCTATCAACCCAGTTACAACATTCATTCTGCCCAGGAGATGGAGAAGAGCCCCTTCAAGTGCATCACTTAAGAGTACTCACAAAATGCCTTTAAGGCCATATTTTAGTTGAACTGGTCTTATGTTTGCCTCACATTCTTGTTTAGTTATTTTTATTCAATGAGCAACGTGTTACCTGAATGTTTTGTTAACTCAGTAAATTCATTATAGTCCAACCTGGCTGAAAAAAATCTCTCCTTCCTTTCCTCTCTCCCTCCTTAATATTATAAGTTTTTAATAAAATAAAAGAGAAATATGGTTCCTTAATGGCAGGACACATTACCTGCAGCGAATCTGAACCCATTCCCTTGGTCCCTTGGAGCATTCTGCAGAGGCATCCTCTCTAGTTGTGCATGGTGTTTAGAAAGTCTGTCTCTACTTGCTTCCACTAATCCTTCACTCTCAGCTCATGTGCTGAATATACCAAGTGGTTATGACATTAAGCACATTATGAAGAGAAACATCCAGATTTTTTTTTATGAGAAACTGGTACCTTTCCTTCAGATGTCTAAAAGAATTACATTGTAATTCTTCACCTGCTCAGAGTAAAGTTGTGCTGTTCTCTTGTCTAAGTATCTAGTAATAGGCTTTGTGAGTCAGGGAGTTAAGGTAAGAGGGGTCTGCCAGCTAGAGTGGTAGGAAGAATCACAACCCTTTCCTGACCTTGGTATGGGGCAGTGATTCTCAACCAGGTGCCTTAAAATGCTTTTAAGGGTGTTGCAGGGTGCCATGGAGTGTTAGCACTGTTAGATATACTAACACGATTTTCAAGATAAACCCAGAAATTTCAAATAAGAATTCATAGTGTTGAAAGCTTTCTGACCAGTTGTGGTCTTTTTGAGTTCTTATCAACAGATAAAGTGGTCTGTTATTTTTTTCTGTAGTCAGAAAATGAGTGAAAACTTAAGAGGTAGTATTTTCCACATGGTGCCTCAAGACTATTGAGGGTCGCCTTAAGTCTGAAAAGGTTGAGAACCACTAGTTTGGGGATACTAGTTAAGTTACTGTTAAGTATAGTGTACGTTACTTATGTGCCGGGCTTGCCGGCAGCAACCCGACTGGCCAGCTCAAAAGGGACTCTGAACAATTGGTGGGGCATTTCCACCAATTGGGTAATAGCTGGGGAGAAACTTGGCCTGCCTCTGCCTGGGGTGAGGCGAAGAGCATGGACCTGGGTGAGGACTACACCCCCCCCCCTCCCTGATTGGCCCACTTGCAATCCAGGGGCGGAGCTTCCAGGGGGGGATAAAAGAGCAGTGTGCCCGGCACATGGGCATCTGCATCAAGGGACAGTGAAGAGGGCAGGTGAAAAAGACCTGGCATAGCTGGCCAGCAGGGCGGAGCTGTTATCCTGAAGAGCCCCGTGTTCTCCAACCCCGCTGCAAGGGAACGCGGCAAATGGTGCACGAATGGTACACACTGTGTCCGGGAGTGGACTGGGACCCTGGCAGCCACTCGAGGTGGCTCGGGTCTCCAACCCTGGCACGAGACCAAGAACTCGGTGCAAAGACGGTGCATGCCAGGTTCGGGGAGTGGACCGTGACCTTGGGAGCTGTTCAGCCCACTGGCATGAGGCTAGGTAGTGGTGCGCAGGCCAGTGCACAGCAGGTTTGACAAGGGGTGGGCCCTGGGAGCTGCTCGAGGTGGCTTGGGTTCCCCAACCCCTGGTATGAGGCCAGGCCGTTGGTGCGCAGGCAGCACACAGAGGCCCTGGGAGTGGACCAAGACCCCAGCGCTGCACAAGGTGGCTCGGGTCTCCAACCCCTGGCATAAGGTAGAGCCACCAGTGCACAGAGTGGTGCACAGGGCCCTGACTGGGCTGGTGGCCAGGAGAGCCCAAGATAGCTGAGGGCCTGCCTCTGCTGAGGGAAGAGATGGCTCACCCGGGGAGACGAGGACAGGCTGACTGGGCCTTGGAGTAGTGAGTTGCCAGGGAAGGGGATTCCCACAGGGGAGGAGGGATCTCCCCCATGTCAGTTAAGGGTTATCCAGCCTGGGATTGTGGAGGGCGTAAAGGGCACTAGGGAACTTCTCCCTCTTCGTATCTTTAGGGTCCTATTGCTCTAGGGTAACATGGGTTATTCTTCTGGTTTCTGTCTGTGTACCTAACCCCCTGCATCTCATATTTTGTGAACCATGTGCCTTTTATATTTTGTTAACTTGCGCCTCATGCTTTGTAGATTAGTATTTTGTTAAAGCATAAGATTACGTGATTAAGGAGGCTCCTGCCTTGACCTTTTTGATCCTACACGTGTGTGTGTGTGTGTTTATATATAGTAGGCCTGTGCGAAGCAGCAAGTATTCGATTCAGCCGATTTGGTTTGAATCACTGTCCCAATTCAGTTCGGCTGAATTGGATCCAAAGATTTGGTGCTGCTTCGGAGATTCGGCCATAGACTAAATAGGCAGCAGTCCTTGATGCTGGACACAGCTGCCTCCAGCTAGTAAGTCTGCTGTGGTGGGCCGAGGGGGGAGGAAAGGGATGGGGGGAGCAGGCAGATCTATGCCCCCACAGCGAGGGAGGGATTGGGGCTGGGGCTTTGAAGGTAGCATTTATATATACAAATACCATGAATCAAAGTGCTTGCACAAGTAGGTCCTGGCAAAATTGCTCTAAAGTTATTTGCATAACTTTATTTTTGGGCCAACAGCTTAGATATTATATCTGTTAAAATAGGCTTTCAATGAGGTCTGTTCATGCTGACTGTTTATATGCACACAAACAGATTTTATTTAGGTTTTTGAAATGCCGAATAAAAATAAAGTTGGAAATTGTGTGATATGCTAGTTGGCTTTAACAGTTCTGCTGCGCTCTCAGTTTAAAAATTCTTCCATTATTTTATGTTAGGGTTAAATATCAGCACACAATTATGGCATTTATCTTGGTGGGTAAGGACTTCAAAGGCAATACAATGCTGCACAATTACTATGTGCATAGATTGATTTTATTATCTGTGTTTGTGTGTGTACTTCAGAGATGCCATTAGAAGCTTCATGCTATTTTTGGAAACACATGAAAGATGCAAAGTAGTAAATTCAAACCTCTTTTGCATTCAATTGATTTTTTTATTTTCATTTTTTTTTTTAAGTTCAAGACTTTTCCATCTGCAGGCTTAGTGTAGGGCTGTGTTTTTTTTGTTTCTTTATTTGTTTATTTTTGAGGAACCTTACAAAGGCTTTACTTGTTAGCCTCATTTTATGGACTGAGTTAATTGTAGTTTGTCTTGCTGAGCTGTATTATGCAGTTTGGGTCAGTTGAATGAATCCACTTACATGAACGGATGTTGTTGCAATGCATAATATTGATTTGAGCTAAAAAAGAGTACGACTTGTTTGATTAGATTTCTTTGTCTAAGCAACCCTCAAGGTCCTATCTGGCATCAAAACAAGTGTTCTCCTGATTGATTTTTCATTACTTCTCAGATCTGGCAAAGATTGACTATCTATATAAATATAAAATACACTAGTGATGTACAGAATCCTGAATATGGACAGGAGTGGGGAAAAAGTGTCCTGAGGCAGTATTAAATTCTGTGTATGAAGACCTGCAGATACAAAGGGTGACCTAGTCTGAAAAATTGGGGCACTTGGGAATCCCAGACATTTATCTCCTGATGGATGTGTGTATGTGCATACATGCACGTGTGCGCAGGCGTCTGCATTTTTAATTAGGAATTTATACATGAATAACTGACATCTGTCACAAATTGTGTGTAAAAACTATGTAGCTGCACTTTGTATTAAAGTGTATGTTTTTTCCCTTTCTTATCTTTTTTGACAAGAGTTTTCACTTTTGAAATGAATAGATGGGAATTATTCTAAGGAAAATGACTGTAATTTTTTGTGTCACATCACACAAATTAATATAGTCTGTATGTAGGCCTTTATAATCAATGAATAGTTACAGCCTTAAGTGTCTGATGTCAATTACCAGGGAGATGATTTTTTTTAAATATTTTTCTTTTTTCTAGATTATATAAAATGAATCATTTGGAATGTATAAATGACTTAATGGTGACTAGGACTACTTTTTTTTCTGCAAGGTTAAAATGGACCTGTAACCTGTCCCAATTCTAAAAGGTAGAAAATAACCAGACAATTCAATGGGATTATTGATTAAGTTTGTATTTGGTATGATCTAGTTGGACATGAGAACACAGTGACACCAAATACAGTAACACTAATTGTTTAACCGTATATGGTACTAATCCTCTAGCTATGACAACATTAGATGCTATGTGCCAGATATTTCAACATGGTTTTTTTACCTAATTTACCACCATCTATTCAGGGTCACTTTGTTCTGTTCTTGCTAACACACGTTTTTTACCTTTCTGGAAAAGTTTATTAATTTATCTAGCAACTTTTCTGATTGAAAAGAGAATTTTTTCACAGGTTGTGCTGCTTATAGGTCAGCTGTTTACCTCGCATCTTGGTCAGAAGTTGGATGGGACTCCTGAATTTATTAAAAGAAGGAACTCTTCTTCCTGAGAACATTTTCATTTTGAACAGTATTTATAGCACTTTCAATTTGATAGTATTGCCTTTTTTGATGGCTGTGCATTTTATTAAATGATAGAATGGATCCTTTAATTTCAGTGGTTTGTTCAGGTTCTAAACATCCTATGATTTCACTTGGCTGTTAGTGCAAGTTCTTACCAGGAAAGACAAGATATGTCCAATATTGGTTACTTCTGAGGATGTGGCCAGAATTCCATAGGTCAGTAAGGGGCCATGACATGCTTCCAACATCCACGTTTTTTCTAGTAGCAGAAACTTTGAGTTAGCTAGAAGTTTAAAATATAAGTTTTAAATCCTTTTTTATCCAAGTCTATACAGTAAAATACCTTAATTTAATTGATTGCGGGGCACATGTCTGTTTTAGCTATGTAGATATATATTTTGAAAAGCTCTTGTTTCTAGAGACTTAAGATTTTGTTTGGGAAAAATATTGTTGAATGTGGGAGAATTTCCATTTCTAGTCTCAGAAGTATAAACCTGAAACTGTGAGGGCTAAACAAATGGACAAGTAGAGTATATGCACAGACAAGAAATAAAATATTCAGTATATGCACAGTGTGTCTATGGATCCATGCTCCATCTCTGCTGTTTGTTATCTTATCCTTAAGCTTAGCAACACTATGTACTTGAACAATGTGTATTGCTATGTTTTTCTGTTAGTGTGATATATGTTGAACTATGCCTCATAATCTATATGATATAGCCAAAAACAGCTTGACATGGCACAATTTGGGCGATTTGCAGTTATTTAAATAGAATATAGCATCCCTTTTCTTATGCTATGGGATGTGCTATGTGCCCCTCAAGTTTTGCATAGGGTGTTTTTGTTCAGTTGCACACCTCATTCAGAAAATATTAGAATACTTATTTAAGCATATTTTAACTATTTCTTTGCTTGGACTGGTGATTAAATAAAGAATATGACCCAGGATGCATTGTGGTTGATGCAAGGTTAAGGAGGAAATAATGATGTGGACAAATACTATCTATTGATTGATTTACAAATTCCCAAGAGTATCAGAAACTAACCTGATGTATCTGTTGCTAGATTTTACCTTTAATTTCTGAGTCATTTCTAATGTGTGAAGCTGTATATTAGTGTGTCTGTTAGCTGTGTTTTTTGAAGAAACTTGTATTTCTTATTCCAGGCACTACATTAAATTTCTAGTCTTTATGAAATTTATGCCCATTTTTATAGACGTTAACAGCTTGCATGTGCATGTGAGACATCACCAAGGCATGTCCCTTGTTTGTAATTTTCATGTATTCATTCACTGGCATCTTGGAACCCTGTAACTATTTAAAATAAATACTTTTGGAAACAAGTAGTCTAACATGGCTAAAATACACAGCAGAAGCAGTCTAAGCACATCACATTTATTAATTTAATTATTCATTTGATTTATATGCTGCCCTTCCCAATAAATGCTCAGGGTGGCTTACAGTAAAAGACAAAAATATAGGAACAGAGAAAAATATTAAATAAGAAGGTTGAACAAAATAAACTTCTACCCCAACGTCCACAACAGTCAAAAGCTTTCCATCTCAACCTTTCCTGCACCCCTGCCTATGACAAAGGAAAACATCTCTCCCCTGCCCAACCTAATCTTGCATCCCAAACTCCATTCAGTATCTCCATAAAAGAAAAGAATAATTTATGCTCCCTGTACTTCCTTCCTTCCCTATCCACTCCCACTGCAGATCCCCTCCCTCACACCCAGGGGAGTTTCCTCTTCGTCTTTACTATCCCTTCCAGTCTTTGTTGTAGCTCAGGGTCAGACCTGAGATCAGAACTGAAGTTCTGATGTTTTCACAGTTATCAGAATCTGAAGAATTTCAGTATTTTAAGACCCACGTTTTCCATTTACAGACAAAGGGCAAAAATCCCTTTTGCAAAGTTTACCTTAGAATAAGATATGGATGAGTTTCAAACCGCTTAGGTTTGGACATTTTTTTTTAAACTGGAAAATTAATGGAACTGGAATTTCAGAGATCATGGAAAATTGTTGTGATTTCAGAGAGGGAGACTTACTGGATTTTTAAAAAAATTCTAGAAAACCTGTTGTGTGTGCTATGTAATATAGCGAAGGCAGCTTGAGGAATTTCTGGCATCTTACTACTTGCTTTTTTGTAGAAACTCAAAGGGTGCTTCTGCAATGATAGGTGAAAATGATGGTATTGTAATAGGAAAAATATTGGGGTAACTAACATTGTATTTCTCTGTAATGTTCTATAAATTACGTCATATATTTGTGGTGTAGTACATGAGAATACTCTTTGTGACCCCTACAGTGAGCTACATAACAGGTAAAATACAGTGTGGCAGGGTATGGATACAGAGGAGACCCTTAAGAATCTGATCTTTAAACTGGATGACATGGGTCAGAAAATAGTTTGGGCATAGACAGATGTACCAGTTGCATTGCTATCAAAGAAAACCAAACACAGCTGTTACAACACAATAGATGAACACCTTGCTGGGGTCGTTTGACCCCAGTACTCTTTCCTGCCATGGCAGGGGGTCAGACTAGATGATCTTCTCAGGTCCCTTCCGACCCTAGAAACTATGAAACGCAGCTGTCATGTTTGCATGATTCTGTAGTGATACAGAAGCAAAACTGCTTGGATTTGAATTTAGGATTAGGGTCAAAGTTAGGACAATTTAGCTGACTTTTATTGACCCAGGATCATGGAAATGTAACAGCAACAGCTCCTCTTCCCCTTTTAAAGCAGTAAAATATGTTTGTCCATGCCCTCTGTTTGCAAAAGCTGAATAGGGATTAGTAACCACTGACACTGCTACTGAAGTCAGAAACCCCTGGCATTCTTGCCAGCGAGAGCATGATAAGCAGTCTGATTTGGCCTCTCAAAGTTAAACTGATAAAGATGCTGTTGGTTTTGCTTTCTGGCGGTGGAATAGAGTAGAACAGAACTGTGAACAAGGAATTGGGAAGATGCCAGCAATTAGGGAAGATGTGGACAAGGAGAATAGGAGTAAGCAGAAAGCAGAAGATGTACACGTGATTAGAAGGTAAAATATCATTCTGCAGAAGTGTCGTGTGTGTGTTAAACTGTGGTAGTATGAGAGTGATGTTATAGCCATGTTGGCCCAGAAATTATGCAAGAGGCAAGGATTTCTTAGGGTGATATCTTTTCTTGGGCCAACTGTGTAGTTTGGATCAAGATAGACAAGCTTTCAAATGCAAGCCAGTAGTTAAGGTTTTACTGTACAGGTAGATGTTGGCAGAATATGTGAAATTTAAATGTAGAGGTTCCAGGTAATAATGATGTGTATTCCTGGAATTTAGAACAATATGCCTAATATTAAGCATCTGAATAGCTTCATTGGCTACAGTGGGACTGTTTAACGTACTTAAAGATGGGTAGAAGATTAAATAACTTCCTGATTCTAGGCATTAATAATGACTTAATTTTTCAAACATTTAAGTATGGCAAGAATGGGATACAAAACTCAAAAGTTTTGCACCTCTCTTGTAGTAGAGAATTATGCTTCTGCAGTTGATATTTTGATCATATTCACTTGACTATTTACTTCTAGGGTAGAATATGCAGTTAAAATGCTTTTCACTTTCTTGCTTCTGTTTTCTCATTTCATATATTTTTGTATATACATTTTTCTACTTCCCCTTTTCCTTGAATAATTTGGTAGTACACACAGGTTACATTAAAAACCAGTTGTTCATGTTAATATGAGGTTTAACATCCTTCATACTCTCCTTTATAGTATAAAACATCTTGTTAAAAAGCAAGGCAGAGAAATTATTTAATTGAAAGTAGTGTAAACTATGCATTTTCATGTAGTTTAATGGTCATTGTTTATTGTAATAAAAAATCACAATAACTTTATTTTTCTCACACTTATCAATCTGGAAGTTAGCGGAAGTTTTTTTCAATTAGAGATGAAAATAGAAAGAAACAGACTTTCAAGTGGGTAACATTTGAATTAATTATACTGATATGTTAATATAGATACTGAATTTTTAAGTGTTGTTTTTAATCTATTATTCTCTTGGCAAATTGCAATTAAATGAGAAAAGTTTATCAAAATACATGTTTTAAAGTAGTAAATGTGGTTAAAAATTGCATTGGTCCTCACAAACCACAGCATAGATTCCTCTCATTACATTTTTTTTAACTTCCTTCTGAGTGTGATGTAGTGAATACATTTTAAATGCCCTCAAAATTGGTATTTTAATTTTTTTCATATTAATATGTTGGAAAACTTTCTTGGACTTTTGTATAGTTATACATTGACTTTAAAAATGCTGAGATTTGAAAAATATGCACATGTGAATAAGGATACAATAGATCAAGAATCAAACATGAGCCTGCTTAAATAATTCTCAAGATTTTCTGGTTCACGTGTAGTGATATTGAACTCTTTAGTCACAGGCTTTAATTTGTGCATGGTGCTGACCTGATGCTGTGCAGGGACACTCACTGCATCCCTTCATTCAATTCACTCTAATTATCCCCAACTTCCTGGGGAGCCTGCTTAGAACTGGCCATGAATGTTTGTTATTAAGTATTAAGATATTAAACTACATGTAACAAAGTAGTTTTGAGCTGTGAATTTACATATAGATGATCAATATAAGAAATTGAAATTATATTTGTCATGAATTTATTTAATTAATTTTAAAATATATATTGATATAATAAAACGTCTTGACGATGACTTGCGCTTGGAGTAAATTAAATGAGATTTAATGTCACTGAGTTTTGGTACAGCAATTGTTTGCAATTTCAACACACCTTTAGAAGTGGATGTGGTGTGTAAATTATCTTTGAAACAATCAGATTTGTGTGCATATTTCAGAGTGATGGTAATTGTTTTTGCTGGGAGCATCTGTTAATGCAGGATTTTGCCTCTTCAGGTTCACGTGAAAATGGCGGATGAAGCTGTCTGTGTTGGCCCAGCTCCCACCAGCAAAAGCTACCTCAACATGGATGCCATCATGGAAGTCATTAAGAAAACCAGGGCCCAAGCTGTGAGTCTGAATGAGTCTATCTGCTGCAGCTGTTTCATATATAGAAAGCAGAAAAGCCAGAGTTTGTATTTAAAAAAAAAAAAAAGAGTGATTGAATATGCTATTCCAGTTAGTTCATGTCACATGAGTTAAATGTGTCCGAAATCGCTACTGGAAATCAAAGGCTTTGTAGCATCTGGCAGTGCTGGTCGCTGATCCTGCAGGTGGCTGCTGGATTCAGCTTTCACACCAGGGAGCAGCTTCAGTTCATTTCCAAATTTGCTGGGGGAAAAAAATCCCAATTAGTTTTGAGCACTAACCCTTTCTGTGCCATAACAGCTTTTTTTTAATGTTTTGATAAAGTGTGTCTAAAAAAGACTTTTGTTGAAATTCAATTTTAATCATTTTTTAAAATTATACACACACAATTACACTTGCAAAGAGGGAAATGGTGCATCCAGTAATTATTTTTGTTGTTTCATAATGCTGACAAAATGCACATTAGTGTACATGGGTAGATATGGGCTGTTCCTGCCTTCTTTCTGCCTCTAAATGGACGAGATTCAAAGTTGAACAGGAATCATATAGGAACAAATGTGTAACTGACTGTAATAATACTTTTTGCCATGGTACCAGTGAAATAGATATATTATCTGGAGCTACTGTATACAAAAACATTTTTAAATAAAATATGATGGATGGAGTTAGGCAACACCAGTAATTACCATGGAATGTCTTAATCGGTATTATCACTTCTTTTGAAATAAATGCTTCAATGTGGTGCTTGCAGGGGCAAAAAGGGTCCTGAATTTTCAAACAAATAAGACAGGTGTTTACACTATTTGTGAAGAGAGGCAATGGAGATAAAAACAGTGTATTCTTTAGTCATTAATCTATTAGAATATTTTTTTTTGGTAGAAAATTTATATGAATAGAAAACAGTGAAGTGAAACTGTTCCCTACACCGTGTTTTGTAATTACAATGGGTTTATGAAAGAGTGGCTGATAGCACACTGTGTGCCTGCTTTTGATCCCAAGACACTTGACTTATTCCCTAGGGGTGGTGGAGCATGTTCTTCCATTGGGAATCCCTAAAGGTTAGCAGTGGTAGAACTTCCTCTAATATAAACATTAGGACAATTATTAATAGCTAATACTTGGGAAAGGTTTTTTTTGGTGTTGAGAGCTTCTGGGGTCTTTAACACAGGGCTAGAAAAAGCATGAATGAGGGTAAATATATGAGGGCATTTCAGAAAGTAACAGGAATTTCAAAATAGAACCATTTTATGTGCAACGAGTAGAAAACTACACAGCAGCAGGGATCACTGGTGGGGGCATTGTTGACCACACCTGTCATACACACAACTTTGTAGAGAAGTGATGTGGTCCAGTAAATGATCACTGCAGACAAAACTGTTTTATTTCAAAATTGCTGTTACTTTCTGAAACACCCCTGTAGAAATCTGTCAAATCAGAGAAATGTCACACACAGGAGGAAAAATGGAAACATGACAGATTATCTTTTCCTTTTCTAAAGGCATCAGTACATTTTATCAATCATAGATAAAAAGTGCTGCTTCAAGAAAGCTGAAGAAGACCTGAAGAAAAATGCATTGCATTCAAAAGTGCTTTTTAAGTCTATCCCAACCATGCTGTTGGTCCAATAAAAGATATCACTCATAAAAATCCTTTCCTCAGGAAAGGTCATTTCAGTCCATTACATGTCAGTAGATGTGATTTGGGATTGCCAAATCAGTGAATTTAAGTGGTGGGTGAACAGTTGAACAGTTAAATTCTTGAGCTAATTTAAATAATTGGCGCACAGATTACTGCCTTAAATTATGACTGAATATTTAGTTTCCAGTTTTTAGATTTTAATTTAAAAACTTTATTTTACTTTTAAAGGTCCACCCAGGATATGGATTTCTTTCAGAAAACAAAGAATTTGCTAGGCGTCTGGTAAGTTGTTTTTTGTTGTGGCAAATTTCTTTTAGCTTTTAAACTTTTGCATGGCATGGGAAAATGTACTGAGAGAGCACCTTTTCTGGAAACCTCTGTCACCCTGTGTAGATGACTGAAAATGTTGTTGCTTCATATCTCTTCTAAGCTGCATGTACTCCAAAGGAACAAAACGGATGGTTTATGATTTGAAGTTGCAGAATCAAAATCCCGATTTATGTGGAATGTAGAAGACACTTCTGCAATAGAGGAATTCTATGGCTTTTAGAGGGAGACAAAAGTAGCTTAATTGACAGCTGTATTTTATTTTTATTTGGTGAAATATATGAAGCACAAATGTATTAAAAAGATATCCCCACTTAAAGTTTGAATTTATAAAAATACTTAAGCATGTGAATGTATTATTGTAGCTCATCTTTTTATATGACAAAGCTGACTAAAATTTATTTAAATGGTTTAGTACATTTATTTTAATGGTTGAACCAAGCTCTTAGTTCTACAGATACTTAGGAATGTGAATAGTCCTCGCAGTTAGTGTGTGTGTGTGTGTGTGTGTGTGTGTGTGTGTGTGTGTGTGTGTGTGTGTGTGTG
>NW_017729032.1:126402759-126418962 GCF_001723915.1 Gavialis gangeticus
GTGTGTGTGTGTGTGTGTGTGTGTGTGTGTGTGTGTGTGTGTGTGTGTGTGTGTGTGTAAGGGCTTTTATCTTGGAACTAGAATGAAGGAAATTCACTTGCACCCATTTAAGACCATGGTAATCTCCCACTGTTTTTAGTGATGTAGAATCTAGCATTTATTTGAGAAATGGACTGGAGTCAAACTTTTAGGGGGAAATTTGTGCTTCATCCACGGAACTTACTTACCAAATGAAAAATGGCGAAACATAAGGCAAAACTCTTTTATGTTTAGGTAGCAAAGGAATATTTTTTTTAGCATTTCAAAATCAGTATTTGAGTGCCCTTTTATTCAGATTTGAACAGTAGTATAACTTGGGGGGTTGAGTTGAAGCAGTACTCTGAATACTGATTCAGAGAGGGCACCAGAATGGCATCCCCAGGCAGCCTGTGATTAGGTGGCTTATGCTGGGGCAGCTGTAGTCAAAGCCATTACCACAACTGCAGCAGGCCCTGCATGTGCTTGGGCCGAAGGTGCTGCCCAGCATGCTAGAGTTTTACTTCATACTCCTGAGTTTGAAGCACTGGTGTAAGGCACATATAGAAATGGAGAAGAGTTGTGATTTCTTAGATCACACTGCTATAAATAGATCTTGGTTCTCTTAGCTTTACCTGATTTGTAGTCCTTTTGTTCAGGATTTCAGGTGGCATGGTGCTTTGCCTGCTGATCTATTCACTGTTGTAAGATGCCATCTCTTTAGCTATGAAAATATTATTTATATACAGAATACAGGACTTGTAAGTTTAGCTGCCATGCTAGAAAAGCATACGGGCAAATACCATATTTACTTGATTCTAATATTTTCGCCTGTTTATCATAGGGAAAATAAAGCCTCATCTTTAGAACTGAGTATCAGACCACTCCAGCTGGGAGCTGTGGCAAATGGCTGTGCAGAGGGCCTCACCAGGCCAGGGACGTCATCATTGGTGCTCAGGTGTCTGCTCCCAGCACATACTCTCTGCACGGCTCTCTAGCCCCTCCCCACCCACTTCCTTCCTTACCCCAGTTTACCTCTCTGGCAAGGAACCAGGCAGAGAAGGTGGCTCTATGCACTGTTGCTGCAATGCTCAGCTCAAGTCCCTGCACAGCTGCCCTTGATAGGTCCTATCTGGAGCAGTCTGACTCCTAGCTGATGCAGGCATGGAAGGAGCTCCAGAACCATTCCTGACCTGTGCTGCAAGGAGCAGCTGTGGCAGAGCGTAGATTCCTCATTTCAGCCTGCTCCTAACTGGTGGGGGAGATGAGGGGAAGTGTGGGGACAGGGAAGGAAGGGACCCTTGTGTTGCTGAGCTGGGCTACCTGCAGAGCTGCTTTCTGCACTATGGGACAGGAGTGAGTCAAGGGTGGCTCTGGAGCTCCCCCCTGTACCTGGATCAGCCAGGGGCAGCAGCAGAATAGTGGGGGATAAGTGGTGGGGGAGGCTAAGGGGTAAGGGTCAGGCTGCCTGTTCCCCAAGCTGCCTTCCTCACTGCTACTCCCCCCTTCACCCCTTCCCTCTACAGGTCTCCCCTGCCACTGCTTTCCCCGCTTCTAAACCCCCTACCTCTGCTTTCCCTACCACTTGTCCCTTGCCAGTGCTTTCCTGCCACAGCAGTGCAGGGGACAAAATTAAGATGCCCCTCCAATAATTAGATTCTAGATATGAAAAATGTTAATAAATCTATACTTATCCATATCTAGAATCTAATTATGGATGGAGGGTCACGTTAAATTCTAAGTAGTCTTGGATTCAGGTAAATATGGTAAAACAAGATCCCAAATTTTGTATGCTGTTCATTCCATCCTGCAAACTACAGAGCCTTTTCCTCCTTCTCCAGTTGGGCACTTGCCATCTATCAGGTTTGACTACCAAATCTATGAAACTCTTTTAATTTCCAAGTTTACAGTCAGTAGCTATCTGTTTTACTTGTTCATACTGCATAAAGGACATGCATGTAGGTCAGAGCTCAAAATGTCTCTTAGTAGATAGGATTCTCTTGGTTTTAATTTTAAGTGAACTGTATGCCCACTTGACTACTCCAGCAAAGGCTAGCTGTTTTAGTTGGCACTTTTCATAAAAAGGCAACAGAAGCGCTTGCTCATGATGAATAACTGTTACATTATGTTTTGTTGCCACTCTCTGAAATCTAGTCATTATCCCAAACTGGACATATTTTCTAGTAATGTGGTAGTTACTTTTTCATGTAGATAATAGTTTTAATGGCAAGATGGATCACTTTTGGCAGTATGAAGTAGAATAAATGAAAGAACATTTTCCCCCATTTGTAGATATTCATAAATATCCCTGAGACAGCATACAGTATCTAGAAACATTCAGAACTGGTTGATTTAAAAACCTGCTAACATTTTTTTAAAATTTGTTTTACAAGTTCTGCTTACACTATTACCGCACAAAGCCTTAATATGATTTATAATAATTTGGCTTATAAATTATTTAAACTACATGTTACTCTTAAACCCTAATCATGTTCGCATTGAAATCGTTGGTTGTAAAAACAAAGCCAGTGAGAAGTTTTCAGTGGAATGAGGTAGCCCAATTAATCTATTTAGGATGGAAATTGATGTGTAATTAATACATTTAAATCTAACTCATTGCCTTTATACCCTCTCCTAAATGTTTATGTAGTAGCATAGATTTTCATTTTTGTTCTCATTGATTGTTCTTGTGCTTAGTGATAAAACACAATTTTATTTCCTGACACATGGGTATACTTCAGAAACCAGATCTCACAGATCCAGAAAGATAAAAGGAAAATTGGCCAGGGAGAAGCAGCAGCTCTAGGCTGGGGTGGGTCATGGCTGCAGGACCTGGAGTGGGAGCAGAATATAAGGGGGAAGGGGAGGCATTCACAGACACCGCAGGCTGGGGATTGGGGGACAGGCTGCAAAAGGGCTTGTCCCACTCCACAGTCTTCCCCATGCTCCTCCTGACCACGTGTCCCTTTCCCTGCCAAACAAGTAATTCCAGCCTGGGACCAAAGCCAAGCTGAGTCGGTGCCTGCCCCAGGACAGTACTCAAATCCAAGACTAGGCTTAATTTTTTCCATGCTGATTTTTTTCCATCTTGGATTTGAGTAGTAACATTCAGTAGTCTTAAATGTCCTGATCAAATGCGTTTTCGTGCAAATTATTTTCCAGTTCTTTACCTTAGGTTTGTGTGTTTCTTGGTAGCAAAGAAACCAAGTGGGGGGCATCAGTATGATGATTTTAAATAAATCCTCTTCAGTTTTGACAGTAGAACTTTTAAAAGTGGAAATGTTTTCTGCATCTGAATATCAGGGGCATTGGTGGAAAGGATCCCATCAAAACCTGGTGAGCATGGTCACCTCTCTAGGTTTTCCATTCTGCTTTCCTCTGATAACTGTTGAAGGTATCTTTTCTGTGTCAAAGTGAGGCTTTGTTGTAGATTCCATATGGTCTTTCACAGATGTTAGAAGGCACAATTTTTTGATTCCTTATGATCTTTTAATATTAAGGGAAAATCAGCATGAACACTGAAATTTGAGGTTTGGTATATCATTTAAATATAACTGAATAAATCAATAAGATTTCTGTTGTCATACAAGTGTCTAGTTTTTTAGAATCTTGTTTTACATTCTAATGTTACTTTGAAGATTTGCGTTTTCCATTATATAACTCTTTAAACATCTTAGAATGATCTGTTAACTGAGGCTGTTTAATTCACTGCACAAATAGGTCATCATTTGTATATGAAATTATAAGCATAAACTACAAGTGATCAACTTGAGTGTTATTGAGAGAGTAACTGAATAACAGTTTGGACTGACAGAAACCTAAGGATACAGCTATGACATGTCTTTTCCCAATAAGTCCTCATATAAGTTTCCAAATAAGTCCCCAGAACCAGATGGCATCTACCTGAGAGGTCTGAAGGACCTCAAAAGTGAAATTGCAGAATGTTGACAATGGTATGTAACCTGTCGTTACCAATTGCCTCTGTGCCAAAGGACTGGCAGATTGCCAACATAATACCTATCTTCAAAAAGGGCTCCAGAGGCAGAACGTCCCTAGGGGTGTGCAGGGGCCTGGGGCATATTGGCCTGTGCAGGGGGCAAGTGGCCGGAGCCAGTGGAGCAGGGGTGGGAGGGCGAGCGGGGGGAGGGGCGGCAAGTGGCTGGAGCCGGCAGCGCTCAGCAGTGGCATGTGTCGGCTGTGGTGGGGCCTATGTGGCACTGACCGCAGGGCCCAGGGCAGTTGCCTTGATTTGTCACCCCCCCGCCCCCCCGCAGGGACGGCCCTGTCCAGAGGTGATCCTCAGAGCTACAGACCAGTAAGTCTTTATTTTATCCTTGGCTAGTTGGTAGAATCTATAGTAAAGAATATAGTAAAGAATCAGCAGTCACATGGACAAATGTGATCTGCTGGGGAAGAGCCAATGTGATTTTTAAGGCAGGTGAATCCTGCCTCACAAATCTGCTGGAATTCTTTGACGGTGCTTATAGGTGTGTGGACAAGGGGGATCCAGCTGACTTAGTATATTTGGTCTTTGGAAAAACTTTTGACAAGGTCCTTTATCAAAGGTTTTTAAAAAACTGCATTGCCATGGGGTTGAAGGGAAGCTGCTTTTGTGAACTGAGAACTGGTTAAAAGATGGGAAGCAAAGGGTAGGACCCAAATGGTCATTTTTCAGGATGGAGGGAAGTTAAAAGTGGGGTCCTGCATGGATCTGTGCTGGGTCCAATTTTAGTCACCATTTTCAATTGCTTGAAAAAGGGAGTACAGAGTGAAATCTCTAAGTTTGGATAAGATACCAAATTATTCTGCGTAGTCAAGTCTCAAGCTGATGGAGAAGGGCTGTGGGCAGATTTTATCACTCTGAGTGGGTAAAAAAAAAGGGAAGGTGAACTTCAGTGTTGACAACTGCAAGGTAATTCACCTAAGGAAAAATAACCTCAACTATATGTACACAGTACCGGATTCTGAACTAGTTGTTATGACTCAGGAAAGAGACCTTGGAATCATTGTAGATAATTATCTGAAAACATCAGCTCATTGTGCAGCAGTGACCGAAAAAACCAGTAAAATCTTCCCAGAACCACTCATCCTAGACTTTAGATTGGTGAAGTTTGGTGCTTGTTTAATCACCACAAGCAATCTTTCTATGGCCCAAAACACTGAATGGATCCAGACCATGCCAGGACAAGAAATGGAAAACCTGCCAGCGTATCTCCACCACTCCCAAAATAACTGTACCCCATAACAGAAACATCACCATTCCTGGATCTTACACCTGCACTTCCAGAAATATGATAAATCTCCTCCAGTGTTCTAAATGCCATGATGGAAAATATGTAGGAGAAACCAAGCAACAATGAATGAACGCAAACCAAAAATCTATCAAAGACAGAAATACCCAATGACCTGTGGTGCACATTTCTCACAAGATAAGCAACCTTTGTCCAATCTCTCATTTCTAATCCTTCAGGGGAGTTTACAGGACACCTTTCACAGATGAGCCTACGAACTTCACTTCATCAGTTTACTAGATACAGAAAACCATGGACTAAATATAGACACTGAATTTGACACATTATAACCTGCCTAACATCTGATACCCCAGGTAACCTCTCTACAATTTACCAGCTACATTCCATCACCAGATCCCCATTCCCCTTCCCCCCCACCCATCTTGCCCATTGTCTCTCACCCTCTCTAACCCTTACTGCCAGGTATATGCCTTTTCAGTGACCCGCATTTTTGCATATTGACTTCCACCCCATCCAGGAGACCACAGAACAAGTGCTGACACTGCTCCCTCTGCCTGAAGAATGTTTTTTGTACCCAAGAGCTTGGAAAGAAGGATTTTCCCAACTATTTTACTTGGTCTAATAAGAGATATCAGAGTTACCCAAAGAACCTTGTCTGTGTATGTCCTTAGACCAACACGGCTACAACCAACACCCCTGAATAAAATTTTGGGCTTCATCATGCCAGTATACAAATCCTGAATGTGTGCAGCTCTGCTCCCCACATCTCAAAATGATGCAGTAGAACTAGAAAAGGTACAGAGAAGGGCAACCAAAATGATCGGGTACATGGAGCAGTTTCCGTACCAGGAGAGACTAAGAAGTCTTCAGTTTGGAAGGGAGAAGGTGAGGAGGGGATATGATAAAGGTCTATAAAATTATGAAGAGTATGGACTAAGTGAACAATGAACTGTTGTTCACCAAGTCCAAGAATATTAAAATTAGGGGGCACCTACTGAAATTAGTAGGACACAGGTTTAAAACTTAGAAGAGACAGTATTATTGTATTTACCCCCACCCCAATTGGGATGGGGGGAAAGCCCCTTATAATCACATACAAGGAAATCTCACTAAATGCATTATCTATCATTTAGCAGCCAATGCTGAGCATGGCTATAAAACACATGGCCCATATTGGGCAACCATGCTAATGGGAGCCTACCACAAGGATAAGTTAGTGCAGCCCATCTAAACAACACATATGGTTAGGGACTTGTTTAAATCAAAGTGAGACTAAGGGTTTTTCATGGCCTGCCTGTGCACAGAGCTGATTTTGTGGGCATTTTGCGGCTGTTCCGCCTCTTGGTGTTGATTGGTGGAGAGACCCTGGGGGAGGAGGGAGGGATGAGGCGGTGGCTGCCATCATGACTGCTGCCTGCTCTTTGTGCTGCTCTGCCCCTCAACACTGATTGGTGGAGAGACCCCATGGGGGAAGGAGGGACAAGGGGGCAGCTGATTTCTGTTTCTTCATTGGCTTTTAATGCCTGGCAAACATCATAAAATGGGTCTTCAGTAGTTTGCGCAGAATCTCTTAGTCCCCACCCTCTTTCAGCCTTGGCACATATGATTAATGTGGCCATAGGCAGAGGGAGAAAAAATTATTTGGGGGGCCTGAGCCTCCCACCATCAGGTATGCTTTGATCTCTATTTTAATGTACGCAGATGACACTTGTACTGTCAAGAACACCCACTGGATTACAGAGAGCAATTACAACTTTTGAGCCTCTTTGTGGACAAAGTAACTTAAAGATAAATTATGACAAATCCAAAATAATGTATTGGGGAAGTAATTTGATGAAATATCCATGGAATATGGGGGGTACCAAACTTGAAGTTGTCAAAACTTATACATTTTGGGTGTGTTATTCACAGCTTCTCTATCATGGAAACATCATATTCAGTTAGCTAAAACTAAGGCAGCCTAATCAGCTGTGGCTATAAAGAAATGTTATGAAACCACAGCAGAACAATCAGTCCAAGCTCCTATATTGGCATATAAAGCCTAAGTTACCTCTCAGATCTTACATGGCACTGAAGTATGGGATTATGTCGCTAGTAATAATGTAGGCATACCTCAGAACAAGTTTCTTAGGGCTCGTTTGGCTCTTCCTCCTTCAACTACTGATCTTTTTTGAGATTAGACACAGGAATGGATTCTATTTTAACTAATAATATTATTAGAATGGTGGGATTTTGGTTTAAAATCCTGCCCCTTTTACCATCCTGTCTGCTTAAATTGTGCTGTATAGAAGATATTAATAATCCCCTTCCTTTCCAATCACCCTGGCTAGCTTTTCTTTCCTGTACTTTTGCACTTTCTGGGATGGGATACAATCTCAAAGATAATGAAAGCTGTTTTTTCCCCATAGAAAAGGTTTGGGTTTTCCAGAGGATACGAGATATTACCAGGCAGAATGACTTTGCAGTGGCTGTGGCCACTCGGATTACCCCTTTATATACTCTTTGGAAATTAGATCGGAGGGGAGAAAGGTATTCACAGTTAAATCTCAATAATAAATGGCAATCCTCTTTTGACTAGACTCAGGACTGAACAGATGCCCACAGCTGTTCTGGCTGGATGTAGATTTTCCATTCCAAGGGCTAAAAGATGTTGCCCAGCCTGTCTAGGAGTTTTGGCAGACACTATCTGCTATGTTTTAGAATGTTCTTTATATAATGACATAAGTAGAACTTATTTATTACCATTCTTGCAGAAATTGATACATTTTTCAAACAGAGAGAAATTAATCTGGCTTTTACAGCAAACATCCAAATGTAATAAACAGTCTTGCAATTTTTGCTTTTAAGACTGAGGCGATTAGAGTTAAATATCCTTTATTACTGATATGAATGATACATTTTAACATTAGATTTGATTTTATTGTCTCAATTGTGGATCTATGTAAAACAATTATAGAGTCTTGATTTACTACTATATTTATATTAACGTTTTTATGTTGGTGGGCTCTATTTCTAGTATAATATTTGTAGTTCAGTTACTTTGTTCAAACTTATTTATACTGTGGTCTTATGTGTGTTATGCCATTTTCAGGAGCATGGCATTTAGCCAGAATCCTTAATCAGTTGAATTGAATTGAATTCAACTGCAAGTGGCTCATCTGGGGGCATGGCTCCTGCTTCTGTGTGCATCCGGGAGGCATGGGGGGGATGTACCCCTGCATCTGTGTGGGGTGAGGGCAGGCTGCCTTTATGGGCTGGGGCCAGGACTGTGCCGAGCTCTTCTGACTTGGGGCAGGGTGGGTGCTGGGGTCCCAGGGGCTCCATCCTCTCTGGCCCAGCTGCACAGCTGAGGCTGGCCCTGCTCCAGGCCCTGGCTCTGGGCCCACCCTGGGCAGAACATGGCCAGGGCCGGGACTGGTGTGTGGCTGGTGGGCAGTGGATTTGTTGGCGTGGGGGGACACTGGCACCAGGCAGTGACTCCGGGCATGAGGGAAGGGGTGGCCACATGGGCATAGCAGGCCCTGGCCCTTATCCTGATCCTGGGCTTGGCTCCGCTGTGCTCCACTCCCTCCCAATCCCTGCCCACTTCCAGCCCCAGTCCCATTCCCTCCCTCCCACCTCCTCTCCCCTTCTTCCACAGCTCTTTCCCTTTCTCCTGCAGACTTTTCTGCTGGGGGGGGCATGTGCACATGTGGATGCACACTCAGCTTCTCCCTCCTCCCCCCCCATTTTTTTTCTCCCTCCACCTGTGTCAGACAGTAAGGAGATGGGGAAGGAACTGATAGGGGAAAAAGTTGTGGGGAAACAGAAAGCAAAGGGACTATCTGACACCCCCCCAGATTTATTTTCCCTGCTGTAGCAATGGGAGGGGGGAAAAGCCAAGGAAAATCTCCAATGATTACTTTCTGTACCTAGAATATTATAACATATGCATACATTTTCCATTTATAGAATCTAATTATTGTGGGTGGTCAGCTTATAAGCAGGGTCATTTTCTTTTTGAATAAATAGGGTATTTTACGCAACAGGTAGTTAACTTATGGAATTAATTGCCACAGGAGGTGGTGGAGACAGATAGTACAGCCAGCTTCAAAAAACGGCTGGATAAATTCATGGATCATAGATACGTTAATAGCTATTGAATAGAATGGTTGGAGATGTTTCTTCTGGCATGTCTAAATCAATAGTTGTGGATACCAGGGATGGTATCTATTGAATTAGGGGGTAGATTGCTTTAGATCGGGGTGGGCAGAGTCTGGCCCACAGGCCAGATTCGGCCCATGCCAGACTCCATTTCACAGCAGCCCCTGTCCATGTCACTGCAGGCAGTTTCCATGGAGACCCCAGGAGGGGCAAGGCCATGACAGCTCAGGGCTGGAGTTTCAATGGAGATCAGCCCTAGGAACTCTGGAAGGGTGTACAGCTAGGCACGGAGCTCCTCTGGGGCTGGGTTCTTGTGGCAGTGATAGCGTGGTCCAGAGCCAGGGCAGAGCCACGATCTGCCTGTACTCCCTGGGCAGGGGTGCGCAGGCAACGGATCGCGGCTCTGCCCTGGCTCTAGATCACGCTGTCACCACTGCAAAATCCCAGCCCCAACCCTGGAGCAGCTCTCTGCTCAGCTGTGCATCCTGCCAGCACTTCTTGGGCTGGTCTCCATAAAAACTCCAGCTCTGAGCTGTCATGACCTGCCCTTCCTGGGGTCTCCATGGAAACTCCATGGAAACCGGCCACTGGGAAACAGTCTGGCCTCCGGCCAGATCCACCATTATTCCCATCCCTGCTTTAGATATAACCTATTCAGTGGTTTCCCTCTAAAGCATCCCACTAAAGATTGAGGATCACTCAGCAAAATCTGAGCGGTCGCAAAGCTTCCTATCGTGCGTGGATGATCTCTACCTGACTCAAGAAGTCTATGGGCCAATGAGAGGTAAAGCGCTGCTCGACCTGGTACTGGCAACTGGGGATGACCTAATCAGCGACCTAGTGGTCAATAGGAAACTGGGTGAGAGCGACCACGAGCTGATCACCTTCACCATCTGCCGTAAAGCTGGCAAGTCAGTCAGCAACACTGAAGTCCTTGACTTCAGGAAAGCTGACTTTGACAAGCTCAGGAGGCTTGTCAGTGAGGCCCTAAGGGATCATGACCCCAGGGGGAGGGGAGTCCAGGAAGAGTGGTTGCGCCTCAAGGGAGCGATCCTCAGTGCACAAGCTAATTCTATTTCATCTTGGAGGAAAGGCAGCAAGAGGGCACAGCAGCCCCCCTGGCTCTGTGGACATTGGAGTCAGAATTGGACTGGCCAAGTTCGCCCATGACACCTAACTTTGGGGCACAGCATCCACACCAGAAGACAGGAGGGCGATCCAGGCTGACCTGGACAGGCTCAGCAAATCGGTGGACAAGAACCTGATGGTGTTTAACGCTGAAAAATGCAAGGTTCTCTGCCTGGGGAGGAAAAACCTGCAGCATCCTTATAGGCTCGGCAGTGCTATGCTGGCTAGTACTATGGAAGAAAGTACATTGACCACAAGATGAGGATGAGCCTGCAATGCGATGCTGCGGCTAGTAAAGTGAGCAAAACACTGGCTTGCATCCATAGATGTTTCTCAAACAAATCCTGGGATGTCATTCTCCCCTTGTACTCGGCCTTGGTGAGGCTGCAGCTGGAGTACTGAGTCCAGTTTTGGGCTCCACAATTCAAAAAGGATGTGGAGAAGCTTGAGAGAGTCCAGAGAAGAGCCATGCACGTGATCAGAGGTCAGGAAAACAGACCTTACGATGACAGGCTGAGAGCTATGGATCTCTTTAGCCTGGAAAAGCACAGGCTCAGGGGTGATCTGATGGCCACCTATAAGTTTATCAGGGGTGACCATCTGTTTCTGGGGGAACGTTTGTTCACCAGAGCGCCCCAAGGAATGACGAGGTTGAACGGTCATAAACTACTGCAAGCCCGTTTCAGGCTGGATGTAAGGAAGAATTTCTTTACTGTCTGAGCCCCCCAGGTCTGGAACAGCCTGCCATTGGACATGGTTCAAGCACCTACATTGAACACCTTCAAGAGTGAATTGGATGCTTATCTTGCTGGGATCCTATGACCCCAGCTGACTTGCTGCCCTTTGGGTGGGGGGCTGGACTCGATGATCTTCCGTGGTCCTTCCAACCGTAATGTCTATGAAATCTATAAAATTTACTCCAGCAGCTGTCAGAGACAGAATACTGTGCTAGATGGATTGATTATCTGACCTACCATGGCACTTCTTATGTTCTTACAATTTTGTGCATGTCATATGGAATAACAGCATCTATATGTGACCCCATCTATTCAGATTAGATTCCTTAACATATAATTCATCCCCTCATGCAAATGTATTATGAAATTGTCTTTATCACCTGCATACTTTCCACAAGGACCTTGTGGCATTCAGCATGCAGGGTGGTGTATGCAAACTTAAATCTGGCATTTCCTTAATTTTCTGGCCCTGACTTTGCAATTTAAATAACACTATTTTAACAGAATATTTTTTTAAGGAGAGGGAAGGTACATTACAATAATAAACCTGGTTGAATAGCTTGGTTCCATTTTGGGATTGGATACAGATCTTTTCTCAGGGGTTTTGTTGGGTTTTATTGACCCTTTTTTTTTTTTTTTAACATTTCTGCAGCTTTTTAGCAAGTACTGTACAGTATTATCAGGGAGAAAAGAATGAAACTTGTTTTTGTTTTTTAACTCTAATGGCTAGATTCAAGTTCTTGAAAGAATTATTAAAATGAAATCCCTCTTACAAAAAAGAAATCAATATGTTAGCTAAAATGTAAACTAATTGGCAAACAAGCTGTGTATGGAAGTACCCAATCATATGACCATGAGCTATTGAAGGTCTTTTGGCTTTTGTTTTAGCTGATGCATACCAGTTTGCTGTCCTGTACAATGGGAATCTTTGGCCTGAACCTGCAACAAACTATAGAGCCTACTCCATATGCAGAACCAACTCCAACCCCATCTGACACCATTTAAAGTCTTAGTGATGGAGCTTTCCTTGTATATGAGGCACTGTAAGCAGGTTGCTGAGCCTCCTGGCTTCTGCAAGTGGGTTTACTTCTAGAGGAGATCCTCAGCCAGTCCTTCCAAGCAAAACACAGTTCTTTAAAGAAAGAAAGAGAATGAAACAAAGAAAACCAAATCCTTCTGCCCTGTTCTTCAGATGAGAAGGAGAGCCCCTTTTGCTTGGTCTCTGGCACAGCAGCCTGGCTCCTCTGCAGCATGTTGTTTTGCTTACGGCTTGCTTCCGCCTCTGCTCTGCTTACTCTTCTGGGAGCTTTTAAAGCTCCCAGCAGGATGCTCCCTGATTATCTAAACACCCTGCAGGTGGGTTTTCTCAACAGGGTTGTTCCTTTTTAAATGGGCAGACCACTGTTACACAAACTATACCTCCCAAGAGTAGAGTCTGCAACCCCACTCTTCTGTATCTAGTCCCCTGTGAGAAAAAGTCCATGTTGGTATGTGCAGCTCCTGGTCAAAGGAGTAGGTTTGTAGCGCCAGGGTACAACACATCCGCTTGGGGTTGGCTGCTTGCATTGCATGTCCCCATATTTAAAGAATCGTAGAAAAGTAGGGCTGGAAGGGACCTCTGGAGATCATCTGGTCCAGCCTCCTGCCTGAGGCAGGATCATCCCTGTTGACAGCATCCCAAGTAAATCCTTGTCTAACCTATTATTAAAATTACACAATCAACCCTGTTACACAATTACAAGCTGCAGCATCCTAACCTGCCCCAGGTAAAGTGGGAGTACAATGGTGGCCAGTATCCTGCTGTTGCAAGTGTTGTTAAAATAAGCTCACAAGATCCAAGGAAGAGGGCCATGTTCTGTGCTATGCAGGAAGGTAACCCCACACCAACAGTCCATGCTAATCTGACCATAAAGTAAAACTTCTTCCAGATCCCAAATATGTCAGTTGGTCTGACCCTGAGTAGAGGGGACAAGATCCTTTAACTAGGAACCTCCAAGTATAGTTCCAGCAGGAGTATTGGTACACTCTAGTAAAAATCCCCATGCCAATATCCATTATTTCTGAAGAAGGGAATCGCCACTTCCATGCATGTAGCAAGAGGAGGAGAAAAAAAATCCTTCCTTGTCCCGTGCAGCAACCAGCAAATCCCAGAAACATGGGAAATACCCATAGTAGAGCATAGGCATAGCTATGCCTAGTTCATCCCTGACCAGTGCCTCTAAGGGCATCAAAAAAAACACCACCTGGATTGTCATCTTCTTCCCCCTTGCACCCAGAGCCATGTATCATAGTGTTTAGGGTCAGAAGGGACTTAAACAGATCATCAGGTCTGACCCCCTGCTTCGGGCAGAAGCAGGTGCCAGGGTCATATTACCCCAGCAAAATGTGTGTCCAGCCTCCTCTTGAAGACCGCCAAGGTAGGAGAAAGTACCACTTCACTTGGGAGCCCATTCCAGAGCCTGGCAGCTTTGTCTGTAAAGTAATGTCTCCTGATGTCCAGCGTGAACCTTCTCTCTAACAATTTGTGGCCATTATTCTTAGTAACCCCGGGTGGTGCCAGGGGAAATAGATCCTCCCCCAGTTACCGCTGGTGTCCCTGGTGAGTTTGTAAATGGCCACTAGATCCCTTCTCAGCCTTCCTTTTGTGGAGGCTGAGTAGGTTCAGGCCCTTTAGCTTCTCTTTGTAGGGCCTGCTCCGCTGCCCCTTGACCATGCAAGTGGTGCTCCTCTGGACCCTCTCAATGCTAGTTGCATCCCTCTTGAAGTGCAGTGCCTAGAACTGGACGCAGTACTCCAACTGCGGCCTGACCAATGCCGCATAAAGGGCATCCCTGGACCTGCTTGTGATGCACCTGTAGATGTACAACAAGGTGCGGTTACCCTTACTGACCACTTCCTCACATTGGTGGCTCATGTTCATCCTGGAGTCAACAAGGACTCCAAGATCCCTTTCTGCCACCATGTTGACAAGAAGGGTGTTCCCCAACCTATAGGTGTGTTGCTGGTTCCTTCTCCCTAGATGCAGCACCTTGCACTTGTCTGCATTGAATTCCATCCTATTCTTATCTGCCCACCTCGTAATTTGTCTAGATCTAGCTGGATTCTGTCCCTCCCCTTCAGTGTGCCCACCTCGCCCTACAACTTGGTGTCGTCAGCGAATTTGGACAGCGTGCGTTCCACGCCCACATCCAGATCGCTGATAAAGATGTTGAACAGTACAGGCCCCAGGACCGAGCTCTGGGGGACTCCACTGCCCACATCCCTCCAGGTTGGAAACGACTCATCCACCACCACTCTCTGGGTGCAACCATCTAGTCAATTTGCCACTCATCTGACTGTGTAGGCATCAATGTTGCAGTCACCGAGTTTTTTTACGAGAAAGTGGTGAGAAACCATGTCAAAGGCCCTCTTAAAGTCCAGGAAGATGACATCCACCCCAACACCCTTGTCCAGGGACTTTGTGACCTGATCATAAAAAGAAACCAGGTTAGTTAGGCAGGACCTGCCCTCAATTGAACCCACTTTTAGTATGCATCACAGGTTCCAATGCATTGAGCACTGACATCCACCTAAAATTTGTTGTATCAAGAGTTTGTGCATGTTGTGAACTTCTCCATTCATAGACTTACAAGTGTGCTCAGAGGCAGTGCTATTTGAAAGAGTCATGGTCTGGAGGACGTCTCGCAGAACTGTAGTGTGCCGTTTGCTGCCACTTATGTGCATGAGCAATGGACAAACTATCGCTCACAGGGTTATTGTAAAGTATTCTGACAGTAAATAAAGCCTGTTTATCAAACAGATCTTTAGTGAGCTAATTTTTTCCATGTTGTTGCATAGTTTCCATGTACATCAACTCTCTTGATTATAAGATTCACTTCATTGATGTCGCTTTCCCATAGCCAAAGAAACCTCCCACTATGTGACTCTAGTGAATCTGTAAACCCCAAGGGCACCAGATGCTGCATCACACTGGAAATAATGAATGGCAGTAGGAGTATGATGGTGTGTCTCCTGTTTTTTCTTGCACATGTGTATATCTTGCTCATTCATGTGACTGATGTAGGAAGCAACAACCCATACATCAGTATCTTTGAAATAAAAAATGACGGTGCAGGAATTATCCATTTGAGCTGCATGGAAGAATGCCCTTGTGTCAGCCTCACATGGAGATTTCAATACAAAACACACATCATGTTTTCTGGATTTTAAATCATAGCAGATGAGATTCATTGTGAAGTACAGGTTAGCATGATGGAAGAAAGAACAAAAGAAAATGTTGTAGTCTCATTTTGTTAGAATGCTTTGACAGAAACAAGCACCAGGATGCTCCAGTAGGCATTTGCTGGTCAGAAACAGGGTAGACATTAGGAACAAACCAGACTGACTTTGACTGACAATGCTGCTGCTTTGTACTAGACATCAACAGTTCTCCCCCATAAACATAATCAATTAAGTGAAATGCCACTGCTTGTGGGCATTGACCAGTGACACACTTGAAGAGACTGAGGGCATATTCAGACTATGTCTTGCTCAGTGGGACTTTATTCCGTATCATTCCAACATCTATTAATTCATGATAATGTGATGGTGGTGAGATCGACTGGAGGTTCATCAGTGTTACAAACTTTGATTTGATAGGTTTGTGGAATGTCTCATCTGCTGTGAAGAGCAAAACGCTCACAGAAGTAATTTTGTATTGCATAATTTCTTCTAAAGTTATGGTAGTCTCTTTTCTGCTGGTTAGAAGGTCAATTATTTGGTTCATTGTAGTATGGGCAACCATTTTCCTACACTCTTGCTTGCTCTTGGTTGCAGTTGTTTTTGCTGTAAAGGTCTTGCTTTTTCCTTGTGGTGATAGTGTCATGTATTGACTGAGTTTCATAAGAAAGTCTCTCCAGAACGTTTTCCACGATCACATTACCTGCATC
>NW_017729032.1:126423962-126428245 GCF_001723915.1 Gavialis gangeticus
AAAGGTTTTGCTTTTTCCTTGTGGTGATAGTGTCATGTATTGACTGAGTTTCATAAGAAAGTCTCTCCAGAACGTTTTCCACGATCACATTACCTGCATCATGGGCTTTGTGGAGACTCTTCTGTTGCTGGCTTACCAGAGCAAAGGTAGTGAAGAGTTGGTTGATTCAGATCCCATGGGTCCATTCAGATCTCCAATCTGTCTTCACTGATTCAGCAACCTTGCAGTCTGTCTACAGTCTTGATAGACCGAGTTCTGGAATTGAATCACCTGTTTTAGTTGTTCCCTTCACTGCATAATAACTGGTCTACTATGTTGATTGCGACCATGGATAAATTCTTGGTAAATATAATCCAGCTCCCACTTCTTCTGTTCTTGGATTCTTTGTTCATGGTCATTTCAGTGACTTGATCTGGAGGCAGGTTGCTGTAAGTTTTTCCAGTCAATGAAAATGAAAACATTGTAGCCATGTGCACCTTTTTGTCTTCTCTGTGTTGTTATTTGCCAGTACTATAAGGACAGGTATCTGAGAGAGTTGACACTTCCATAAGCTGCTAACAGTGGAAGCATTCTATGATAAGTCTATAAGTACTCTTTTGAAATTTGTTCTGCCCCTCAGAGAATGGTGATGTTGAAAGAGGATTTCAACCTCAGTGCTATAAGACAGAAAATATTTGGCCATGTCTGATTTACAACTAAGCACTTCTTCAAACATTGAACGTACAATTCCTGAAAAGCTGTTGAACTGATGAATTCCTCATGTACATTTTCTGAAGTGATATCTACCAACTGTTTCAAGCTATCAATTGCTTGAGGAATCTTCTGGAGGTATCTGTGGATTAACATATTCATTAAACCTTCTGTTACTAGTTTGTGGAGGCACATTCCTCTGTTGTAAAGTTCACAAAATGCCCTATGTGAACTACCTGCAGCCGCAACCCATGAAGCAACAGCTAATTCTTCAGGACCCCTACCTGCATGTCTCTTTCCTAGAGCATTGAGATAAGACATTTCTGTGTGAAACCCGCCAAGTACCCTCTTTCACATTGGGCCATCACTTATCTCAGGGGTGAACAAAATGCGGCCTGCTAGGCCATTCTATCTGGCCTGCGGGGCCCCTAAAATTTTTGAAAATTAATAGTTATCTGCACCTGGCTGCCTGTCGTGCCACCCTCAATGGCTTGCCACAACTCAGTAAGCGGCCTGAAATAATTGCCCGCCCCTGTACTTACATTCTCAAAGGGCCTCTTCAATATATCTATAGACTGCTTGATCTGCAACCAACTGAATCACTGGCATCTTTTTCAGGCCAGCAAATTTTTGGCACCAGTCCATCACATCTATAAAAACTTCTTTGCTTGGAGACTGAGTAACATTTAACATTGTATGTTTTCCACTTCACAACATTGCTTTCAAGAGAGTAATGATATCTATGCTGGGATCCTTCCACATGGTTGAATCACTTGCAGAAGTTCATGGGAGGTTAACTGGTGCACCAGTATTCCCTCAAAACTAACTTCCAATCTTTGTGGTTGCAGTTGAGCATGTAATTTACCACTCTCATAATTTTTGGTGATAACTGGGTAGACTAGACTTTTCCAAACTTCAGGTTTTGGTATAACCCAGGTTGTTGTATCTGAAATAGTTTATTATTGGTGAAATGAAATCAATGTGTCATATTTATGTTTGTATAATGGCTTGTTTCAGAACCTGTTCACTTATCTTCATTGAAATAATCGTTATCCATGACAACAGTACAAGGCCGACCTGCAGCAATTTCACTTGGGTACAGCTGACCATGCTGAATTGATTGTGGTGTATCCACTGAAAGTATTGAACTATGCTCAGATTTGTTCCGTTCCTGCAGTGCCCATGCTGAAAGTTCATTAAGAACATCATAATAAGAAATGTTGAGTTTTATTTTCTTCAGGATTTGGATGAGTTTCTTATTACCTATCATGTTGTGAATATATATATATGGATAGTGTGACTTGCATTGGCTGTCACTTTCCTGTGAGCAGATGCAACAATCCTTCATACAGAAAACATACAGCTGGTTGCAGTCATTTTGCAACCAGTATGTAGCATTCTTAGAATCAGCAGAAAATTAGAGTTGGAAGGGGCTGCAGGAGGTCATCTAGTCCAACCCCCTGCTCAAAGCAGGGCCATCCCCAACTAGAACATCCTAGCCAAACTTTGTCTAGCCAGGTTTTGAAAACTTCCAAGGATGGAGATTCTTCCACCTCTCTGGGTAACCTATTCCAGTGTCTTACTACTCTCCTAGTAAGAAAATTCTAGGAGGGTAGTAATGTATATCCATGCTGCCACTTTCAGTATTCTACCATTGCTGTTACAGTAAGTAACCAAGGCTTGCAAACAATTCTTTTTTTTTCTCATCTTGAATGTATTGGACTGCACCTATGAAAGTTTTCCAAGCATAGTCTGTTTCAATTTGGTGAAATTTTGTAGATAACCTGGTGTGTATGGAGTCCCTGCTCTTCCCTTCCAAGAGTTCCTTACAGATTGCACACAAAGAAACTAATGAGGAACATCCTTGACCACTTCTTACTTGTGATTCAGTGGTTCACCGGTAACTTCACTATCAGTCTCTTTTGCAACACTTAACAGATTGTGTGCCTCTTGTACACACTTCAGGGCTGTCCTTAGGGGGGCGAATTGGGGTGACCACCCTGGGCCTTGTGCTTTGGGTGGCCCCACAGAGCCAGGTGGAATGGCCATGGTGACTCAGCAGTGTTGTCGCCGCCAGCTTTGCATCCAGCCGGTCGGCACCTCCCCCACACCTCCTACCGCTGAATCTTTCATTGAATTCTTCATGTCTAGGGCGCGCAGGGGCGGGGCCCCTCACAGACTGGTTTGCCCCGGGCCTCACACCCTACTTGGGTCATCTCTGTGTAATGTCTACAACATTTAACTCACAGTTTATATGCACTTTCTTTGGCTTATCATTAACCCACATTCGCTTTTTAAAGAGTATCAAAACTTGTGCCTAAATTTTTCTAGTCTCAAGCTTTTTGTGCAAGTTTATTCCATGTATCCTGGGAAAGTTGCTGGGAGGGTTTTTTTTTAATGTTGAAGTTTTTTCGCGTATGACACATTGTTATTAAAGGCTTTTTCTTGGTTGATTGTGGTGCTGCAACAAAAGTGCTGGCTTTTTGGTTTGTTGGGAAGTTCTAGCCCCTGTTTTATCATCCATTGTTCTTAATTCATAGATTCATAGATGTTAGGGTTGGAAGGGATCTCAATAGATCGAGCTCGACCCCCTGCAGAGGCAGGAAAGTGTGCTGGGTTCAGATGACCCCAGCCAGATGCCTATTTAGCCTCCTCTTGAAGATCCCCAGGGTAGGGGAGAGCACCACCTCCCTTGGGAGCTCATTCCAGATTTTGGCCACTCTAACTGTGAAGAAGTTCTTCCTAATGTCCAGTCTAAATCTGCTGTCTGCTAGCTTATGGCCATTATTTCTTGTAAGCCCGAGGGGTGCCTTGGTGAGTAGAGCCTCACCAATTCCCTTCTGCGCCCCCATGATGAATTTATAGGCAGCCACAAGGTCGCCTCTCAACCTTCTCTTGCGGAGGCTGAAGAGGTCCAGGTCTCGCCTCACCTACAAGCCCTTAACCATACGAGTGGCCCTTCTGTGGACCCTGTCCAGGTTTTTCACATCCCTCTTAAAGTGTGGCGCCCAAAACTGGATGCAGTATTCCAACTGCAGTCTGACCAGCCCCCGACAGAGGGGAAGTATCATCTCCTTGGTTCTGTTTGTCATGCATCTGCTGATCCATGATACAGTGCAGTTAGCTTTGCTGATGACTTCATCACACTGATGACTCATGTTCATCTTGGAGTCCACTAGGACTCCGAGATCCCTTTCCGCTTCCGTGCTGCAGAGCAGGTTATTTCCTAGGCAGTAGGTGTGCTGGACATTTTTCCTCCCTAGGTGCAGCACTTTGCATTTCTCCTTGTTAAATTGCATTCTATTGTTTTCTGTCCATTTGTTCAACCTGTCCAGGTCTGCCTGTAGTTGTTCCCTGCCTTCCGGTGTGTCCACTTCCCCCCACAGTTTTGTATCATCCACAAACTTGGACAGAGTACACTTCACTCCCTTGTCCAAGTCACTGATGAAGACATTGAAGAGTATCGGTCCAAGGACCAAGCCCTGCTGGACCCCACTGCCCACATCCTTCCAGGTCAATACCGACCCGCCCACCACCAGTCTGTGGGTACAACCCTCTAGCCAATTTGCTGCCCACCGGACTGTGTAATCATC
>NW_017729032.1:126433245-126434454 GCF_001723915.1 Gavialis gangeticus
TAGTCCTTCCAAGTGACTCTGCATTATCTCAGGGTCAGCGCTTGGTGGTCTAGCGCCCTGCTGTTGTCTTGTCCCTTGTTTAGGAACACTGAGGCAAAGAACTCATTGAGGAGTTCAGCCTTGTCCCCCCTGTCTGTCACCAATTGCTTTTGCCCATTCAGTAGTGGTCCTATACTGCCCTGGCCTTCCTTTTACTCCCTATATATCTGAAAAACATTTTTTTGTTATCCTTAACTTGGGATGCCATCTGCAGCTCCATGGTAGCTTTGGCCTTTCTTACTGCCTCCCTACAACTGCGAGCTGAGGCGGCATACTCCTCTTTAGTAATTTGTCCCTGTTTCCACTGCTTATATGCCCCACTTTTTGCCCTTAGGCTGTTCTGGATTTCTCCGGTTAGCCAAGGAAGCCTCTTGGCCCCTTTTCCCCTGCATTGGGATCGTCTCCCTCTGCCTGAAGGATTGCTTCCTTAAGGCACAGCCACCCTTCCTGGGCTCCCATCTTGCAAATCTCTTACCCTGCAGTGTGTCATTGACTAAACGCCTGAGCTCGCTGAAGTTAGCCTTCCTAAAGTCCAGAACTTCCACCCTATTAGTTACCTTTCCCACTCTATACCTTATGATGAATTCTATTATTTGGTGGTCACTGTCCCCCAGGTGACCACTGATCTGTAGGTCCCCTACCATGTCATCCCCCATTGCCAGTACCAGGTCCAGTAAGGCATTCACCCTAGTGGGACCATGTACCTCTTGCGTCAGGTGGAGGTCCGGCACACAGGATAGGAACCTGCATGAATGGTGGGAATTTACTGTCTGCCAGCAGATGTCTGGGTAGTTTAGGTCCCCCATGACTACTGCTTCTCTAGTCTTCATGGTCTCCGAGAGCTGCCTCAGGAGTTCCAAATCTAGTTCTTTCCCTTGGTGTGGGGGTCTGTATCACACCCCTACCACCAAATCCCTTTCCCCTTGACCTCCATGTATCTTAACCCACAATCCTTCTACTTTCTCCTTCTCCAATTCCATTTTGATAAGGGTCGATGTATAACGGTCCTTGACATAAAGCACACCCCTCCCCCTCTCTTCCCTACTCTATCCTTTCTGTACAGTTTATAGTCCTTAATGTGTACCGCCCAGTCGTGAGTAGAGTCCCACCAGGTTTCTGTTAACCCCACTAAGTCGTAAGTGTTTTCTGCAAGCAGGAGTGCTAGTTCAT
>NW_017729032.1:126439454-126440826 GCF_001723915.1 Gavialis gangeticus
GTATAGGCACTTGAGCCCTGTGACTGGCACCTTTGTTGCCCCCTGGCTCTGATGCTCAATGGGCCCCTTATTACTTACCTGTGCTGTACTTCTGGACATCCCATGGATTGCAGGTTCCTGATGTTCTCCTTCTGCCTCCCCGTCCCCTGTCTGAGCTAGTTTAAAGCCCGACGTAGGAGATCAGCCAACCTGTTGGAAAAAAGACTTTTACCTTTTGCTGAGGGGCGAAGTCCATCATGTCCCAGGAAGTCCCTTGCCAGGAAGTGTAGGTCATGGTCCAGGAAGCCAAATCCAGCACGATGGCACCAACTCCTGAGCTGCAGGTTGACCTCTCTGATGCAGGCACTGTGATGCTTACTGTGACCTCTGACTGGGAGGATGGACAAGAAGACCACCTGCACCCCCGTCTCCCTAAGCCTGGCCCCCAGAGCCCTGTAGTCACCCATGACATGGTCAGGACTACTCCTGATTGCATCATTGTTCCCACATGGATGAAGACCATGGGATAGTAGTCCGAGGGCCAGATCAGGTCAGGAATCCTCGTCGTGACATCCCGGATCTTGGCCCCTGGCAGGCAACACACGTCACGCGCCATGGGATCTGGGTGACAGATGTTTCCCTCTTCTTCTCTCAGTAGGGAGTTGCCCACTACTTTGACACTTCTCCTCTTCCTCTGGTAGCTTGTCTGGCCCTCAGCTTGCTCGGGGGTGGATTGGGGCTCCTCCCATGCTGTCTCCTCCACTGCACTTTCCTCCAGTGCAGCTGGGGCTTCGTATCTGTTCCCCAACTGCTCCAGTGGATCCATTTCTGTGGCAAGCGGCCCGGCCCTGGAGGTGACTGTCGTCCATCCTTCCATATTAGCTTTGGGGCTTTTTCAGTCCGCTCCTCTGCCTGGTGTCTGGCTCTGCAGAGAAACAAAGTACCCATCAATCTCCTCCTCAGTTGCCCTGATCCTGCCCTCAACCTGCTCACCTCTGCCTGGAGTATTGCCACCTGCCCCTCCAGTGCCTCAACCCTGGCATATGTGGGACAGGTGGGGGGACCCCTGGCCTCTTCCCTTGCCCCGGGCCTCTGAGGACCCGCCAGGCAACCCCTGCATGCAGGAGTCCCAGATGCCACCACCCTGCCCCAAGGCTCCATCTGGGTGGAGGCTTCAGAGGCACCCCAGGCGGTGGGCAGGATCGGGGCAGGGTTCCTGGCTGCACTCTGAGTCACCACCCCCATCAAGATCCCCACATGTGCTCTCCCGTAGAGAGTCACTGGCCTCCCCTGCTCGCCGCTCTGCACTAATGCCCGTGCAAATGCCGGCGCGCCCCCACAGAGCATGCAGAGCTTGTGGAGACTGAAGAGATTCAGGTCCCTCAGCCTCTCC
>NW_017729032.1:126442641-126449128 GCF_001723915.1 Gavialis gangeticus
CAGGCACTTCCTTCCTCCCCTTCTTGAAAATAGGGACCACGTTAGCTCAACACCAAAATTAGAAAAGTGATCCCCAGGCTAAATTTCTTCCTTAACACCTGAGTTATGAATTTAAAAAATGAAAAAAAAGTTCCCTCTCAAAAAGTGCTCGGGCTTTGTATACATGACTGGACTACTAGGAGGCACCTCTCACACTACAAGCTCTCCCCCTAGAGGCAGGCAGTAGTTCCTGCAAAGCCAGACTAGAACTTGAATGAAAACCTTGGTGGTCAGTGGACAGAGCCTGCACAGGTACAGGTTAGGTGCTGCTGCTGCTTCGTCTGCTGCTACATCCTGGAAAAACTTCCGTGTTCATCCTTCAGCTGTTTCCACTCACCAAGCTAACAGTGAAGGAAAGGTAAGAAAGAAATTATCCAGGGAACCTCCTCAGTGGACTTCCCACTTGAATTCCTGGTCACACTCCCTTGTTTGCTGGTCCTGTGCCTCTGGTTCCTGGACTTTCTTACACCTCGTTCATGAGACTTGTCAGGCATGTGGCATAAAGTCTCAAAATGTCCACCGGTAGGTTCTTAGGATATGACAGCAGCTGGGCCTGGTGGCGGCTTTCACTTGGGAGGTGGGGCCTGGCTGGGCCTGTGCAGCTCCATAAGGGGACACCAGTTGGCCAAGGCAGGATGCTGGGTTCGGGGAGGCTTTTGGCTCTAGGCTTGGCCTCACAGTGCGAATGGGGTGGACCTGCCCCTGCTGCAAGGGCTTGGCCACTGAAGCTCCCGGGAACAGCTGCCCCAGCCTGCCTGAGCCCTGGCCTTGCCTACCCACAGCTCCCCTCGAGGGGCCGGGGCTGGGCAGGTGCTGCGTAGGGCTACTGCGCTGTGGGCTCCCAACCAGCTCAGCTCTGAGCACCACCTGCAGCAGCTATTTCCAGAGCCCAGGGAGTCCCTGCTATGGCTGGAGGGGAGCTTCGCCCTGCTTGCACTGTGCCTGGCATGCACAGACAGAGCCAGGATCTCCCTGAGCCTGGGGTCCTGCCCTGGCCAGGGGGTGTTCCCCTGTGGGCAGGGTGGCTGCACCTCATCCTCGTGGTGCCGGGCCCCATCTCCAGTACTGCTGAGCACCCCCGCTGTGGCCTGAGTCTCCGGAGTCCCAAGTCTTCTCGCCTGGCTGATGACTGTAACTGATAAAACAATGTTTTATGATTACTAAATGTTTTGATGTTTTAATGCATAGTCTGTTACCTAGAGAAAAGCTTGTGCACAGATCAATGAGAGGAGGCAAAGAGCCTGCAAGGGGAATTTCTGGATGTGTTTACAACCCAACCCTGGAGGATTGCCCTGATTAATCATTGGCTTGTCCTGAAACCAGTAAGCTAGGTATCTTAAAAGATATTTCTAACATTGAATTTTTAAAGTGTTTTAAAAAATACTTAGGCATACAAGGTTTTTTGGGTGAATCTGATATCTTTTATTAGACCAACTTAAACAGTTGGAAAAAAAATGTTTGAGCAAGCTTTCAGGTTTAAAAACCCTTTGTGCCTGACTAAGGGTTTTTAAACCTGAAAGCTTGCTAAAAAATTTTTTTGCCAACTATTTAAGTTGGTCTAATAAAAGAGATCAGATTCACCTAAAGAACCTTGTCTGCCTATGTCTTTAGACCAACACGGCTACAACCTACACCCCTTAAAAATACTTGTAATAGTGCTCCTTTAAAGCATGTTCATTTAGTATTGTACTCTGCTATTCACATTTTGCTCCCCATTTCTACCACGTACAGGGAGTAAAGGTGAGTTTCTGTCAATGAATAAGGCCAACATGGGTACAAACAACAACTTTCAATGAAGAATTTACTTAAAAAATGCTCTTGTATGAAGCAGTTAATAGAAAAAACAACATTATCTTTTTATCTGAAGGATATTTATTGGTCTTTTAGAATATTGGCAGATATTAATGCAATATAGGGGTGCAATGCCTTAAAGACCGGTTAATCATTCTTGATTTCTAAATGGTGCCAGATACATATTTGTACTATATTTTTAGATGCTCATTTTACTGTGAATAAATTGGGTACTCAGTTACTTAAGTAGCACTTGCAAATACTTATTTGTATGTGAAAATAGATCTATCTTCAGATCTTTTGAGTGCATTTTTATAGACGCTTCAGAAAACTTTATTGACAAGTGCTATTATCACAGGGACTGGTAGGACTTGTGAGGAAAATCCATGCTTTTCTCTCCTGTGTGTTTATTTTGAGTGATATGATTCTGTGTTGTATACTGCATATGCTTCTTATTGACCTAGTACATACATAATGCAAGCATGACAAAACTGAAGTCTATTTCATTAATCTTTTCTTTAAAAAAATAAACCTTTGTTCTTTTCTTATGTGTTAAACTACAATATTCTTTTACAATGTGGTGTCAGCCCATTTCTTTGATGTGTGAATCTTATTAAAACCTCCTGATTTAAAAAAAAGTAATAATCTAGCATTGTGGGATTATTTTTCACTACATATATGGTGGGGGATGCATGACTTTTTAAATGATTTAGCCCAATGTATGTGATTACAGATTATGATAGTCCAGATAGGCAAATTAGCTTTGTTTAATATGAGTCATCTAATTTTTCCCATGAGATGCCTTTCAACAGCACTTCTGGCACATTTAATGAGGTGTGTAGTACCACAGATGAGTGGATTTGTGGAATTCTTATTTGTAAAATTCATTATTTTTTGACATGCTGTGTCACCACAATAGGTTTTATTTCTAGCTTCAGAAATTTTGTTTTCCCTCTGCTTTAGCCATGTTTGGCTGTTAAAAAAATGTTCTGGATTTTTTACTAATTACTTTGAAAATGAATATCCCTTGTAATCTTTTATTTGGCATAAAAGTAGATGACTGGCAAGCAAATTGTCAGGAAAATTGCTCTTATTTAATACTGGTGTAATACTGATACTGTTCACACTATATGGCTGTCTTTTCAGCTGTTGATTGGGATGTCTCAAACAAGTTGCCTTGTTTGCTATAAGATCCCCATCTGTCTATTCTTGATCTAATACTCTTGTTAATTTATATTATGCTGTCATAATTGATACAACTTTTGCAGAGTAAATTTGAAACTATGATTCTGGATTTCTCCTGCTCTAAGTGAAGTCAGTGGCAAAATTCCTATTTAATTTAATGGAATTCAGTTGGTCCTGACACCTATAGTAGAAAATATATTTGAATTATATACTATTAAAGTAGATAGTATGTCTTTCAAATTAGAGATCCATGTTTCCCATGGGTTAATTCATTATACATAAAGGCAGATTGTTGAATTCTAAATTGAAATTCAAAAACCATGTCTCCTCGTTTACAGACATTCTGTTTTGGTTGCTTGTCTAGGGTCTACACAGTGACCAATGGATGGGTCTTCTGCATTATAACTTTTAGAATACCACATGCAGTTAAAGTGCTTGTAAGGCTTAGGCAGACTTCTTAAACTGTGCTCATGGGCAGAGATAATTAAGTGATTACTGTGGCTTACTTATGGTCTTCATCCACAAAATTACAAAGTTATCTTAGGAATGACATTGAGGCATGAGCGTTATGTTACCTGTTAATTTAGTAAATGGAAAGTAGTATTTTTGTATGTCTGCAACTCCTATCCCATTGTATGATATTATTTCTGGACTCTTACTTTTTTCTTTCTTATATGTGCTTAAGTTGTTTTGTAAACCGTCACCACCAAGTACTGACAAGCAAAGCTCAATAAAAATGTTATATGCACTTTCTAAATATAATTGTATAAGTAAACAGTTTTGGGAAGAGGTGGGCCCTGTCGTCTTTACAGATTTCTGCTGACACAGCTATATTAGTAAAGCAGGGGTGGGCAAAATCCAGCCTGCGAGCTGAATCTGGCCCGCCAGGCTATTCTATCCAGCCTGCGGAGCCCCTAAAAAATTTAGTAAATTAATATTTATTTGCCCCGGCTCCCTGTCAAAGCTGGCCGGAGCCAGGGGCAATAGGACCGAGAGGGAGCTCTCAGCAGGCTGCAGGCTTGAGCAGCCCCACCCCGCCCCAGCCAGTTCCCTGCTTTCCTGCCTCCACTCTGCTCCAGCACCAGGTGCCTGTGGCTTCTGGCTGCATCCCCAGACTGCGGAGCATGGGACTGCACTGGTAGGGTGTGTATATGTGTGCGTACATGTCGGCAGGTACAGGGCAGAGTGTGTGTGTGTGTGTGTGTGTGTAGGCACAGGGGCAGAGAGTGTGTATGTGTCTGTCTCTGCAGGCACAGGGGCAGAGAGTGTGTGTGTGTGTGTGTGTGTGTGTGTGTGTGTAGGCACAGGGGCAGAGTGTGTCTGTCTGCAGGCACAGGGGCAGTGTGTGTGCAGGCACAGTAGTCACCCTCCCCCCCATACCCACCCACACCCCACATAACATACGCCCACAGCCCCAAACCTATACCCACCCCCACAATATTCAAGAATAAGACTTCATTTTAAGCTATTGTGCAGTCATCTCTGTGTAGACTACACAAACGCATGTAAATCAGGACAAAAATATTTTTAAAAATCAAATTAATGAATGTTGTAGATGATCACTTTTTAGAATATAATTTGGTATTTTTCTGGTTCTGAGACGGCAAAATCCCTTGCTGAAAGGAGTACTTCCAGGGGTAAGAGGAGGGACTTCTGGTGGCAGGGGTTAGGGGGTGGGACTTCTGGTCACAAGATGGCAACCAGGGGACGGGGTACCTGTCAAGGGGCGGGGCTGTCCATGTGGCCCTTGACAGCTTGTCAAAACTCAGTAAGCGGCCCTTCATACAAAATAATTACCTGCCCCTGCAGTAAAGGGTATGAAGAGGTATTTGCCTCAATTGATGCAGAGATGTAAACAAGCAGTTTTGTACCTCCAGCTGGTAAGTCTGATGTGGTGGAAAGGCAAGGGGGAGACAAGGGGCATTGTGGGGGGCAGATCAAGGCCCCTGTGGTGAGGGGGGGCTGGGGTAGGGGCAAGCACTGCCTGGCTGGGGCAGGGCGGGCACAGCACGGAGCCACAGCTCATCTGGGGGGGTGGTTTCCGTTGCTGTCCGCTGCTTGTCCGGGAGCCACTTGTCCAGTGCTCGCCTGTTTGTATGGCAGCTCTCGCCACTGCTTCTGCTGCTCACCTAGGAGTGTGGGGGAGGGGGGAGGGCATGTGCCCCCAGATCTGCATGGGAAGGGATGGGCTGGGGCTGCACCATGGGGGAGTGAAACAGAGGCAGCAGTGGTAGCATCCAATCTTGCATCTCCTTTAATTTGATGCCAAGGGCAAGTTCCCCACTAACCTATCCTTGCTATGCTACCAGACAAATGTAGCTGGTCCTTGAGTGGAGACACAGGTATGGAGCAAAAATTGTTCCTTTCCTCATTATGCTTTTTTTGTTTTCAATTGAAGCTGTAGGATTAGAAATTTCAATAAAAAGTTCAGGTTTCCTGATATTGCTGTGTCCATAGTATGAGTGCATTCGGGTATAGTGAAGACATATAAAAAACTAAAACTCTTGGTTCCAATATGTTACCTTTTATCAGACCAACTGGGAAATCACAAGAAAATTGTCCTTTTCTGCAAGCTTTGGGTAGACATGACTTTAGAATGGTTTCAGCATACTGTTTCTGGTTAAACAGTCCAAAAGAGTTGGTGTTGTTGTTTTAACAAAAAACAAAACAAAAAAACACATTTTTAAAGAGCCATTGTTACCACTGCAGGCATCTGTGTACCCTTTTGACAAACTTAATTCATTTTGTATGTCTCCATGTCAAGAATTGCCAGAAGGGGAGTGCCTAACATAAAGCTCTTAGGTATTTAGCCCCCTTAATAAATGTTGCATAACGTTCAGTAGAGGTGCACCGATACATTGGTCCAGTATTGGATCAGCACTGATATAAAGAAAATTTACTATATTAAAAATTGGCCATATCAGGCTGATAATTTGGCTAATAAATGGCCCGTGTATATGTGCAGCTGCAGTGCAGCACAGGTAGCAAGGAGTACAGCACAGCAGCATAGAGAGCTGCCTCCAGCTAGTATGTCCAGTGTGGTGGAAGGGGAAGGCAGAGGGAAGGGGTGTGGGGTGTGCAGATCAAGGCCCCTGTAGTAGGGATGGGGTGGGGCTGGAGCAGGGGCTGGGGCAAGCGCTGCCCAGCCGGGGTAGGGCAGGTGCGGGATGGAACTGCAGCTGATCCGGGGGGTGCAGGAATGAGAGGAGGCGGCTCCTGTCACTCACCTGGGAAGGCATGGCGGGGAGGGTGCCCCTGGATCTGCATGGGGTGGAGCCTTGCCAAGCTCTTCCCGGTGGGGCTGTGTTGGGAAGGGGCTACAGTGAATTTGTGGCTGCAGCCCTGCCCTGCCAGGAAGAGCTTGGTGCAGCCCCTGCCCCAGCTCACCCCACCCTATGCAGATCAAGTGGCATGCCCCCCCCATGCACTTCCAGGCAAGCAGCAGGAGCAGTGGCAGGAGCCGCCACACAAG
>NW_017729032.1:126449148-126449972 GCF_001723915.1 Gavialis gangeticus
CCCTCCCTCATGGTGGGGTCCTTGATTTGCACACCCCACTCCCCTTCTCTCATCCTTCCCTTTCCACCACACCAGACTTACCAGTTGGAGGAAGCTCTCCACGCTGCCAGGCTGGTATCAGAAATCGGGTCAGTATTGGCTGATATGCTTCCTTAAAAATCGGCTATTGGTATCAGCTGCAAAATCTCTATTGTTGTACGCCTAATGTTCAAAAATGCTTGAGAGCCCATGAACTCTCCTTGACAATAATGGGCTATGAGGATGCTTAGGTCCATCTCAGAGTGGGAATGAATCTTGCCTATTTTCAACACAGTGCTTTGATCCTTAGCTACAGAACTCTTTCTAGCTTGAGGCCTGCCAGAGCCTGAGCCTGGCCATCTTTTTGGAAGTGGTGTAAAAATATTTTATTTGGACAGACTTCTAGCTGGTGGGGGTTAAGCTTTGAGTATTCCTTGGGGATCTGTCTCAATATTGTTTTATTATTTTATCTATTTGTATGACTTTGTTATTGTAAGCATTCCTGAGTTATTTTGGGGAGGGTAGCATAGAAATCAAATCAACTATAAATAAACATCTTTACATAAAGAAATGCAAGGATGTGTTTTTGTACTGTAATTTATTTTTCAGCTGTTTTTTCCAGGAAAAAATGAGTTTGTGCATGTAAATTTTTGTTTCTCTTTTGAAATAAGATCATTAGACTAAAGTAGATACTCTACTTTAGTTTGGTGAAATCCTGTAGTGGCTTCTGATATTAAACTGCCTATTCTGTGCTGTGATTCTGAAGCCAGGAGTTAGCTTATTGACATTATCTGGAAACATAGGCT
>NW_017729032.1:126454972-126456007 GCF_001723915.1 Gavialis gangeticus
GGGTAGACATGACTTTAGAATGGTTTCAGCATACTGTTTCTGGTTAAACAGTCCAAAAGAGTTGGTGTTGTTGTTTTAACAAAAAACAAAACAAAAAAACACATTTTTAAAGAGCCATTGTTACCACTGCAGGCATCTGTGTACCCTTTTGACAAACTTAATTCATTTTGTATGTCTCCATGTCAAGAATTGCCAGAAGGGGAGTGCCTAACATAAAGCTCTTAGGTATTTAGCCCCCTTAATAAATGTTGCATAACGTTCAGTAGAGGTGCACCGATACATTGGTCCAGTATTGGATCAGCACTGATATAAAGAAAATTTACTATATTAAAAATTGGCCATATCAGGCTGATAATTTGGCTAATAAATGGCCCGTGTATATGTGCAGCTGCAGTGCAGCACAGGTAGCAAGGAGTACAGCACAGCAGCATAGAGAGCTGCCTCCAGCTAGTATGTCCAGTGTGGTGGAAGGGGAAGGCAGAGGGAAGGGGTGTGGGGTGTGCAGATCAAGGCCCCTGTAGTAGGGATGGGGTGGGGCTGGAGCAGGGGCTGGGGCAAGCGCTGCCCAGCCGGGGTAGGGCAGGTGCGGGATGGAACTGCAGCTGATCCGGGGGGTGCAGGAATGAGAGGAGGCGGCTCCTGTCACTCACCTGGGAAGGCATGGCGGGGAGTGTGCCCCTGGATCTGCATGGGGTGGAGCCTTGCCAAGCTCTTCCCGGTGGGGCTGTGTTGGGAAGGGGCTACAGTGAATTTGTGGCTGCAGCCCTGCCCTGCCAGGAAGAGCTTGGTGCAGCCCCTGCCCCAGCTCACCCCACCCTATGCAGATCAAGTGGCATGCCCCCCCCATGCACTTCCAGGCAAGCAGCAGGAGCAGTGGCAGGAGCCGCCACACAAGTGGCTCCTGGATGAGTGGTGCCCAGCAATGGGAACCACCCCCCCCCCAGATGAGCTGCGGCTCTGTGCCGTGCCCTCCCCGCACTGAGCTGGGCAGTGCTTGCCCCAGCCCTTGTTCCCATCTTGTCCCCGTGCCCTGTT
>NW_017729032.1:126456277-126459509 GCF_001723915.1 Gavialis gangeticus
CCCTCCCTCATGGTGGGGTCCTTGATTTGCACACCCCACTCCCCTTCTCTCATCCTTCCCTTTCCACCACACCAGACTTACCAGTTGGAGGAAGCTCTCCACGCTGCCAGGCTGGTATCAGAAATCGGGTCAGTATTGGCTGATATGCTTCCTTAAAAATCGGCTATTGGTATCAGCTGCAAAATCTCTATTGTTGTACGCCTAATGTTCAAAAATGCTTGAGAGCCCATGAACTCTCCTTGACAATAATGGGCTATGAGGATGCTTAGGTCCATCTCAGAGTGGGAATGAATCTTGCCTATTTTCAACACGGTGCTTTGATCCTTAGCTACAGAACTCTTTCTAGCTTGAGGCCTGCCAGAGCCTGAGCCTGGCCATCTTTTTGGAAGTGGTGTAAAAATATTTTATTTGGACAGACTTCTAGCTGGTGGGGGTTAAGCTTTGAGTATTCCTTGGGGATCTGTCTCAATATTGTTTTATTATTTTATCTATTTGTATGACTTTGTTATTGTAAGCATTCCTGAGTTATTTTGGGGAGGGTAGCATAGAAATCAAATCAACTATAAATAAACATCTTTACATAAAGAAATGCAAGGATGTGTTTTTGTACTGTAATTTATTTTTCAGCTGTTTTTTCCAGGAAAAAATGAGTTTGTGCATGTAAATTTTTGTTTCTCTTTTGAAATAAGATCATTAGACTAAAGTAGATACTCTACTTTAGTTTGGTGAAATCCTGTAGTGGCTTCTGATATTAAACTGCCTATTCTGTGCTGTGATTCTGAAGCCAGGAGTTAGCTTATTGACATTATCTGGAAACATAGGCTTAGAAGTGAGCTACTAAATCACTGGGTAGGAGTTTAAAAGCTCCTACCCAGGGCTGGGGCTGTAGCTGCAGCTGCTGTCTGTCCCACACTCCATCCCTGCACTCTGCCATTCCATCCCTGCAACCCCTCTTTCTCTCCCTGCCCTTACCTTTGCTCCGGGCTGGCAGGCTCTGTCCGTGCAGCAGTCTAAGCACTGTGCATGCTCCAAACCCGGCCCTGTAGCAGCAGTGAAACCCCATGTCTGCTGTGGGGACTGGGCTGGGTGTCCCAGGCTAGAATGGGGTCAGAGCCTGCTGGTGTGGAGCAAGGATAAGAGGGAGAGGGGGGAGATGAGGCTGGGTGGGGAGAGGGGAAGGGGATCTGAGGAGTGGCAGGAAGGGGGCAGAGGTGGTAGAGGAGCAGGCAAAAGCAAGGTAGGCTGCTTGACTTTCCTCATGCCATCTGCCTCCCTACTGCCTGACCCCACTGCAGCAGTTGGAGGGATACATTAAAGGGCAGCCCTCTAATAATTACATTTTGTGCATGAAAAATTATAACACATTTAGAAATGTTTGCATGTATAGAATCTAGTTATTGGGAGGTCATCTTAAACAGGGTCATCTTAGATTCAAGTGAATATGGTAATAGTTGGTGCTGAGGTATAGACCCAGATGTGGAAATATCAAATGTCAGTGGCTCTGATATATCTTTAATCTTATACTTAGAATTACTTCAGGGCCAGTAAAATCTTTCTGTTGTATGTGGGTTTTTTTATGGTAGCATATAAAGTAGATGCTGCTTTTTGCCTTGGTCCCAAAGTGTCCTGCAGTACAAATGGTTATTAATATTCTAGCTAGCTGATAAATAGACCAGAAAGGCAATCTTAATTTCAGATCAAATGTGTATAATATGTACTTTGTGAAAAAATTGTATAAGCATGTATATGTAATTGTTATAATCTGTTTTGTTAGTATTTGTCTTTGAAGGCTGCAGAGCAGTAACCAACAGCTAAAGATCAAAGCTCAATATCTACTTGTAGTTGCAGAGTTGTGCTTTGTAGACCATTTTCAAGACCTCATTCTTAGCTATTCTGGGGATTTCAGATACTTCAAATGCCTTCATATAAGTATACAGGAATTTCCTTTTCATTTTTCTGATTCCACCATAAGTTGGAGATCCATTTAGCTTCTGCAACATATGGTTATTCAGCTTTTATATTTCAAAATAAATGTATAGTATTGATAAATGCCCAAGAGATGCAATATGACTTAATAATCCATTTCTGAATGAGAAGTGTGAAAATTTTTTGGAGGTTTTGTACCTTGGAATTGAAAATATATGTTGTTAGTATTTGGGAGAAAATTGGTTAAAATACTTGATGGATAAATTCTTTTACTGAAATAATTCTTTGCATAGGATAAAAATTTCAACCATGGGTTTGTAAAGTTAGGCACCTAAATAAGTGATCCAAATTTTGGTATCCATGAAACATTCATATCTTTGAAAATGAGTTCATGGTGAATTTAGGCATTTATATTCCAAGTTCAAAAATTATGTATGTGCTGTGTGGGCATTGTATTTATAAGATATGCCTATTGTAAACATTTTAGAAATATTTACAATTAAAATTTACTACATTAACCAAGCCGAATCGTTAAATAACATCCTTCCCTTCCCAAGCAAAAAACCTAACAAAACAGAACGTTTCTTCACTGAATCTCCCCACCCACAATTAACAATTACTGCTCATAATTTTGAGTGCCTGTGTTATTAAAGCCTTTGAAAATGAGGGATTTGATGCAGGTTTTGACAGGCCCTTAACTATATACTATCAGGCTCCATGATGATAAAAAGCAAAAGGTGTTTCTCTCCAGACCCCCTCCCACTTACCCAAGAGATTTCACTCTTATGAGACTAATATGGAGGGGAAATTTTGCGGATTTCCCACTCTGGTGGTGGGAGCCTGTGTGTGTGAATTGCCACAGGAAAGTCGGTCTTTAAGTTGATTTCCTGTGTTGTTAAATATTTGCTGACAGCAGATTGTGTTGTATACAGTAATCTTAAATCTGATGCTATTTTTTAAAAACTTGCCAGCTATGCTTTTGAAATACTCTTCTCTTGGTTAAGCCTTCTAAAAGATAGCCAGATTGCCTAGGAGGTTAGTGTCATTGTGTCTGCATTTCTGATTAGATGAATGTGTGAAATGCCTTGTAATTTTTGTTGCTTTTAGGTCAGAGTAGTAGGTTGCAAGAGGCTGCTGGGTAGCAGCTCTCTTACTGTTCTGCAGATAGGTCCTTTAATTGGCGTTGAACTGTGGCTTTCAGGAAACACAGGGTTAAGTGAAAAGGTTGCAGTAGTCTAGTGAGCATTTTTCCTTTAATGTGCTCATTAGCAGTGGCAAGTCCAGGTTTTAGCACATGTCAGTAATT